>NC_083353.1:70807759-71110789 GCF_030254825.1 Meriones unguiculatus
TCCCTTTCAATGAAATCACCCGAGAACAAAAAAAAATACGCTTCCAACGAAATCACCCCAGAACACAAAAAATTCGCTTGCAACGAAATCTCCTGAGAACGCAAATATTCGCTTCCAACGAAATACCCCAGAACACAAAATATTCGCTTTCAATGAAATCACCACAGAACACAAAAAATTCGCTTCCAACGAAATGACTCCAGAGCACAGAAAACATGCTTCCAACGAAATGACCCCCTACTTCAAAAAATTGCTTCCATGGAAATACCGGAAAACAAAAAAATTCTCTTCTAATGATATTACCCCAGAAGACAAAAAATTCTTTTCCAACGAAATCTCCTGAGAACACAAATATTCGCTTCCAAAGATATCATCACAGAGCACAAAAAATTCGATTCCAAAGAAATCGCCCAAGAACAAAAAAATTCCCTTTCAAAAAAATCACCTGAGAACACTAAAAATTCGCTTCCAACGAAATCACCCTAAAACAGAAAAATACCCTTTCAACGAAATCACCCGAGAACACAAAAAATTCGCTTCCAACGAAATCACCGCAGAACACAAAAAATTCCCTCGCAACGAAATCTCCTGAGAACACAAATATTCGCTTCCAACGAAATCACCCCAGAGCACAAAAAAATTTGCTTCCAATGAAATGACTCCAGAGCACACAAAACACGCTTCCAATGAAATGACCCAAGAACACAAAAAATTCCCTTTCAACGAAATCACCCGAGAACACAAAAAATTCACTTCAAACGAAATCAACACGGAGTACAAAAAATTGGCTTCCAACAAAATGACTCCATAGCACAGAAAACACGCTTCCAACGAAATGACCCCAGAACACTAAAAATTCACGGCCAACGAAATCACCCGAGAACACAAAAAATTAGCTTCCGACCAATTCACCCCAGAACCCAAAGAATTCGCTTCCAACCAAATGACTCCAGAGCACAGAAAACAGGCTTCCAACGAAATTACCCCAGAACACAAAAAAATTGCTTCCATCGAAAATACCCGAGAACACAAAAAATTCGCTTCCAACGAAATGACCCCAGAACACAAAAAATTCGCTTCCAACGAATTCACCCAGAGCACAAAAAATTTGCTTCCAGCGAAATCACCCCAGAGCACAAAAAATTCGCTTCCATCGAAATGACTCCAGAACACAGAAAACACGCTTCCAACGAAATGACCCCAGAACACTAAAAATTCACGGCCAACGAAATCACCCTAGAACACAAAAAATTAGCTTCCGACCAATTCACCCCAGAACCCAAAGAATTCGCTTCCAACCAAATGACTCTAGAGCACAGAAAACAGGCTTCCAACGAAATTACCCCAGAACACAAAAAAATTGCTTCCATCGAAAATACCCGAGAACACAAAAAATTCGCTTCCAACGAAATGACCCCAGAACACAAAAAATTCGCTTCCAACGAATTCACCCAGAGCACAAAAAATTTGCTTCCAGCGAAATCACCCCAGAGCACAAAAAATTCGCTTCCATCGAAATGACTCCAGAACACAGAAAACACGCTTCCAACTAAATGACCCCAGAACACTAAAAATTCGCGGCCAAAGGAATCACCCGAGAACACAAAAAATTCACTTCCAAAGAAATGACTCCAGAGCACAGAAAACAATGTAGCAATGAAATGACCCGAGAACACAAAAAATTCACTTTAAATGAAATCACCTGAGAACAAAAAAATTCACGTCCAACGAAATTACCCCAGAATAGAAAAAATTTGCTTCCGACGAAATCACCCCAGAGCACAAAAAAATTCCCTTCCAATAAATCACCTGAGAACAAAAATATTCGCTTCCCACAAAATTACCCCAGAAGGAAAAAATTTCCTTCCATCGAAATCACCCCAGAACACAAAAAATTCGCTTCCAACGAAATGACTCCAGAGCACAGAAAACACGCTTCCAACGAAATGACTCCAGAGCACAGAAATCACGCTTCCAACCAAATGACTTCCTACTTCAAAAATTTGCTTCCATCGAAAAATCCTGAGAGCACAAAAATTTCTATTCCAACGAAATTACACCAGAACACAAAAAATTCGCTTCCAACGAAATCACCTAAGAACAAAAATATTCGCTTCCAAAGAAAACATCCCAGAGCACAAAAAATTCGCTTCCAACGAAATCACCCTGGAACACAAAAAATTCCCTTTCAACGAAATCACCCGAGAATACAAAAAATTCGCTTCCAACATAATCAACCCAGAGCACAAAAAATTTGATTCCGACAAAATTACTCCAGAGCACAGAAAATACCCTTCCAATGAAATGCCCCCAGAACACCAAAAATTCGCTTTCAATGAAATCACCCGAGAACATAAAAAATTCGCTTCCATCGAAATCACCATAGAAGATAAAAACTTTGCTTCCAACCAAATCACTCCAGAGTACAAAAAATTTGCTTCCAACGAAATTACCCTAGAACATAAAAAATTCGCTTTCAATGAAATCACACCAGACCACAAAAAATTCGCTACCAACGAAATCACCCCAGATCACAAAATCTTCATTTCCAACGAAATCACACCAGAACAGAGAAAAATTCGCTTTTAACGAAATGACTCCAAAGGACATAAAACCCGCTTCCAACGAAATTACCCCAGATCACAAAAAATTCCCTTCCAATGAAATCACCCCAGAACACACACACAAAAAAAATTCGCTTCCAATGAAATTACCCCAGAACACAAAACATTCTCTTACAACAAAAACATTCCAGAGCAAAAAAAATGCGTTTCCAACAAAATCACACCAGAACAGAGAAAAATTCGCTTCCAATGAAATGACTACAAAGGACATAAAACCCTCTTCCAACAAAATTACCCCAGAACACCAAAAATTCGCTCCCACGGAAACCTCCCCAGAACACAAAAAAATCGCTTTGATAGAAATCAACCTAGAACACAAAAAAATCGCTTCCATCAAAATGACTCCAGAGCACAGGAAACACGCTTCCAAATAAATCACCCTATACTTCAAAAAATTCGCTAACAACGATATCATCCCAGACCACAAAAAATTCGCTTCCATCGAAATCACCCTAGAACACAAAAATTCCCTTTCAACGATATCACCCTAGAACACAAAAAATTCACGTCCAACGAAATTACCCCAGAACACAAGAAAATCGCTTCCAACGAAATTACCCGAGAACACAAAAATTGCGCTTCCAACAAAATCACCACAGAGCACAAAAAATTCGATTCCAACAAAATGACTCCAGAGCACAGAAAACACGCTTCCAATGAAATGATACCATACTTCAAAAATTTGCTTCCATCGAAATCACCCGAGAACACAAAAAATTCGCTTCCAACTAAATACCCCAGAAAACAAAAAATGCGCTTCCAACGAAATCACCCTAGAACACAAAAAATTCCCTTTAAATGAAATCACCCGAGAACACAAAAAATTCGCTTCCAACGAAATCAACCTAGAGCACCAAAAATTCTCTTCCAACCAAGTGACTCCAGAGCACAGAAAACACGCTTCCAACAAAATGACCCCCTACTTAAAAAATTTACTTCCATCGAAAAAACCGGAGAACACAAAAAATTCGCTTCCAACAAAATTTCCACAGAACACAAAAAATTCGCTTCCAACGAAATCACCCCGGAACACAAAAAATTCGCTTCCAACGAAATGACTCCAGAGCACAGAAAACAGGCGTCCAAAGAAATGACCCCAGAACACAAAAAATTCCCTTTCAACGAAATCACCCGAGAACACAAAAAATTCACTTCAAACGAAATCAACACGGAGTACAAAAAATTGGCTTCCAACAAAATGACTCCATAGCACAGAAAACACGCTTCCAACGAAATGACCCCAGAACACTAAAAATTCACGGCCAACGAAATCACCCAAGAACACAAAAAATTAGCTTCCGACCAATTCACCCCAGAACCCAAAGAATTCGCTTCCAACCAAATGACTCCAGAGCACAGAAAACAGGCTTCCAACGAAATTACCCCAGAACACAAAAAAATTGCTTCCATCGAAAATACCCGAGAACACAAAAAATTCGCTTCCAACGAAATGACCCCAGAACACAAAAAATTCGCTTCCAACGAATTCACCCAGAGCACAAAAAATTTGCTTCCAGCGAAATCACCCCAGAGCACAAAAAATTCGCTTCCATCGAAATGACTCCAGAACACAGAAAACACGCTTCCAACTAAATGACCCCAGAACACTAAAAATTCGCGGCCAAAGGAATCACCCGAGAACACAAAAAATTCACTTCCAAAGAAATGACTCCAGAGCACAGAAAACAATGTAGCAATGAAATGACCCGAGAACACAAAAAATTCACTTTAAATGAAATCACCTGAGAACAAAAAAATTCACGTCCAACGAAATTACCCCAGAATAGAAAAAATTTGCTTCCGACGAAATCACCCCAGAGCACAAAAAAATTCCCTTCCAATAAATCATCTGAGAACAAAAATATTCGCTTCCCACAAAATTACCCCAGAAGGAAAAAATTTCCTTCCATCGAAATCACCCCAGAACACAAAAAATTCGCTTCCAACGAAATGACTCCAGAGCACAGAAAACACGCTTCCAACGAAATGACTCCAGAGCACAGAAATCACGCTTCCAACCAAATGACTTCCTACTTCAAAAATTTGCTTCCATCGAAAAATCCTGAGAGCACAAAAATTTCTATTCCAACGAAATTACACCAGAACACAAAAAATTCGCTTCCAACGAAATCACCTAAGAACAAAAATATTCGCTTCCAAAGAAAACATCCCAGAGCACAAAAAATTCGCTTCCAACGAAATCACCCTCGAACACAAAAAATTCCCTTTCAACGAAATCACCCGAGAATACAAAAAATTCGCTTCCAACATAATCAACCCAGAGCACAAAAAATTCGATTCCGACAAAATTACTCCAGAGCACAGAAAATACCCTTCCAATGAAATGCCCCCAGAACACCAAAAATTCGCTTTCAATGAAATCACCCGAGAACATAAAAAATTCGCTTCCATCGAAATCACCATAGAAGATAAAAACTTTGCTTCCAACCAAATCACTCCAGAGTACAAAAAATTTGCTTCCAACGAAATTACCCTAGAACATAAAAAATTCGCTTTCAATGAAATCACACCAGACCACAAAAAATTCGCTACCAACGAAATCACCCCAGATCACAAAATCTTCATTTCCAACGAAATCACACCAGAACAGAGAAAAATTCGCTTTTAACGAAATGACTCCAAAGGACATAAAACCCGCTTCCAACGAAATTACCCCAGATCACAAAAAATTCCCTTCCAATGAAATCACCCCAGAACACACACACAAAAAAAATTCGCTTCCAATGAAATTACCCCAGAACACAAAACATTCTCTTACAACAAAAACATTCCAGAGCAAAAAAAAATGCGTTTCCAACAAAATCACACCAGAACAGAGAAAAATTCGCTTCCAATGAAATGACTACAAAGGACATAAAACCCTCTTCCAACAAAATTACCCCAGAACACCAAAAATTCGCTCCCACGGAAACCTCCCCAGAACACAAAAAAATCGCTTCGATAGAAATCAACCCAGAACACAAAAAAATCGCTTCCATCAAAATGACTCCAGAGCACAGGAAACACGCTTCCAAATAAATCACCCTATACTTCAAAAAATTCGCTAACAACGATATCATCCCAGACCACAAAAAATTCGCTTCCATCGAAATCACCCTAGAACACAAAAATTCCCTTTCAACGATATCACCCTAGAACACAAAAAATTCACGTCCAACGAAATTACCCCAGAACACAAGAAAATCGCTTCCAACGAAATTGCCCGAGAACACAAAAATTGCGCTTCCAACAAAATCACCACAGAGCACAAAAAATTCGATTCCAACAAAATGACTCCAGAGCACAGAAAACACGCTTCCAATGAAATGATACCATACTTCAAAAATTTGCTTCCATCGAAATCACCCGAGAACACAAAAAATTCGCTTCCAACGAAATTTCCCCAGAACACAAAAACTTCGCCTGCAACGAAATCACCCCAGAACACAAAAAATTCGCTTCCAACGAAATGACTCCAGAGCACAGAAAACAGGCTTCCAACGAAATGACCACAGAACACAAAAATTCCCTTTTAAAAAAATCACCCGAGAAAACAAAAAATTCGCTTCCAACGAAATGACTCCAGAGCACAGAAAACACGCTTCCAAAGAAATTACCCCAGAACACAAAAAATCGCTTGCAACGAAATCTCCTGAGAACACAAATATTCGCTTCCAAAGATATCATCCCAGAGCACAAAAAATTTGCTTCCAACGATATCACCCAAGAACACAAAAATTCCCTTTCAACGAAATCACCCGAGAACACCAAAATATCGCTTCCAATGAAATCACCCGAGAGCACAAAAAATTCGCTTCCAACGAAATGACTCCAGAGCACAGAAAACAGGCGTCCAAAGAAATGACCCCAGAACACAAAAAATTCCCTTTCAACGAAATCACCCGAGAACACAAAAAATTCACTTCAAACGAAATCAACACGGAGTACAAAAAATTGGCTTCCAACAAAATGACTCCATAGCACAGAAAACACGCTTCCAACGAAATGACCCCAGAACACTAAAAATTCACGGCCAACGAAATCACCCTAGAACACAAAAAATTAGCTTCCGACCAATTCACCCCAGAACCCAAAGAATTCGCTTCCAACCAAATGACTCTAGAGCACAGAAAACAGGCTTCCAACGAAATTACCCCAGAACACAAAAAAATTGCTTCCATCGAAAATACCCGAGAACACAAAAAATTCGCTTCCAACGAAATGACCCCAGAACACAAAAAATTCGCTTCCAACGAATTCACCCAGAGCACAAAAAATTTGCTTCCAGCGAAATCACCCCAGAGCACAAAAAATTCGCTTCCATCGAAATGACTCCAGAACACAGAAAACACGCTTCCAACTAAATGACCCCAGAACACTAAAAATTCGCGGCCAAAGGAATCACCCGAGAACACAAAAAATTCACTTCCAAAGAAATGACTCCAGAGCACAGAAAACAATGTAGCAATGAAATGACCCGAGAACACAAAAAATTCACTTTAAATGAAATCACCTGAGAACAAAAAAATTCACGTCCAACGAAATTACCCCAGAATAGAAAAAATTTGCTTCCGACGAAATCACCCCAGAGCACAAAAAAATTCCCTTCCAATAAATCACCTGAGAACAAAAATATTCGCTTCCCACAAAATTACCCCAGAAGGAAAAAATTTCCTTCCATCGAAATCACCCCAGAACACAAAAAATTCGCTTCCAACGAAATGACTCCAGAGCACAGAAAACACGCTTCCAACGAAATGACTCCAGAGCACAGAAATCACGCTTCCAACCAAATGACTTCCTACTTCAAAAATTTGCTTCCATCGAAAAATCCTGAGAGCACAAAAATTTCTAATCCAACGAAATTACACCAGAACACAAAAAATTCGCTTCCAACGAAATCACCTAAGAACAAAAATATTCGCTTCCAAAGAAAACATCCCAGAGCACAAAAAATTCGCTTCCAACGAAATCACCCTGGAACACAAAAAATTCCCTTTCAACGAAATCACCCAAGAATACAAAAAATTCGCTTCCAACATAATCAACCCAGAGCACAAAAAATTCGATTCCGACAAAATTACTCCAGAGCACAGAAAATACCCTTCCAATGAAATGCCCCCAGAACACCAAAAATTCGCTTTCAATGAAATCACCCGAGAACATAAAAAATTCGCTTCCATCGAAATCACCATAGAAGATAAAAACTTTGCTTCCAACCAAATCACTCCAGAGTACAAAAAATTTGCTTCCAACGAAATTACCCTAGAACATAAAAAATTCGCTTTCAATGAAATTTCACCAGACCACAAAAAATTCGCTACCAACGAAATCACCCCAGATCACAAAATCTTCATTTCCAACGAAATCACACCAGAACAGAGAAAAATTCGCTTTTAACGAAATGACTCCAAAGGACATAAAACCCGCTTCCAACGAAATTACCCCAGATCACAAAAAATTCCCTTCCAATGAAATCACCCCAGAACACACACACACACAAAATTGGCTTCCAATGAAATTACCCCAGAACACAAAACATTCTCTTACAACAAAAACATTCCAGAGCAAAAAAAATGCGTTTCCTACAAAATCACACCAGAACAGAGAAAAATTCGCTTCCAATGAAATGACTACAAAGGACATAAAACCCTCTTCCAACAAAATTACCCCAGAACAACAAAAATTCGCTCCCACGGAAACCTCCCCAGAACACAAAAAAATCGCTTCGATAGAAATCAACCCAGAACACAAAAAAATCGCTTCCATCAAAATGACTCCAGAGCACAGGAAACACGCTTCCAAATAAATCACCCTATACTTCAAAAAATTCGCTAACAACGATATCATCCCAGACCACAAAAAATTCGCTTCCATCGAAATCACCCTAGAACACAAAAATTCCCTTTCAACGATATCACCCTAGAACACAAAAAATTCACGTCCAACGAAATTACCCCAGAACACAAGAAAATCGCTGCCAACGAAATTACCCGAGAACACAAAAATTGCGCTTCCAACAAAATCACCACAGAGCACAAAAAATTCGATTCCAACAAAATGACTCCAGAGCACAGAAAACACGCTTCCAATGAAATGATACCATACTTCAAAAATTTGCTTCCATCGAAATCACCCGAGAACACAAAAAATTCGCTTCCAACGAAATTTCCCCAGAACACAAAAACTTTGCCTGCAACGAAATCACCCCAGAACACAAAAAATTTGCTTCCAACGAAATGACTCCAGAGCACAGAAAACAGGCTTCCAACGAAATGACCACAGAACACAAAAATTCCCTTTTAAAAAAATCACCCGAGAAAACAAAAAATTCGCTTCCAACGAAATGACTCCAGAGCACAGAAAACACGCTTCCAACGAAATGACTCCAGAGCACAGAAAACACGCTTCCAACGAAATGACCCAAGAACACAAAAAATTCCCTTATAACGAAATCTCCCGAGAACACAAAAAATTCGCTTCCAACGAAATCACCCCAGAGCAACAAAAATTCCCTTCCAACGAAGTGAATCCAGAGCACAGAAAACACGCTTCCAACAAAATGACCCCCTACATCAAAAATTTGCTTCCATCGAAAAAACCTGAGAACACAAAAAATTCGCTTCCAACAACATTACCCCAGAACACAAAAAAATTCGCTTGCAACGAAATCTTCTGAGAACACAAATATTCGATTCCAGGAAGCCACCCAAGAACACAAAAAATTCACTTCCAACGAAATGACTGCAGAGCACAGAAAACACGCTTCGAACCAAATGATACCATACTTCAAAAATTTGTTTCCATTGAAATCACCCGAGAACACAAAATATTCGCTTCCAACGAAATCACCCCAGAACACAAAAAATTCGCTTGCAAGGAAATCTTCTGAGAACACAAATATTCGCTTCCAAAGAAATCATCCCAGAGCACAAAAAAATTCGCTTCCAAAAAAATCACCCTAGAACACAAAAAATTCACGTCCAATGAAATTACCCCAGAACACAAGAAAATCGCTTCCAACGAAATTACCCGAGAACACAAAAATTGCGCTTCCAACAAAATCACCCCAGAGCACAAAAAATTCGATTCCAACGAAATGACTCCAGAGCACAGAAAGCACGCTTCCAATGAAATGATACCATACTTCAAAAATTTGCTTCCATCGAAATCACCCGAGAACACAAAAAGTTCGCTTCCAATGAAATTTCCCCAGAAGACAAAAATTGCTTCCAACGAAATCACCCCAGAACACATAAAATTCGCTTCCAACGAAATGACTGCAGAGCACAGAAAACAGGCTTCCAAAGAAATGACCCCAGAACACAAAAAATTCCCTTTCAACGAAATCACCCGAGAACACAAAAAATTCACTTCCAACGAAATCACCACAGAGTACAAAAAATTCGCTACCAATGAAATGACTCCAGAGCACAGAAAACATGCTTCCAACGAAATGACACACTATTTCAAAATTTGCTTCCATCGAAAAGACCGGAGAACACAAAAAATTCTCTTCCAACGATATTACCCCAGACGACAAAAAAATTCTTTTCCAACGAAAACTCCTGAGAACACAAATATTCGCTTCCAAAGATATCATCCCAGAGCACAAAAAATTTGCTTCCAACGATATCACCCAAGAACACAAAAATTCCCTTTCAACGAAATCACCCGAGAACACCAAAATATCGCTTCCAATGAAATCACCCGAGAGCACAAAAAATTCGCTTCCAACGAAATGACTCCAGAGCACAGAAAACAGGCGTCCAAAGAAATGACCCCAGAACACAAAAAATTCCCTTTCAACGAAATCACCCGAGAACACAAAAAATTCACTTCAAACGAAATCAACACGGAGTACAAAAAATTGGCTTCCAACAAAATGACTCCATAGCACAGAAAATACGCTTCCAATGAAATGACCCCAGAACACTAAAAATTCACGGCCAACGAAATCACCCGAGAACACAAAAAATTAGCTTCCGACCAATTCACCCCAGAACCCAAAGAATTCGCTTCCAACCAAATGACTCCAGAGCACAGAAAACAGGCTTCCAAAGAAATTACCCCAGAACACAAAAAAATTGCTTCCATCGAAAATACCCGAGAACACAAAAAATTCGCTTCCAACGAAATGACCCCAGAACACAAAAAATTCGCTTCCAACGAAATGACTGCAGAGCACAGAAAACAGGCTTCCAAAGAAATGACCCCAGAACACAAAAAATTCCCTTTCAACGAAATCACCCGAGAACACAAAAAATTCACTTCCAACGAAATCACCACAGAGTACAAAAAATTCGCTACCAACGAAATGACTCCAGAGCACAGAAAACATGCTTCCAACGAAATGACACACTATTTCAAAATTTGCTTCCATCGAAAAGACCGGAGAACACAAAAAATTCTCTTCCAACGATATTACCCCAGACGACAAAAAAATTCTTTTCCAACGAAAACTCCTGAGAACACAAATATTCGCTTCCAAAGATATCATCCCAGAGCACAAAAAATTCGCTTCCAACGATATCACCCAAGAACACAAAAATTCCCTTTCAACGAAATCACCCGAGAACACCAAAATATCGCTTCCAATGAAATCACCCGAGAGCACAAAAAATTCGCTTCCAACGAAATGACTCCAGAGGACAGAAAACAATGTAGCAATGAAATGACCCGAGAACACAAAAAATTGGCTTCCAAAGAAATCACCCTAGAACATAAAAATTGGCTTCCATCGAAATAACCACAGAAGACAAAAAATTCCCTTCTAACCAAACCACCCCAGAGCACAAAAAATTCGCTTTCAACGAAATCACCCTAGAACACAAAAAATTCCCTTTCAACGAAATCACCCGAGAACCCAAAAAATTTGCTTCCAAAGAAATCACCCAAGAGCACAAAAAATTCGCTTCCAACGAAATGACTCCAGAGCACAGAAAACACGCTTCCAATGAAATGATGCCAGAACACTAAAAATTTCCTTTAAACGAAATCACCCGAGAACACAAAAAATTCGCTTCCAACGTAAATACCCCAGAAAACAAAAAATGCGCTTCCAACGAAATCACCCTAGAACACAAAAAATTCCCTTTAAATGAAATCACCCGAGAACACAAAAAATTCGCTTCCAACGAAATCAACCTAGAGCACCAAAAATTCTCTTCCAACCAAGTGACTCCAGAGCACAGAAAACACGCTTCCAACAAAATGACCCCCTACTTAAAAAATTTACTTCCATCGAAAAAACCGGAGAACACAAAAAATTCGCTTCCAACAAAATTTCCACAGAACACAAAAAATTCGCTTCCAACGAAATCACCCCGGAACACAAAAAATTCGCTTCCAACGAAATGACTCCAGAGCACAGAAAACAGGCGTCCAAAGAAATGACCCCAGAACACAAAAAATTCCCTTTCAACGAAATCACCCGAGAACACAAAAAATTCACTTCAAACGAAATCAACACGGAGTACAAAAAATTGGCTTCCAACAAAATGACTCCATAGCACAGAAAACACGCTTCCAACGAAATGACCCCAGAACACTAAAAATTCACGGCCAACGAAATCACCCGAGAACACAAAAAATTAGCTTCCGACCAATTGCCCCCAGAACCCAAAGAATTCGCTTCCAACCAAATGACTCCAGAGCACAGAAAACAGGCTTCCAACGAAATTACCCCAGAACACAAAAAAATTGCTTCCATCGAAAATACCCGAGAACACAAAAAATTCGCTTCCAACGAAATGACCCCAGAACACAAAAAATTCGCTTCCAACGAATTCTCCCAGAGCACAAAAAATTTGCTTCCAGCGAAATCACCCCAGAGCACAAAAAATTCGCTTCCATCGAAATGACTCCAGAACACAGAAAACACGCTTCCAACTAAATGACCCCAGAACACTAAAAATTCGCGGCCAAAGGAATCACCCGAGAACACAAAAAATTCACTTCCAAAGAAATGACTCCAGAGCACAGAAAACAATGTAGCAATGAAATGACCCGAGAACACAAAAAATTCACTTTAAATGAAATCACCTGAGAACAAAAAAATTCACGTCCAACGAAATTACCCCAGAATAGAAAAAATTTGCTTCCGACGAAATCACCCCAGAGCACAAAAAAATTCCCTTCCAATAAATCACCTGAGAACAAAAATATTCGCTTCCCACAAAATTACCCCAGAAGGAAAAAATTTCCTTCCATCGAAATCACCCCAGAACACAAAAAATTCGCTTCCAACGAAATGACTCCAGAGCACAGAAAACACGCTTCCAACGAAATGACTCCAGAGCACAGAAATCACGCTTCCAACCAAATGACTTCCTACTTCAAAAATTTGCTTCCATCGAAAAATCCTGAGAGCACAAAAATTTCTATTCCAACGAAATTACACCAGAACACAAAAAATTCGCTTCCAACGAAATCACCTAAGAACAAAAATATTCGCTTCCAAAGAAAACATCCCAGAGCACAAAAAATTCGCTTCCAACGAAATCACCCTCGAACACAAAAAATTCCCTTTCAACGAAATCACCCGAGAATACAAAAAATTCGCTTCCAACATAATCAACCCAGAGCACAAAAAATTCGATTCCGACAAAATTACTCCAGAGCACAGAAAATACCCTTCCAAGAAATGCCCCCAGAACACCAAAAATTCGCTTTCAATGAAATCACCCGAGAACATAAAAAATTCGCTTCCATCGAAATCACCATAGAAGATAAAAACTTTGCTTCCAACCAAATCACTCCAGAGTACAAAAAATTTGCTTCCAACGAAATTACCCTAGAAGATAAAAAATTCGCTTTCAATGAAATCACACCAGACCACAAAAAATTCGCTACCAACGAAATCACCCCAGATCACAAAATCTTCATTTCCAACGAAATCACACCAGAACAGAGAAAAATTCGCTTTTAACGAAATGACTCCAAAGGACATAAAACCCGCTTCCAACGAAATTACCCCAGATCACAAAAAATTCCCTTCCAATGAAATCACCCCAGAACACACACACAAAAAAAATTCGCTTCCAATGAAATTACCCCAGAACACAAAACATTCTCTTACAACAAAAACATTCCAGAGCAAAAAAAATGCGTTTCCAACAAAATCACACCAGAACAGAGAAAAATTCGCTTCCAATGAAATGACTACAAAGGACATAAAACCCTCTTCCAACAAAATTACCCCAGAACACCAAAAATTCGCTCCCACGGAAACCTCCCCAGAACACAAAAAAATCGCTTTGATAGAAATCAACCCAGAACACAAAAAAATCGCTTCCATCAAAATGACTCCAGAGCACAGGAAACACGCTTCCAAATAAATCACCCTATACTTCAAAAAATTCGCTAACAACGATATCATCCCAGACCACAAAAAATTCGCTTCCATCGAAATCACCCTAGAACACAAAAATTCCCTTTCAAAGATATCACCCTAGAACACAAAAAATTCACGTCCAACGAAATTACCCCAGAACACAAGAAAATCGCTTCCAACGAAATTACCCGAGAACACAAAAATTGCGCTTCCAACAAAATCACCACAGAGCACAAAAAATTCGATTCCAACAAAATGACTTCAGAGCACAGAAAACACGCTTCCAATGAAATGATACCATACTTCAAAAATTTGCTTCCATCGAAATCACCCGAGAACACAAAAAATTCGCTTCCAACGAAATTTCCCCAGAACACAAAAACTTCGCCTGCAACGAAATCACCCCAGAACACAAAAAATTCGCTTCCAACGAAATGACTCCAGAGCACAGAAAACAGGCTTCCAACGAAATGACCACAGAACACAAAAATTCCCTTTTAAAAAAATCACCCGAGAAAACAAAAAATTCGCTTCCAACGAAATGACTCCAGAGCACAGAAAACACGCTTCCAACGAAATGACTCCAGAGCACAGAAAACACGCTTCCAACGAAATGACCCAAGAACACAAAAAATTCCCTTATAACGAAATCTCCCGAGAACACAAAAAATTCGCTTCCAACGAAATCACCCCCGAGCAACAAAAATTCCCTTCCAACGAAGTGAATCCAGAGCACAGAAAACACGCTTCCAACGAAATGACCCCCTACAACAAAAATTTGCTTCCATCGAAAAAACCTGAGAACACAAAAAATTCGCTTCCAACAACATTACCCCAGAACACAAAAAAATTCGCTTGCAACGAAATCTTCTGAGAACACAAATATTCGATTCCAGGAAGCCACCCAAGAACACAAAAAATTCGCTTCCAACGAAATGACTGCAGAGCACAGAAAACACGCTTCGAACCAAATGATACCATACTTCAAAAATTTGTTTCCATTGAAATCACCCGAGAACACAAAATATTCGCTTCCAACGAAATCACCCCAGAACACAAAAAATTCGCTTGCAAGGAAATCTTCTGAGAACACAAATATTCGCTTCCAAAGAAATCATCCCAGAGCACAAAAAAATTCGCTTCCAAAAAAATCACCCTAGAACACAAAAAATTCACGTCCAATGAAATTACCCCAGAACACAAGAAAATCGCTTCCAACGAAATTACCCGAGAACACAAAAAGTTCGCTTCCAATGAAATTTCCCCAGAAGACAAAAATTGCTTCCAACGAAATCACCCCAGAACACAAAAAATTCGCTTCCAACGAAATGACTGCAGAGCACAGAAAACAGGCTTCCAAAGAAATGACCCCAGAACACAAAAAATTCCCTTTCAACGAAATCACCCGAGAACACAAAAAATTCACTTCCAACGAAATCACCACAGAGTACAAAAAATTCGCTACCAACGAAATGACTCCAGAGCACAGAAAACATGCTTCCAACGAAATGACACACTATTTCAAAATTTGCTTCCATCGAAAAGACCGGAGAACACAAAAAATTCTCTTCCAACGATATTACCCCAGACGACAAAAAAATTCTTTTCCAACGAAAACTCCTGAGAACACAAATATTCGCTTCCAAAGATATCATCCCAGAGCACAAAAAATTAGCTTCCAACGATATCACCCAAGAACACAAAAATTCCCTTTCAACGAAATCACCCGAGAACACCAAAATATCGCTTCCAATGAAATCACCCGAGAGCACAAAAAATTCGCTTCCAACGAAATGACTCCAGAGGACAGAAAACAATGTAGCAATGAAATGACCCGAGAACACAAAAAATTGGCTTCCAAAGAAATCACCCTAGAACATAAAAATTGGCTTCCATCGAAATAACCACAGAAGACAAAAAATTCCCTTCTAACCAAACCACCCCAGAGCACAAAAAATTCGCTTTCAACGAAATCACCCTAGAACACAAAAAATTCCCTTTCAACGAAATCACCCGAGAACCCAAAAAATTTGCTTCCAAAGAAATCACCCAAGAGCACAAAAAATTCGCTTCCAACGAAATGACTCCAGAGCACAGAAAACACGCTTCCAATGAAATGATGCCAGAACACTAAAAATTTCCTTTAAACGAAATCACCCGAGAACACAAAAAATTCGCTTCCAACGTAAATACCCCAGAAAACAAAAAATGCGCTTCCAACGAAATCACCCTAGAACACAAAAAATTCCCTTTAAATGAAATCACCCGAGAACACAAAAAATTCGCTTCCAACGAAATCAACCTAGAGCACCAAAAATTCTCTTCCAACCAAGTGACTCCAGAGCACAGAAAACACGCTTCCAACAAAATGACCCCCTACTTAAAAAATTTACTTCCATCGAAAAAACCGGAGAACACAAAAAATTCGCTTCCAACAAAATTTCCACAGAACACAAAAAATTCGCTTCCAACGAAATCACCCCGGAACACAAAAAATTCGCTTCCAACGAAATGACTCCAGAGCACAGAAAACAGGCGTCCAAAGAAATGACCCCAGAACACAAAAAATTCCCTTTCAACGAAATCACCCGAGAACACAAAAAATTCACTTCAAACGAAATCAACACGGAGTACAAAAAATTGGCTTCCAACAAAATGACTCCATAGCACAGAAAACACGCTTCCAACGAAATGACCCCAGAACACTAAAAATTCACGGCCAACGAAATCACCCGAGAACACAAAAAATTAGCTTCCGACCAATTGCCCCCAGAACCCAAAGAATTCGCTTCCAACCAAATGACTCCAGAGCACAGAAAACAGGCTTCCAACGAAATTACCCCAGAACACAAAAAAATTGCTTCCATCGAAAATACCCGAGAACACAAAAAATTCGCTTCCAACGAAATGACCCCAGAACACAAAAAATTCGCTTCCAACGAATTCTCCCAGAGCACAAAAAATTTGCTTCCAGCGAAATCACCCCAGAGCACAAAAAATTCGCTTCCATCGAAATGACTCCAGAACACAGAAAACACGCTTCCAACTAAATGACCCCAGAACACTAAAAATTCGCGGCCAAAGGAATCACCCGAGAACACAAAAAATTCACTTCCAAAGAAATGACTCCAGAGCACAGAAAACAATGTAGCAATGAAATGACCCGAGAACACAAAAAATTCACTTTAAATGAAATCACCTGAGAACAAAAAAATTCACGTCCAACGAAATTACCCCAGAATAGAAAAAATTTGCTTCCGACGAAATCACCCCAGAGCACAAAAAAATTCCCTTCCAATAAATCACCTGAGAACAAAAATATTCGCTTCCCACAAAATTACCCCAGAAGGAAAAAATTTCCTTCCATCGAAATCACCCCAGAACACAAAAAATTCGCTTCCAACGAAATGACTCCAGAGCACAGAAAACACGCTTCCAACGAAATGACTCCAGAGCACAGAAATCACGCTTCCAACCAAATGACTTCCTACTTCAAAAATTTGCTTCCATCGAAAAATCCTGAGAGCACAAAAATTTCTATTCCAACGAAATTACACCAGAACACAAAAAATTCGCTTCCAACGAAATCACCTAAGAACAAAAATATTCGCTTCCAAAGAAAACATCCCAGAGCACAAAAAATTCGCTTCCAACGAAATCACCCTCGAACACAAAAAATTCCCTTTCAACGAAATCACCCGAGAATACAAAAAATTCGCTTCCAACATAATCAACCCAGAGCACAAAAAATTCGATTCCGACAAAATTACTCCAGAGCACAGAAAATACCCTTCCAATGAAATGCCCCCAGAACACCAAAAATTCGCTTTCAATGAAATCACCCGAGAACATAAAAAATTCGCTTCCATCGAAATCACCATAGAAGATAAAAACTTTGCTTCCAACCAAATCACTCCAGAGTACAAAAAATTTGCTTCCAACGAAATTACCCTAGAAGATAAAAAATTCGCTTTCAATGAAATCACACCAGACCACAAAAAATTCGCTACCAACGAAATCACCCCAGATCACAAAATCTTCATTTCCAACGAAATCACACCAGAACAGAGAAAAATTCGCTTTTAACGAAATGACTCCAAAGGACATAAAACCCGCTTCCAACGAAATTACCCCAGATCACAAAAAATTCCCTTCCAATGAAATCACCCCAGAACACACACACAAAAAAAAAATTCGCTTCCAATGAAATTACCCCAGAACACAAAACATTCTCTTACAACAAAAACATTCCAGAGCAAAAAAAATGCGTTTCCAACAAAATCACACCAGAACAGAGAAAAATTCGCTTCCAATGAAATGACTACAAAGGACATAAAACCCTCTTCCAACAAAATTACCCCAGAACACCAAAAATTCGCTCCCACGGAAACCTCCCCAGAACACAAAAACATCGCTTCGATAGAAATCAACCCAGAACACAAAAAAATCGCTTCCATCAAAATGACTCCAGAGCACAGGAAACACGCTTCCAAATAAATCACCCTATACTTCAAAAAATTCGCTAACAACGATATCATCCCAGACCACAAAAAATTCGCTTCCATCGAAATCACCCTAGAACACAAAAATTCCCTTTCAACGATATCACCCTAGAACACAAAAAATTCACGTCCAACGAAATTACCCCAGAACACAAGAAAATCGCTTCCAACGAAATTACCCGAGAACACAAAAATTGCGCTTCCAACAAAATCACCACAGAGCACAAAAAATTCGATTCCAACAAAATGACTTCAGAGCACAGAAAACACGCTTCCAATGAAATGATACCATACTTCAAAAATTTGCTTCCATCGAAATCACCCGAGAACACAAAAAATTCGCTTCCAACGAAATTTCCCCAGAACACAAAAACTTCGCCTGCAACGAAATCACCCCAGAACACAAAAAATTCGCTTCCAACGAAATGACTCCAGAGCACAGAAAACACGCTTCCAACGAAATGACTCCAGAGCACAGAAAACACGCTTCCAACGAAATGACCCAAGAACACAAAAAATTCCCTTATAACGAAATCTCCCGAGAACACAAAAAATTCGCTTCCAACGAAATCACCCCCGAGCAACAAAAATTCCCTTCCAACGAAGTGAATCCAGAGCACAGAAAACACGCTTCCAACGAAATGACCCCCTACATCAAAAATTTGCTTCCATCGAAAAAACCTGAGAACACAAAAAATTCGCTTCCAACAACATTACCCCAGAACACAAAAAAATTCGCTTGCAACGAAATCTTCTGAGAACACAAATATTCGATTCCAGGAAGCCACCCAAGAACACAAAAAATTCGCTTCCAACGAAATGACTGCAGAGCACAGAAAACACGCTTCGAACCAAATGATACCATACTTCAAAAATTTGTTTCCATTGAAATCACCCGAGAACACAAAATATTCGCTTCCAACGAAATCACCCCAGAACACAAAAAATTCGCTTGCAAGGAAATCTTCTGAGAACACAAATATTCGCTTCCAAAGAAATCATCCCAGAGCACAAAAAAATTCGCTTCCAAAAAAATCACCCTAGAACACAAAAAATTCACGTCCAATGAAATTACCCCAGAACACAAGAAAATCGCTTCCAACGAAATTACCCGAGAACACAAAAATTGTGCTTCCAACAAAATCACCCCAGAGCACAAAAAATTCGATTCCAACAAAATGACTCCAGAGCACAGAAAGCACGCTTCCAATGAAATGATACCATACTTCAAAAATTTGCTTCCATCGAAATCACCCGAGAACACAAAAAGTTCGCTTCCAATGAAATTTCCCCAGAAGACAAAAATTGCTTCCAACGAAATCACCCCAGAACACAAAAAATTCGCTTCCAACGAAATGACTGCAGAGCACAGAAAACAGGCTTCCAAAGAAATGACCCCAGAACACAAAAAATTCCCTTTCAACGAAATCACCCGAGAACACAAAAAATTCACTTCCAACGAAATCACCACAGAGTACAAAAAATTCGCTACCAACGAAATGACTCCAGAGCACAGAAAACATGCTTCCAACGAAATGACACACTATTTCAAAATTTGCTTCCATCGAAAAGACCGGAGAACACAAAAAATTCTCTTCCAACGATATTACCCCAGACGACAAAAAAATTCTTTTCCAACGAAAATCCTGAGAACACAAATATTCGCTTCCAAAGATATCATCCCAGAGCACAAAAAATTAGCTTCCAACGATATCACCCAAGAACACAAAAATTCCCTTTCAACGAAATCACCCGAGAACACCAAAATATCGCTTCCAATGAAATCACCCGAGAGCACAAAAAATTCGCTTCCAACGAAATGACTCCAGAGGACAGAAAACAATGTAGCAATGAAATGACCCGAGAACACAAAAAATTGGCTTCCAAAGAAATCACCCTAGAACATAAAAATTGGCTTCCATCGAAATAACCACAGAAGACAAAAAATTCCCTTCTAACCAAATCACCCCAGAGCACAAAAAATTCGCTTTCAACGAAATCACCCTAGAACACAAAAAATTCCCTTTAAACGAAATCACCCGAGAACCCAAAAAATTTGCTTCCAAAGAAATCACCCAAGAGCACAAAAAATTCGCTTCCAACGAAATGACTCCAGAGCACAGAAAACACGCTTCCAATGAAATGATGCCAGAACACTAAAAATTTCCTTTAAACGAAATCACCCGAGAACACAAAAAATTCGCTTCCAACGTAAATACCCCAGAAAACAAAAAATGCGCTTCCAACGAAATCACCCTAGAACACAAAAAATTCCCTTTAAATGAAATCACCCGAGAACACAAAAAATTCGCTTCCAACGAAATCAACCTAGAGCACCAAAAATTCTCTTCCAACCAAGTGACTCCAGAGCACAGAAAACACGCTTCCAACAAAATGACCCCCTACTTAAAAAATTTACTTCCATCGAAAAAACCGGAGAACACAAAAAATTCGCTTCCAACAAAATTTCCACAGAACACAAAAAATTCGCTTCCAACAAAATTTCCACAGAACACAAAAAATTCGCTTCCAACGAAATCACCCCGGAACACAAAAAATTCGCTTCCAACGAAATGACTCCAGAGCACAGAAAACAGGCGTCCAAAGAAATGACCCCAGAACACAAAAAATTCCCTTTCAACGAAATCACCCGAGAACACAAAAAATTCACTTCAAACGAAATCAACACGGAGTAAAAAAAATTGGCTTCCAAAAAAATGACTCCATAGCACAGAAAACACGCTTCCAACGAAATGACCCCAGAACACTAAAAATTCACGGCCAACGAAATCACCCGAGAACACAAAAAATTAGCTTCCGACCAATTCACCCAGAACCCAAAGAATTCGCTTCCAACCAAATGACTCCAGAGCACAGAAAACAGGCTTCCAACGAAATTACCCCAGAACACAAAAAAATTGCTTCCATCAAAAATACCCGAGAACACAAAAAATTCGCTTCCAACGAAATGACCCCAGAACACAAAAAATTCGCTTCCAACGAATTCACCCAGAGCACAAAAAATTTGCTTCCAGCGAAATCACCCCAGAGCACAAAAAATTCGCTTCCATCGAAATGACTCCAGAACACAGAAAACACGCTTCCAAATAAATGACCCCAGAACACTAAAAATTCGCGGCCAAAGGAATCACCCGAGAACACAAAAAATTCGATTCCAACGAAATGACTCCAGAGCACAGAAAACAATGTAGCAATGAAATGACCCGAGAACACAAAAAATTCACTTTAAATGAAATCACCTGAGAACAAAAAAATTCACGTCCAAAGAAATCACCCGAGAACACAAATATTCGCTTCCAAAGATATCATCCCAGAGCACAAAAAATTCGCTTCCAACGAAATGTCTCCAGAGCTCCGAAAACATGCTACCAATGAAATGACCTCCTACTTCAAAAATTTACTTCCGTCGAAAAAACGGGAGAATAGAAAAAATTCGCTTGCAACGTAATCTTCTGAGAACACAAATATTCGCTTCCAATGAAATCTCCCCAGAACACAAAAAATTCGCTTCCAACAAAATGACTCCAGATCACAGAAAACACGCTTCGAAAGAAATGATAACATACTTCAAAAATTTGTTTCCATTGAAATCACCCGAGAACACAAAAAATTTGCTCCAAAGAAATGACTCCAGAGCACATTTAATACCCTTTCACGAAATGACCCATTACTTCAAAAATTTGCTTCCATCGAAGAAACCGGAGAACACAAAAAAATTCTCTTCCAACGATATTACCCCAAAACAGAAAAAATTCTTTTCCAACGAAATCTCCTGAGAACACAAACATTCGCTTCCAAAGATATCATCCCAGAGCACAAAAAATTTGCTTCCAACGAAATCAAACTAGAACACAAAAAATTAGCTAGCAACGAAATCTCCTGAGAATACAAATATTTGCTTTCAACGAAATCACCCCAGAGCACAAAAAATTTGCTTCCAATGAGAAGACTTCAGAGCACAGAAAACATGCTTACAACGATATGACCCCCTACTTCAAAAATTTGCTTCCATGGAAAAAAACGGAGAACAAAAAAAATTCTCTTCCAACCATATTACCCCAGAAGACAAAAAATTCTTTTCCAACGAAATCTCCTGAGAACACAAATATTCGCTTCCAAAGTAATCACTGCAGACCACAGAAAACACACTTCCAACGAAATCACCCCAGACCACCAAAAATTCGCTTCCAACAAAAACACCCCAAGACACCAAAAATTTGCTTCCCACGAAATTGCCCCACAACACAAAAATTCGCTTCCATCAAAATCACCACAGAACACAAAAAATTCGCTTCCAACAAAATCACCCTAGAACACAAAAAATTCCCTTCAACGAAATCACACTAGACCACGAAAAATTCGTTTCCAACGAAATCAGCCCAAAGCACAAAAAATTCCCTTCCAACGAAATTACTCCAGAGCACAGAAAACAAGCTTCCAACGAAATGACCACCTACTTCAAAAATTTGCTTCCATCGATAAAACCGGAGAACACAAAAAATTCGCTTGCAACGAAATCGTCTGAGAACACAAATAGTCGCTTCCAAGGAAATGACTCCAGAGCACAGAAAACATGCTTCGAACGAAATGATACCATACTTCAAAAATTTGCTTCCATTTTGAAATGACCCGAGAACACAAAAAATTCGCTTCCAACGAAATTACCCCAGAACACAAAAAATTTGCTTCCAACGAAATGACAGCAGAACACAAAAAATTCGCTTCCAACGAAATTACCCCAGAACACAAAAAATTTGCTTCTATGAAATCACCCCAGGACACAAAAAATTCACTTCCAACGAAATGACTCCAGAGCATAGAAAACACACTTCCAACGAAATGACCCCATATTTCAAAAATTTGCTTCCATCGAAATCACCTGAAAACACAAAAAATTCGCTTCCTACGAAATTACCCCAGAACACAATAAACTCGCTTCCAACGATATCTTCTGAGAACACAAATATTTGCTTCCAAAGAAATCATCCCAGAGCACAAAAAAATTCGCTGCCAACGAAATCACCCTAGAACACAAAACATTCCCTTTCAACGAAATCACCCGAGAACACAAAAAATTACCTTCCAACGAAATTACCCCAGAACACGAAAAATTTGCTTCCAACGAAATGACTACAGAGCACAGAAAACATGCTTCGAACGAAATGATACCATACTTCAAAAATTTGCTTCAATCGAAAAAACTGGAGAAAACAAAAAATTCTCTTCCAACGATATTACCCCAGAAGACAAAATATTTGCTTCCAACGAAATCTCCTGAGAACACAAATATTCGCTTCGAAAGAAATCATCACAGAGCACAAAAAAATTAGCTTCCAACGAAATCACAATAGAACAGAAAAAATTCGCTTCCAACGAAATGACTCCAGAGCACAGAAAACACGCTTCCAACGAAATGACTCCAGAGCACAGAAAACACGCTTCCAACGAAATGACCCCAGAACACAAAAAAATTCCCTTTTAACGAAATCTCCCGAGAACACAAAAAATTCGCTTCCAACGAAATCACCCCAGAGCAACAAAAATTCCCTTCCAACGAAGTGAATCCAGAGCACAGAAAACACGCTTCCAACGAAATGACCCCCAACATCAAAAATTTGCTTACATCGAAAAAACCTGAGAACACAAAAAATTCGCTTCCAACAACATTACGCCAGAACAAAAAAAAATTCGCTTGCAAAGAAATCTTCTGAGAACACAAATATTCGATTCCAGGAAGCCACCCAAGAACACAAAAAATTCGCTTCCAACGAAATGACTGCAGAGCACAGAAAACACGCTTCGAACCAAATGATACCATACTTCAAAAATTTGTTTCCATTGAAATCACCCGAGAACACAAAATATTCGCTTCCAACGAAATCACCCCAGAACACAAAAAATTCGCTTGCAAGGAAATCTTCTGAGAACACAAATATTCGCTTCCAAAGAAATCATCCCAGAGCACAAAAAAATTCGCTTCCAAAAAAATCACCCTAGAACACAAAAAATTCACGTCCAATGAAATTACCCCAGAACACAAGAAAATCGCTTCCAACGAAATTACCCGAGAACACAAAAATTGCGCTTCCAACAAAATCACCCCAGAGCACAAAAAATTCGATTCCAACAAAATGACTCCACAGCACAGAAAGCACGCTTCCAATGAAACGATACCATACTTCAAAAATTTGCTTCCATCGAAATCACCCGAGAACACAAAAAGTTCGCTTCCAACGAAATTTCCCCAGAAGACAAAAATTGCTTCCAACGAAATCACCCCAGAACACAAAAAATTCGCTTCCAACGAAATGACTCCAGAGCACAGAAAACACGCTTCCAACGAAATGACTCCAGAGCACAGAAAACACGCTTCCAACGAAATGACCCCAGAACACAAAAAATTCCCTTTTAACGAAATCTCCCGAGAACACAAAAAATTCGCTTCCAACGAAATCACCCCAGAGCAACAAAAATTCCCTTCCAACGAAGTGAATCCAGAGCACAGAAAACACGCTTCCAACGAAATGACCCCCTACATCAAAAATTTGCTTCCATCGAAAAAACCTGAGAACACAAAAAATTCGCTTCCAACAACATTACCCCAGAACACAAAAAAATTCGCTTGCAAAGAAATCTTCTGAGAACACAAATATTCGATTCCAGGAAGCCACCCAAGAACACAAAAAATTCGCTTCCAACGAAATGACTGCAGAGCACAGAAAACATGCTTCGAACCAAATGATACCATACTTCAAAAATTTGTTTCCATTGAAATCACCCGAGAACACAAAATATTCGCTTCCAACGAAATCACCCCAGAACACAAAAAATTCGCTTGCAAGGAAAACTTCTGAGAACACAAATATTCGCTTCCAAAGAAATCATCCCAGAGCACAAAAAAATTCGCTTCCAAAAAAATCACCCTAGAACACAAAAAATTCACGTCCAATGAAATTACCCCAGAACACAAGAAAATCGCTTCCAACGAAATTACCCGAGAACACAAAAATTGCGCTTCCAACAAAATCACCCCAGAGCACAAAAAATTCGATTCCAACGAAATGACTCCAGAGCACAGAAAGCACGCTTCCAATGAAATGATACCATACTTCAAAAATTTGCTTCCATCGAAATCACCCGAGAACACAAAAAGTTCGCTTCCAACGAAATTTCCCCAGAAGACAAAAATTGCTTCCAACGAAATCACCCCAGAACACAAAAAATTCGCTTCCAACGAAATGACTCCAGAGCACAGAAAACACGCTTCCAACGAAATGACTCCAGAGCACAGAAAACACGCTTCCAACGAAATGACCACAGAACACAAAAAATTCCCTTTTAACGAAATCTCCCGAGAACACAAAAAATTTGCTTCAAACGAAATCACCCCAGAGCAACAAAAATTCCCTTCCAACGAAGTGAATCCAGAGCACAGAAAACACGCTTCCAACGAAATGACCCCCTACATCAAAAATTTGCTTCCATCGAAAAAACCTGAGAACACAAAAAATTCGCTTCCAACAACATTACCCCAGAACACAAAAAAATTTGCTTGCAACGAAATCTTCTGAGAACACGAATATTCGCTTCCAGGAAGTCACCCAAGAACACAAAAAATTCGCTTCCAATGAAATGACTCCAGAGCACAGAAAACACGCTTCGAACGAAATGATACCATACTTCAAAAATTTGTTTCCATTGAAATCACCCGAGAACACAAAATATTCGCTTCCAACGAAATCACCCCAGAACACAAAAAATTCGCTTGCAAGGAAATCTTCTGAGAAAACAAATATTCGCTTCCAAAGAAATCATCCCAGAGCACAAAAAAATTTGCTTCCAAAAAAATCACCCTAGAACACAAAAAATTCACTTCCAACGAAATTATCCCTGAACAGAAAAAATGCGCCTCCAACGAAATCACCCCAGAGCACAAAAAATTTGCTTCCAATGAAGTGACTCCAGAGCACAGAAAACACGCTTCCAACGAAATGACTCACTACTTCAAAAATTTGCTTCCATAGAAAAATCCTGAGAACACAAAAATTTCCATTCCAACGTTATTACCCCAGAACAAAAAAAAATTCGCTTCCAAAGAAATGCCTCTAGAGCACAGAAAACACTCTTCCAACGAAATGACCCCATATTTCAAAAATTTGCTTCCATTGAAATAATATAAGAACACAGAAAATTCTCTTCCAAAGATATTACCCAAGAAGACAAAAAATTGTTTTCCCACGAAATCACCCGAGAACACAAAAAATTTGCTTCCAACGAAATCACACCTGAGCACCAAAAATTCCCTTCCCACGAAGTGACTCCAGAGCATAGAAAACACGCTTCCAACGAAATGACCCCCTACTCAAAAATTTGCTTCCATCGAAGAAAAAGGAGAATACAAAAAATTCTCTTCCAACAATATTACCCCAGAAGAAAAAATTCTTTTCCAACGAAATCTCCTGAGAACACAAATATTCGCTTCCAAAGATATCATCCCAGAGCACAAAAAATTCGCTTCCAACGAAATCACCTTAAAACATAAAAAATT
Source organism: Meriones unguiculatus (assembly GCF_030254825.1). Taxonomy (NCBI): domain Eukaryota; kingdom Metazoa; phylum Chordata; class Mammalia; order Rodentia; family Muridae; genus Meriones; species Meriones unguiculatus. Next base: position 70,834,790 of record NC_083353.1, read on the forward strand.
CGCTTCCATCGAAATTACCACAGAAGACAAAAATTTCGCTTCCAACAAAATCACACCGTAGCACAAAAAATTGTCTTCCAACGAAATGACTCCAGAGCACAGAAAACACGCTTCCAGGAAATGATCCCATACTTCAAAAATTGGCTTCCATCGAAATCACCCGAGAACACAAAAAATTCACTTCCAACGAAATTATCCCAGAACACAAAAAATGCGCTTCCAACGAAATCACCCCAGAGCACAAAAAATTCGCTTCCATCGAAATGACTCCAGAACACAGAAATCACGCTTCCAACCAAATGACTTCCTACTTCAAAAATTTGCTTCCATCGAAAAATCCTGAGAGCACAAAAATTTCTATTCCAACGAAATTACACCAGAACACAAAAAATTCGCTTCCAACGAAATCACCTAAGAACAAAAATATTCACTTCCAAAGAAAACATCACAGAGCACAAAAAATTTGCTTCCAAGGAAATCACCCTCGAACACAAAAAATTCCCTTTCAACGAAATCACCCGAGAATACAAAAAATTCGCTTCCAACATAATCAACCCAGAGCACAAAAAATTCGATTCCGACAAAATTACTCCAGAGCACAGAAAATACCCTTCCAATGAAATGCCCCCAGAACACCAAAAATTCGCTTTCAATGAAATCACCCGAGAACATAAAAAATTCGCTTCAATCGAAATCACCATAGAAGATAAAAACTTTGCTTCCAACCAAATCACTCCAGAGTACAAAAAATTTGCTTCCAACGAAATTACCCTAGAACATAAAAAATTCGCTTTCAATGAAATTATCCCAGAACACAAAAAATTCGCTTCCAACGAAATCTCCTGAACACAAATATTCGCTTCCAAAGAAAACATCCCAGAGCACAAAAAATTCGCTTCCAACGAAATCACCCCAGAACACCAAAAATTCCCTTTCAACAAAATGAACCCAGAACACAAAAAATTCCCTTCCAAAGAAATCACCCGAGAACACAAATATTCGCTTCCAAAGATATCATCCCATAGCACAAAAAATTCGCTTCCAACGAAATGTCTCCAGAGCTCCGAAAACATGCTACCAATGAAATGACCTCCTACTTTAAAAATTTACTTTCGTCGAAAAAACGGAAGAACAGAAAAAATTCGCTTGCAACGTAATCTTCTGAGAACACAAATATTCGCTTCCAACGAAATCTCCCCAGAACACAAAAAATTCGCTTCCAACAAAATGACTCCAGATCACAGAAAACACGCTTCGAAAGAAATGATAACATACTTCAAAAATTTGTTTCCATTGAAATCACCCGAGAACACAAAAAATTCGCTTCCAAAGAAATGACTCCAGAGCACAGATAATACCCTTTCACGAAATGACCCCTTACTTCAAAAATTTGCTTCCATCGAAGAAACCGGAGAACACAAAAAAATTCTCTTCCAACGATATTACCCCAAAACAGAAAAAATTCTTTTCCAACGAAATCTCCTGAGAACACAAACATTCGCTTCCAAAGATATCATCCCAGAGCACAAAAAAATTCGCTTCCAACGAAATCAAACTAGAACACAAAAAATTAGCTAGCAACGAAATCTCCTGAGAATACAAATATTTGCTTTCAACGAAATCACCCCAGAGCACAAAAAATTTGCTTCCAATGAGAAGACTTCAGAGCACAGAAAACATGCTTACAACGATATGACCCCCTACTTCAAAAATTTGCTTCCATGGAAAAAAACGGAGAACAAAAAAAATTCTCTTCCAACCATATTACCCCAGAAGACAAAAAATTCTTTTCCAACGAAATCTCCTGAGAACACAAATATTCGCTTCCAAAGTAATCACTGCAGACCACAGAAAACACGCTTCCAACGAAATCACCCCAGACCACCAAAAATTCGCTTCCAACAAAAACACCCCAAGACACCAAAAATTCGCTTCCCACGAAATTGCCCCACAACACAAAAATTCGCTTCCTTCGAAATCACCACAGAACACAAAAAATTCGCTTCCAACAAAATCACCCTAGAACACAAAAAAATTCCCTTTCAACGAAATCACACTAGACCACGAAAAATTCGTTTCCAACGAAATCAGCCCAAAGCACAAAAAATTCCCTTCCAACGAAATTACTCCAGAGCACAGAAAAAAAGCTTCCAACGAAATGACCACCTACTTCAAAAATTTGCTTCCATCGATAAAACCGGAGAACACAAAATATTCGCTTGCAACGAAATCGTCTGAGAACACAAATAGTCGCTTCCAAGGAAATGACTCCAGAGCACAGAAAACATGCTTCGAACGAAATGATACCATACTTCAAAAATTTGCTTCCATTTTGAAATGACCCGAGAACACAAAAAATTCGCTTCCAACGAAATTACCCCAGAACACAAAAAATTTGCTTCCAACGAAATGACAGCAGAACACAAAATTTCGCTTCCAACGAAATTACCCCAGAACACAAAAAATTTGCTTCTATGAAATCACCCCAGGACACAAAAAATTCGCTTCCAACGAAATGACTCCAGAGCATAGAAAACACACTTCCAACGAAATGACCCCATATTTCAAAAATTTGCTTCCATCGAAATCACCTGAAAACACAAAAAATTCGCTTCCTACGAAATTACCCCAGAACACAATAAATTCGCTTCCAACGATATCTTCTGAGAACACAAATATTTGCTTCCAAAGAAATCATCCCAGAGCACAAAAAAATTCGCTGCCAACGAAATCACCCTAGAACACAAAACATTCCCTTTCAACGAAATCACCCGAGAACACAAAAAATTACCTTCCAACGAAATTACCCCAGAACACGAAAAATTTGCTTCCAACGAAATGACTACAGAGCACAGAAAACATGCTTCGAATGAAATGATACCATACTTCAAAAATTTGCTTCAATCGAAAAAACTGGAGAAAACAAAAAATTCTCTTCCAACGATATTACCCCAGAAGACAAAATATTTGCTTCCAACGAAATCTCCTGAGAACACAAATATTCGCTTCGAAAGAAATCATCACAGAGCACAAAAAAATTAGCTTCCAACGAAATCACAATAGAACAGAAAAAATTCGCTTCCAATGAAATGACTCCAGAGCACAGAAAACACACTTCCAACGAAATGACTCCAGAGCACAGAAAACACGCTTCCAACGAAATGACCCCAGAACACAAAAAATTCCCTTTTAACGAAATCTCCCGAGAACAGAAAAAATTCGCTTCCAACGAAATCACCCCAGAGCAACAAAAATTCCCTTCCAACGAAGTGAATCCAGAGCACAGAAAACACGCTTCCAACGAAATGACCCCCTACATCAAAAATTTGCTTCCATCGAAAAAACCTGAGAACACAAAAAAATCGCTTCCAACAACATTACCCCAAAACACAAAAAAATTCGCTTGCAAAGAAATCTTCTGAGAACACAAATATTCGATTCCAGGAAGCCACCCAAGAACACAAAAAATTCGCTTCCAACGAAATGACTGCAGAGCACAGAAAACACGCTTCGAACCAAATGATACCATACTTCAAAAATTTGTTTCCATTGAAATCACCCGAGAACACAAAATATTCGCTTCCAACGAAATCACCCCAGAACACAAAAAATTCGCTTGCAAGGAAATCTTCTGAGAACACAAATATTCGCTTCCAAAGAAATCATCCCAGAGCACAAAAAAATTTGCTTCCAAAAAAATCACCCTAGAACACAAAAAATTCACGTCCAATGAAATTACCCCAGAACACAAGAAAATCGCTTCCAACGAAATTACCCGAGAACACAAAAATTGCGCTTCCAACAAAATCACCCCAGAGCACAAAAAATTCGATTCCAACGAAATGACTCCAGAGCACAGAAAGCACGCTTCCAATGAAACGATACCATACTTCAAAAATTTGCTTCCATCGAAATCACCCGAGAACACAAAAAGTTCGCTTCCAACGAAATTTCCCCAGAAGACAAAAATTGCTTCCAACGAAATCACCCCAGAACACAAAAAATTCGCTTCCAACGAAATGACTCCAGAGCACAGAAAACACGCTTCCAACGAAATGACTCCAGAGCACAGAAAACACGCTTCCAACGAAATGACCCCAGAACACAAAAAATTCCCTTTTAACGAAATCTCCCGAGAACACAAAAAATTCGCTTCCAACGAAATCACCCCAGAGCAACAAAAATTCCCTTCCAACGAAGTGAATCCAGAGCACAGAAAACACGCTTCCAACGAAATGACCCCCTACATCAAAAATTTGCTTCCATCGAAAAAACCTGAGAACACAAAAAATTCGCTTCCAACAACATTACCCGAGAACACAAAAAAATTCGCTTGCAACGAAATCTTCTGAGAACACAAATATTCGATTTCAGGAAGCCACCCAAGAACACAAAAAATTCGCTTCCAACGAAATGACTGCAGAGCACAGAAAACACGCTTCGAACCAAATGATACCATACTTCAAAAATTTGTTTCCATTGAAATCACCCGAGAACACAAAATATTCGCTTCCAACGAAATCACCCCAGAACACAAAAAATTCGCTTGCAAGGAAATCTTCTGAGAACACAAATATTCGCTTCCAAAGAAATCATCCCAGAGCACAAAAAAATTCGCTTCCAAAAAAATCACCCTAGAACACAAAATATTCACGTCCAATGAAATTACCCCAGAACACAAGAAAATCGCTTCCAACGAAATTACCCGAGAACACAAAAATTGCGCTTCCAACAAAATCACCCCAGAGCACAAAAAATTCGATTCCAACGAAATGACTCCAGAGCACAGAAAGCACGCTTCCAATGAAATGATACCATACTTCAAAAATTTGCTTCCATCGAAAAAACCTGAGAACACAAAAAATTCGCTTCCAACAACATTACCCCAGAACACAAAAAAATTTGCTTGCAACGAAATCTTCTGAGAACACGAATATTCGCTTCCAGGAAGTCACCCAAGAACACAAAAAATTCGCTTCCAATGAAATGACTCCAGAGCACAGAAAACACGCTTCGAACGAAATGATACCATACTTCAAAAATTTGTTTCCATTGAAATCACCCGAGAACACAAAATATTCGCTTCCAACGAAATCACCCCAGAACACAAAAAATTCGCTTGCAAGGAAATCTTCTGAGAAAACAAATATTCGCTTCCAAAGAAATCATCCCAGAGCACAAAAAAATTCGCTTCCAAAAAAATCACCCTAGAACACAAAAAATTCGCTTCCAATGAAATGACTCCAGAGCACAGAAAACACGCTTCAAACGAAATGATACCATACTTCAAAAATTTGTTTCTATTGAAATCACCCGAGAACACAAAAAAATCGCTTGCAAGGAAATCTTCTGAGAAAACAAATATTCGCTTCCAAAGAAATCATCCCAGAGCACAAAAAAATTTGCTTCCAAAAAAATCACCCTAGAACACAAAAAATTCACTTCCAACGAAATTATCCCTGAACACAAAAAATGCGCCTCCAACGAAATCACCCCAGAGCACAAAAAATTTGCTTCCAACGAAGTGACTCCAGAGCACAGAAAACACGCTTCCAACGAAATGACTCCCTACTTCAAAAATTTGCTTCCATAGAAAAATCCTGAGAACACAAAAATTTCCATTCCAATGATATTACCCCAGAATAAAAAAAAATTCGCTTCCAAAGAAATGCCTCTAAAGCACAGAAAACACTCTTCAAACGAAATGACCACATATTTCAAAAATTTGCTTCCATTGAAATAATATAAGAACACAGAAAATTCTCTTCCAAAGATATTACCCAACAAGAAAAAAATTGTTTTCCCACGAAATCACCCGAGAACACAAAAAAATTCTCTTTAAAAGAAATCACCCGAGAACACAAAAAATGTGCTTCCAACGAAATCACACCTGAGCACCAAAAATTCCCTTCCCACGAAGTGACTCCAGAGCACAGAAAACACGCTTCCAACGAAATGACCCCCTACTCAAAAATTTGCTTCCATCAAAAAAAAGGAGAATACAAAAAATTCTCTTCCAACGAAATCTCCTGAGAACACAAATATTCGCTTCCAAAGATATCATCCCAGAGCACAAAAATTCGCTTCCAACGAAATCACCCTAAAACATAAAAAATTCACTTCCATCGAAATTACCACAGAAGACAAAAATTTCGCTTCCAACAAAATCACACCATAGCACAAAAAATTGTCTTCCAACGAAATGACTCCAGAGCACAGAAAACACGCTTCCAAGGAAATGATCCCATACTTCAAAAATTGGCTTCCATCGAAATCACCCGAGAACACAAAAAATTCACTTCCAACGAAATTTTCCCAGAACACAGAAAATACGCTACCAACGAAATCACCCCAGAACACAAAAAATTCCCTTTCTAGGAAATCACCCGAGAACACAAAAAATTCACTTCTAACGAAATAACTCCAGAGGACAAAAAATTCGCTTTTAATGAAATGACTCCAGAGCACAGAAAACACGCTTCCAACGAAATGACCCACTCCTTCAAAAATTTGCTTCCATCAAACAAACCAGAGAACACAAAAAATTCATTTCCAAAGAAATGACCCCAGAACACAAAAAATTCGCTTCCAACGAAATGACTCCAGAGCACAGAAAACATGCTTCCAACGAAATGAACCCCTACTTCAAAAATTTGCTTCCATCGAGAAAACCTGAGAACACAAAAAATACACTTCCAACGAAAATACCCTAGAACACAAAAAATTGGCCTCCACTGAACTCATCCAAGAACACAAAAAATTCGCTTCCAACGAAATCAACACAGAACACAAAAAATTCGCTTACAACGAAATCACCCTAGAACACAAAACATTCCCTTTCAACGAAATCACCGGAGAACACAAAAAATTCGCTTCCAACGAAATGACTCCAGAGCACAGGAAACCCGCTTCGAACGAAATGATACTATATTTCAAAAATTTGCTTCCATCGAAATCACCCGAGAACACAAAAAATTCGCTTCCAACGAAATTATCCCCGAACACAAAAATTCTCTTCTAATGAAATCACCCCAGGACACAAAAAATTCGCTTCCAACAAAATGACTCCAGAGCACAGAAAAAAAGCTTCCAATGAAATGACCCCAGAACACAAAAAAATTCCCTTTCAATGAAATCACCACAGAACACAAAAAATTTGCTTCCAAAGAAATTACCCCAGAACACAAAAAATTCGCTTCCAATGAAATCACCCCAGATCTCAAAAACTTCATTTCCAAAGAAATCACACCAGAGCAGAGAAAAATTCGCTTCTAACAAAATGACTCCAAAGGACATAAAACCCGCTTCCAAGGATATTACCCCAGAAAACAAAAAATTCACTTTCAACTATATCACCCCAGAACACAAAAAATTCGCTTCCAACAATATCACCCCCAGAACACAAAAAATTCACTTCCAAAGAAATCTCCTGAGAACACAAATATTCGCTTCCAAAGTAATCACCCCAGACCACAGAAAACACGCTTCCAATGAAATCAAACCAGAACACTAAAAATTCCCTTTCAACGAAATCACCCTAGAACACAAAAAATTTGCTTCCAACGTAATTACCCCAGAAAACAAAAAATTCGCTTCCAAAGAAATCACACCAAAGCACCAAAAATTCCCTTCCAATGAAGTGACTCCAGAGCACAGAAAACATGCTTCCAACGAAATGACCCCCTACTTCAAAAATTTGCTTTCATCGAAAAAACCGGAGAACCCAAAAAATTCGCTTGCAATGAAATCTTCTGAGAACATGAATATTCGCTTCCAACAAAATCACCCAAGAACACAAAAAATTCGCTTCCAACGAAATGACTCTAGAGCACAGAAAACACGCTTCCAACGAAATGACCCCCTACTTCAAAAATTTGCTTTCATCGAAAAAACCGGAGAACCCAAAAAATTCGCTTGCAATGAAATCTTCTGAGAACATGAATATTCGCTTCCAACAAAATCACCCAAGAACACAAAAAATTCGCTTCCAACGAAATGACTCTAGAGCACAGAAAACACGCTTCCAACGAAATGATCCCATACTTCAAAAATTTGCTTCCATCGAAATCAACTGAGAACAGAAAAAATTCGCTTCCAACGAAATGACTCCTGAGCATAGAAAACATGCTACCAACGAAATGACCCCTGAACACAAAAAATTCGCTTCCATCAAAATCACCCTAGAACACAAATAGTTTGTTTCCAAAGAAATCACACCAGACCACAAAAAATTCGCTACCAACGAAATCACCCCAGATCACAAAATCTTCATTTCCAACGAAATCACACCAGAACAGAGAAAAATTCGCTTTTAAGGAAATGACTCCAAAGGACATAAAACCCGCTTCTAACGAAATTACCCCAGATCACAAAAAATTCCCTTCCAATGAAATCACCCCAGAACACACACACAAAAAAAATTCGCTTCCAATGAAATTACCCCAGAACACAAAACATTCTCTTACAACAAAAACATTCCAGAGCAAAAAAAATGCGTTTCCAACAAAATCACACCAAAACAGAGAAAAATTCGCTTCCAATGAAATGACTACTAAGGACATAAAACCCTCTTCCAACAAAATTACCCCAGAACACCAAAAATTCGCTCCCACGGAAACCTCCCCAGAACACAAAAAAATCGCTTCGATAAAAATCAACCCAGAACACAAAAAATTCGCTTCCATCAAAATGACTCCAGAGCACAGAAAACACGCTTCCAATGAAGTGACTCCAGAAACAAAACATTAGCTTTCAACGAAATCACCCTAGAACATAAAAAATTCTCTTCCATCGAAATCACCATAGAAGACAAAAAACTTGCTTCCAATCAAATCACTCCAGAGTACAAAATATTCGCTTCCAAAGAAATCACCCCAGAACACAAAAAATTCGCTTCCAACGAAATGACCCCAGACACAAAAAATTCCCTTTCAAGGAAATCACCCGAGAACACAAAAAATTCGCTTCCAATGAAATCTCTCTTGAGGACAAAAAATTCACTTCTAATGAAATGACTCCAGAGCAGAGAAAACACGCTTCCAACGAAATGAACCCCTCCTTCAAAAATTTGCTTCCATCAAACAAACCAGAGAATTCAAAAAATTCATTTCCAAAGAAATGACCCCAGAACACAAAAAAATTTGCTTCCAATGAAATCTTCTGAGAACACAAATATTCACTTCTAAAGAAATCATCCCAGAGCACAAAAAATTTGCTTCCAACATAAACCTAGAACACAAAAAATTCTCTTTCAACGAAATCACCCGAGAATACAAAAAATTCGGTTCCAACATAATCAACCCAGAGCACAAAAAATTCACTTCCAACAAAATGACTCCAGAGCCCAGAAAACACGCTTCCAATGAAATGACCCCAGAACACAAAAAATTCGCTTTCAACGAAATCACCCTAGAACATAAAATATTCGCTTCCATCGAAATCACCATAGAAGACAAAAAATTCCCTTCCAACCAAATCACTCCAGAGCACAAAAAATTTGCTTCCAATGAAATCAACCTAGAACATAAAAAATTCCCTTTCAATTAAATTACCCCAGAACACAAAAAATTCGCTTGCAACGAAATCTCCTGAGAACACAAATATTCGCTTCCAAAGAAAACATCCCAGAGCACAAAAAATTCGCTTCCAACGAAATGACTCCAGAGCTCTGAAAACATGCTTCCAACAAAATGACCTCCTACTTCAAAAATTTACTTCCATCGAAAAAACCGGAGAACAGAAAAAATTCGCTTGCAACGAAATCTTCTGAGAACACAAATATTCGCTTCCAACGAAATCTCCCCAGAACACAAAATATTCGCTTCCAACGAAATCACCCCAGAACACAAAAAATTCGCTTCCAACGAAATGACTAAAGTGCACAGAAAACACGATTCCAAGGAAATGATACAATACTTCAAAAATTGGCTCCCATCGAAATCACCCGAGAACACAAAAAATTCACTTCCAACGAAATTATCCCAGAACACAGAAAATGCGCTACCAACGAAATCACCCCAGAGCACAAAAAATTCGCTTCCAACGAAATCACCCCAGAGCACAAAAAATTCACTTCCAACGAAATCACTCCAGAGCAGAAAAAATTCGCTTCCAACGAAATGACTCCAGAGCACAGAATACACGCTTCCAACGAAATGACCCCCTACTTCAAAAATTTGCTTCCATCGAAAAAACCGGAGAACACAAAAATTCTCTTCCAACGATATTACCCCAGAAGACAAAAAATTCTTTTCCAATGAAATCTCCTGAGAACACAAATATACACTTCCAAAGATATCATCCCAGAGCAAAAAAATTTGCTTCCAAAGAAATTACCCTAGAACTCAGAAATTCCCTTTCAACGAAATCACCCGAGAACACAAAAAATTCGCTTCCAAAGAAATCACACCAGAGCGAAAAAATACGCTTCCAATGAAATGACTCCAGAGCACAGAAAACACGCTTCCAACCAAACTGAACCCCTACGTCCAGAATTTGCTTCCATGGAAAACACCGGAGAACACAAAAAATTCTCTTCTAATGATATTATGCCAGAAGACAAAAAATTCTTTTCCAACGAAATATCCTGAGAACAAAAATATTCGCTTCCAAAGATATCATCCCAGAGCACAAAAATTCGCTTCCAACAAAATTGCCCTAAAACACAAAAATTCCCTTTATACGATATCACCTGAGAACACAAAAAATTTGCTTCCAACGAAATGACTCCAGAGCACCGAAAACACGCTTCCAACGAAATGACTCCCTACTTCAAAAATTTGCTTTCATCGATAAAAACAGAGAACACAAAAAATTCTCTTCCAACGATATTACCCCAGAAGGCAAAAAATTCTTTTCCAATGAAATCTTCTTAGAACACAAATATTCGCTTCCAAAGATATCATCCCAGAACACAAAAAATTTGCTTCCAATGAAATCACCCCAGAACACAAAAAATTCGCTTGCAACGAAATCTCCTGAGAACACAAATAATCGTGTCCATAGATATCATCCCAGAACACAAAAAATTCACTTGCAACAAAATCTCCTGAGAAAACACATTCGCTTCCAACGAACTCACCCGAGAGCACAAAAAAGTCGCTTCCAACGAAATGACACCAGAGCACAGAAAACACGCTTCTAACGAAATGACCCCCTACTTCAAAAATTTGCTTCCATCAAAAAAACCCGAGAACACAAAAATTCTCTTCCAACGATATTATCCCAGAAGACAAAAAAATTCTTTTCCAACGAAATCTCCTGAGAACACAAATATTCGCTTCCAAAGGTATCATCCGTGAGCACAAAAAATTCGCTTTCAACACAATTACCCTAGAATACAAAAATTCCCTTTCACAAAAAAACCCGAGAACACAAAAAAATTCGCATCCAACGAAATCACCCCAGAACACAAAAAATTCGCTTGCAACGAAATCTCCTGATACCACAAATATTCGCTTCAAAGGAAATCACCCCAGAGCAGAAAAAATTCGCTTCCAATGAAATGACTCCAGGGCACCGAATACATGCTTCCAAAGAAATGACCCCCTAATTTAAGAACTTGCTTCCATTGAAAACACCGGAGAACACAAAAAATTCTCTTCCAACGATATTACCCCAGAAGACAAAAAATTCTTTTCCAACGAAATCTCCTGAGAACACAAATATTTGCATCCAAAGATATCATCCCAAAGCACAAAAAATTCGATTCCAACGAAATGACCCCAGAGCACTGAAAACACGCTTCCAAAGAAATGACCTCCTACTTCAAAAATTTGCTTCCAACTAAAAAACAGGAGAACACAAAAAATTCTCTTCCAACGATATTACCCCAGAAGACAAAAATTCTTTTCCAACAAAATCTTCTGAGAACACAAATATTCGCTTCTAGGGTGTTCTAGGGTGATTTCATTTGAAGCGAATTTTTTGTGCTCTGGGATGTTATCTTTGGAAGCGAATATTTGTGTTCTCAGGAGATTTCGTTGGAAAAGCATTTTTTGTCTTCTTGGGTACTATCGTTGGAAGAGCATTTTTTGTGTTCTCCGGTATTTTCGATGGAAGCAAATTTTGAAGTAGGGGGTCATTTCGTTGGAAGCGTGTTTTCTGTGCTCTGGAGTCATTTCGTTGGAAGCGAATTTTTTGTGTTCTCGGGTGAATTCGTTGAAAGGGAATTTTTGTGTTCTAGGGAGATTTCATTGGAAGCGAATTTTTTGTGCTCTGTTGTGATTTTGTTGGAAGCGAATTTTTTGGATTCTCGGGTGATTTGGTTGAAAGGGAATTTTTGCGTTCTAGGATGATTTCTTTGGAAGCGAATTCTTTGTGCTTTGGGGTGATTTCGTTGGAAGCGAATATTTGTGTTCTCAGGAGATTTCGTTGCAAGTGATTTTTTTGTGTTCTGGGGTAATTTCGTTGGAAGCTAATTTTTTGTGTTCTCGCGTGATTTCTTTGAAAGGGAATTTTTGTGTTCTGGGGTGATTTCGGTGGAAGCGAATTTTTTGTGTTCTGGGATGATATCTTTAGAAGCGAATATTTCTGTTCTCAGGAGAATTCGTTGGAAAAGAATTTTTTGTCTTCTGGGGCAATATCGTTGGAAGAGAATTTTTTGTGTTCTCCGGTTTTTTCGATGGGAGCAAATTTTTGAAGTAGGGGGTCATTTCATTGGAAGCATGTTTTCTGTGCTCTGGAGTGATTTCGTTGGAAGCAATTTTTTGTGCTCTGGGATCATATCTTTGGAAGCGAATATTTTTCTTCTCAGTAGATTTCATTCCAAGCAAATTTTTTGTGTTCTTGGTTAATTTCGTTGAAACCGAATTTTTAGAGTTCTCACGTGATTTCGTTAAAAGGGAATTTTTGTGTTCTGGGGTGATTTCGTTGGAAGCGAATTTTTTGTGCTCTGGTGTGATTTCATTGGAAGCGAATATTTGTGTTCTCAGGAGATTTCGTTTCAAGTGACTTTTTGTGTTCTGGGGTAATTTCTTTGGAAGTGAAGTTTTGTGTTCTCGCATGATTTCTTTTAAAGGGAATTTTTGTGTTCTGGGGTGATTTCTTTGGAAGCGAATTTTTGGTGCTCTGGGATGATATCTTTGGAAGCGAATATTTGTGTTCTCAGGAGATTTCGTTGCAAGTGAATTTTTTGTGCTCTGGGGTGATTTCGTTGAAAGCGAATTTTTTGTGTTCTTGGGTAATTTCGTTGAAAGGGAATTTTTGTATTCTAGGGTGATTTCATTGGAAGCGAATTTTTTGTGCTCTGGGGTGATATCTTTGGAAGCGAATATTTGTGTTCTCAGGAGATTTCATTGGAAAAGAATTTTTTTTCTTCTGGGGTACTGTGGTTGGAAGAGCATTTTTTGTGTTCTCCGGTTTTTTCGATGGAAGCAAATTTTGAAGTAGAGTGTCATTTCGTTGGAAGCATGTTTTCTGTGCTCTGGAGTCATTTCTTTGGAAGCAAATTTTTTGTGCTCTGGGATGATATCTTTGGAAGCGAATATTCGTGTTCTCAGGAGATTTCGTTGGAAAAGAATTTTTTGTCTTCTGCGGTAATATCTTTGGAAGAGAATTTTTTGGGTTCTCCCATTTTTTCAATGGAAGCAATTTTTTGAAGTAGGGGGTCATTTCATTGGAAGCGTGTTTTCTGTGGTCTGGAGTCATTTCGTTGCAAGCGAGTTTTTTGTGCTCTGCGGTGATTTCGTTGGAAGTGAATATTTGTGTTCTCAGGAGATTTCGTTGCAAGCGAATTTTTGGTGTTCTGGAGTAATTTCGTTGGAAGCGAATATTTTGTGTTCTCGGGTGATTTCGTTGAAAGGTAATATTTGCGTTCTAGGGTGATTTGGTTGGAAGCGAATTTTTTGTGCTCTGATATGATATTTTTGGAAGCGAATATTTGTATTCTCAGGAGATTTCGTTGGAAAAGAATTTTTTGTCATCTGGGGTAATATATTGGAAGAGAATTTTTTGTGTTCTCCGGTTTTTTCGATCGAAGCAAATTTTTGAAGTAGGGGGTCATTTCGTTGGAAGCCTGTATTCTGTGCTCTGGATTCATTTCTGTGGAAGCGAATTTTTTGTGCTCTGGGGTGATTTCGTTGGAAGCAAATATTTGTGTTCTCAGGAGCTTTCCTTGCAAGCGAATTTTTTGTGTTCTGGAGTAATTTCGTTGGAAGCAAATTTTTTGTGTTCTCGGGTGATTTCGTTGAAAGGGAATTTTTGCGTTCCAGGGTGATTTCGTTGGAAGCGAATTTTTTTTGCTCTGGGATGATATGTATGGAAGCGAATATTTGTGTTCGCAGGAGATTTCGTTGGAAAAGAATTTTTTGTGTTCTGGAGTAATATCGTTGGAAGCGAATTTTTTGTGTTCTCCGGTTTTTTCGATGGAAGCAAATTTTGAAGTAGGGTGTCATTTCGTTCGAAGCGTGTTTTCTGTGCTCTGGAGTCATTTCGTTGGAAGCGAATTTTTTGTGTTCTCGTGTGATTTTGTTGAAAGGGAAATTTTGTGTTCTAGGGTGATTTCGTTAGAAGAGAATTTTTTGTGCTCTGGGATGATATCTTTGTAAGCAAATATTTGTGTTCTCAGGAGATTTCGTTGCAACCGACTTTTTGTGTTCTGGAGTAGTTTCGTTGGAAGCGAATTTTTTGTGTTCTCAGGTGATATCGTTGAAAGGGAATTTTTGTGTTATCGGGTGATTTCGTTGAAAGGGAATTTTTGTGTTCAAGGTTGATTTCGTTGGAAGCAAATTTTTTTGCTCTGGGGTGATATTCGTTGGAAGCGAATATTTGTGATCTCAGGAGATTTCCTTGCAAGTGAATTATTTGTGTTCTGGGGTAATTTTTTGGAAGCGAATTTTTTGTGTTCTCGCGTGATTTCTTGAAAGGGAATTTTTGTGTTCTGGGGTGATTTCATTGGAAGCGAATTTTTTGTGTTCTGGGATGATAACTTTGAAAGCGAATATTTGTGTTCTCAGGAGATTTCGTTGGAAAAGAATTTTTTGTCTTCTGGGTAATATCGTTGGAAGAGAATTTTTTTGTTCTCTGGTTTTTTCGATGGCAGCAAATTTTTGAAGTAGTACGTCATTTCGTTGGATGCGTGTTTTCTGTGCTCTGGAGTCATTTCCTTGGAAGCGAATTTTTTGTAATCTGGGGTGATTTTGTTTGAAGCGAATATTTGTGTTCTCAGGAGATTTCCTTGCAAGTTAATTTTTTTGGGGGGGGTAATTTTGTTGGAAGCGAATTTTTTGTATTCTCGCGTGATTTCGTTGAAAGGGAATTTTTGTGTTCTGGGGTGATTTTGGTGGAAGCTAATTTTTTGTGCTCTGGGAAGATATCTTTGGAAGCAAATATTTGTTTTCTCAGGAGATTTCCTTTCAAAAGAATTATTTGTCTTCTGGGGTAATGTCGTTGGAAGAGAAATTTTTGTGTTCTCCGGTTTTTTCGATGGAAGCAATTTTTTGAAGTAAGGTGTCATTTCGTTGGAAGCGTGTTTTCTGTGCTCAGGAGTCATTTCTTTGGAAGCGATTTTTTTGTGCTCTGGGGTGATTTCGTGGAAGCGAATTTTTTGGGTTCTCCGGTGATTTCGTTGAAAGGAAACTTTTGCGTTCTAGGGTGATTTCGTTGAAATGATTTTTTTGTGCTCTGGGATGATATCTTTGGAAGCGAATATATGTGTTCCCAGGAGATTTCGTTGGAAAAGAATTTTTTGTCTTCTGGGGTAATATCGTTGGAAGAGAATTTTTTGTGTTCTCCAGTTTTTTCGATGGAAGCAAATTTTTGAAGTAGGGGGTGATTTCTTTGGAAGCGTGTTTTCTGTGCTCTGGAGTCATTTCGTTGGAAGCGAATTTTTTGTGCTCTGGGGTGATTTCGTTGGAAGCGAATTTTTTGTGTTTTCGGGTGATTTCTTTGAAAGGGAATTTTTGTGTTCTGGGGTTATTTCGTTGGAAGAGAATTTTTTGTGCTCTGGGATGATATCTTTGGAAGTGAATATTTGTGTTCTCAGGAAATTTCGTTGGAAAAGAACTTTTTGTCTTCTGGGGTAATGTCGTTGGAAGAGAATGTTTTGTGTTCTCCGGTTTTTTCGATGGAAGCAATTTTTTGAAGTAGTGGGTCATTTCGTTGGAAGCATATTTTCTGTGCTCTGGAGTCATTTTGTTGGAAGCGAATTTTTTGTACTCTGGGGTGATTTCGTTGGAAGCGAATATTTGTGATCTCAGGAGATTTCCTTGGAAGTGAATTATTTGTGTTCTGGGGTAATTTTTTGGAAGCGAATTTTTTGTGTTCTCGAGTGATTTCTTTGAAAGGGAATTTTTGTGTTCTGGGGTGATTTCGTTGGAAGCGAATTTTTTTGTGCTCTGGGATGATAACTTTGGAAGCATATATTTGTGTTCTCAGGAGATTTCGTTGCAAAAGAATTTTTGTCTTCTGGGGTAATATCGTTGGAAGAGAATTTTTTGTGTTCTCTGGTTTTTTTGATGGCAGCAAATTTTTGAAGTAGGTGGTCATTTCGTTGGAAGCGTGTTTTCTGTGCTTTGGAGTCATTTCCTTGTAAGCGATTTTTTTGTAATCTGGGGTGATTTTGTTTGAAGCGAATATTTGTGTTCTCAGGAGATTTCCTTGCAAGTTAATTTTTTGTGTTCTGGGGTAATTTCGTTGCAACGAATTTTTTGTGTTCTCACGTGATTTCGTTGAAAGGGAATTTTTGTCTTCTGGGGTGATTTCGTTGGAAGCGAATTTTTTGTCCTCTGGGAAGATATCTTTGGAAGCGAATATTTTGTGTTCTCAGGAGATTTCGTTGGAAAAAAATTTTTTGTCTTCTGGGGTAATGTCGTTGGAAGAGAATTTTTTGTGTTCTCCACTTTTTTCGATGGAAGCAATTTTTTGAAGTAGTGGGACATTTCATTGGAAGCGTATTTTCTGTGCTGTGGAGTCATTTCGTTGGAAGCGAAATTTTGTACTCTGGGGTGATTTCGTTGGAAGCGAGTATTTGTGATCTCAGGAGATTTCCTTGCAAGTGAGTTATTTGTGGTCTGGGGTAATTTCGTTGGAAGCGAATTTTTTGTGCTCTGGGAAGATATTTTTTGAAACGAATTTTGTGTTCTCAGGAGATTTCGTTGGAAAAGAATTTTTTGTCTTCTGGGGTAATATCATTGGAAGAGAATTTTTTGTGTTCTCCGGTTTTTTCGATGGAGGCAAATTTTTGAAGTACGGGGTCATTTCGTTGGAAGCATGTTTTCTGTGATCTGGAGTCATTTCGTTGGAAGCAAATTTTTTGTGCTCTGGGGTGATTTCATTGGAAGCATATATTTGTGATTTCAGGAGATTTCCTTGCAAGTGAATTATTTGTGTTCTGGGGTAATTTTTTTAAAGCGAATTTTTTGTGTTCTCGTGTGATTTCTTGAAAGGGAATTTTTGTGTTCTGGGGTGATTTCGTTGGAAGCGAATTTTTTGTGCTCTGGGACGATAACTTTGAAAGCGAATATTGTTGTTCTCAGTAGATTTCGATGCAACAGAATTTTTTGTCTTCTGGGGTAATATCGTTGGAAGAGAATTTTTTGTGTTCTCCGGTTTTTTGGATGGCAGCAAATTTTTGAAGTAGGTGGTCATTTCATTGGAAGCGTGTTTTCTGTGCTCTGGAGTCATTTCCTTGGAAGCGAATTTTTTGTAATCTGGGGTGATTTTGTTTGAAGCGAATATTTGTGTTCTCAGGAGATTTCCTTGCAAGTTAATTTTTTGTGTTCTGGGATGATATCTTTGGAAGCGAATATTTGTGTTCTCAAGAGATTTCATTGAAAGGGAATTTTTGTGTTCTGGGGTGATTTCATTGGAAGCGAATTTTTTGTGCTCTGGGATGATAACTTTGCAAGCATATATTTGTGTTCTCAGGAGATTTCGTTGGAAAAGAATTTTTTGTCTTCTGGGGTAATATCGTTGGAAGAGAATTTTTTGTGTTCTCCGGTTTTTTGGATGGCAGGAAATTTTTGAAGTAGGTGGTCATTTCGTTGGAAGCGTGTTTTCTGTGCTCTGGAGTCATTTCCTTGGAAGCAAATTTTTTGTAATCTGGGGTGATTTTGTTTGAAGCGAATATTTGTCTTCTCAGGAGATTTCCTTGCAAGTTAATTTTTTGTGTTCTGGGGTAATTTCGTTGGAAGCAAATTTTTTGTGTTCTTGCGTGATTTCGTTGAAAGGGAATTTTTGTGTTCTCGGGTGATTTCGTTGGAAGCGAATTTTTGGTGCTCTGGGATGATATCTTTGGAAGCGAATATTTGTGTTCTCAGGAGATTTCGTTGGAAAAAAATTTTTTGTCTTCTGGGGTAATATCGTTGGAAGAGAATTTTTTGTGTTCTCCGGTTTTTTCGATGGAAGCAAATTTTTGAAGTAGGGGGTTATTTCTTTGGAAGCGTGTTTTCTGTGCTCAGGAGTCATTTGTGTGGAAGCGAATTTTTTGTGCTCTGGGGTGATTTCGATGGAAGCGAATATTTGTGTTCTCAGGAGATTTCATTGCAAGCGAATTTTTTGTGTTCTGGGGTAATTTCGTTGGAACCGAATTTTTGTGTTCTCGAGTTATTTCGTTGAAAGGGAATTTGTGTGTTCTGGGGTAATTTCGTAGGAAGCGAATTTTTTGTGTTCTCCACTTTTTTCGATGGAAGCAATTTTTTGAAGTAGTGGGTCATTTCGTTGGAAGCATATTTTCTGTGCTCTGGAGTCATTTCATTGGAAGCGAATTTTTTGTGCTCTGGGAAGATATTTTTTGAAACGAATTTTGTGTTCTCAGGAGATTTCGTTGGAAAAGAATTTTTTGTCTTCTGTGGTAATATCGTTGGAAGAGAATTTTTTGTGTTCTCCGGTTTTTTCGATGGAAGCTAATTTTGAAGTAGGGGGTGATTTCTTTGGAAGCGTGTTTTCTCTGCTCTGGAGTCATTTCGTTGACAGCGAATTTTTTGTATTCTCGGGTGATTTCTTTGAAAGGGAATTTTTGTGTTCTAGGGTTATTTCGTTGGTAGAGAATTTTTTGTGCTCTGGGATGATATCTTTGGAAGCGAATATTTGTGTTCTCAGGAGATTTCGTTGGAAAAGAATTTTTTGTCTTCTGGGGTAATGTCGTTGGAAGAGAATTTTTTTGATCTCCGGTTTTTTCGATTGAAGCAAATTTTGAAGTAGGGGGTCATTTCGTTGGAAGCGTTTTTTCTGTGCTCTGGAGTAATTTCCTTGCAAGCGAATTTTTTGTAATCTGGGGTGATTTTGTTTGAAGTGAATATTTGTGTTCTCAGGAGATTTCCTTGCAAGTGAATTATTTGGGTTCTGGGGTAATTTTTTGGAAGCGAATTTTTTGTGTTCTCCGGTTTTTTCGATGGAATTAAATTTTTGAAGTAGGGGGTGATTTCTTTGGAAGCGTGTTTTCTGTGCTCTGGAGTCATTTGGGTGGAAGCGAATGTTTTGTGCTCTGGGGTGATTTCGATGGAAGCGAAGATTTGTGTTCTCAGGAGATATCATTGCAAGAGAATTTTTTGTGTTCTGGGGTAATTACGTTGGAACCGAATTTTCTGTGTTCTCGAGTGATTTCATTGAAAGTGAATTTTTGTGTTCTGGGGTGATTTCGTAGGAAGCGAATTTTTTGTGCTCTAGGATGATATCTTTTGAAATGAATTTTGTGTTCAGGAGATTTCGTTGGAAAAGAATTTTTTGTCTTCTGGGGTAATATTGTTGGAATAGAATTATTTGTGTTTTCCGGTTTTTTCGATGGAAACAAATGTTTGAACGAGGGATCATTTCATTGGAAGCATGTTTTCTGTGCTCTGGAATCATTTCGTTGGAAGCAAATTTTCTGTGCTCTGGGGTGATTTTGTTGGAAGCGAATTTTTTATGTTCTCGGGTGATTTCGTTGAAAGGGAATTTTTGTGTTCTAGGGTGATTTCATTGGAAGCGAATTTTTTGTGCTCTGGGAAGATATTTTTTGAAACGAATTTTGTGTTCTCAGGATATTTCGTTGGAAAAGTATTTTTTGTCTTCGGGGGTAATATCGTTGGAAGAGAATTTTTTGTGTTCTCCGGTTTTTTCGATGGAAGCATATTTTGAAGTAGGGTGTCATTTCGTTGTTAGCGTGTTTTCTGTGCTCTGGAGTCATTTCGTTTGAAGCTAATTTTTTGTGCTCTGGAGTGATTTCGTTGGAAGCGAATATTTGTGTTCTCAGAAGATTTTGTTGCAAGCGAATTTTTTGTGTTCTTCGGTTTTTTCGATGGAAGCAAATTTTTGAAGCAGGGGGTCATTTCGTTGGAAGCATGTTTTCTGTGTTCAGGAGTCATTTCGTTGGAAGATAATTTTTTGTGCTCTGGGGTGATTTCGTTGGAAGCGAATATTTGGGTTCTCGGGTGATTTCGATGAAAGGGAATTTTTGCGTCCTAGGGTGATATCGTTGAAATGATTTTTTTGTGCTCTGGGATGATATCTTTGGAAGCGAATATTTGTGTTCTCAGGAGATTTCGTTGGAAAAGGATTTTTAGTCTCCTGGGGTAATATCGTTGGAAGAGAATTTTTTGTGTTCTCCGGTTTTTTCGATCGAAGCAAATTTTTGAAGTGGGGGGTCATTTCGTTGGAAGCGTGTTTTCTGTGCTCTGGAGTCATTTCTGTGGAAGCAAATTTTTTGTGCTCTGGGGTGATTTCGATAGAAGCGAATATTTGTGTTCTCAGGAGATTTCATTGCAAGCAAATTTTTTGTGTTCTGGGGTAATTTCGTTGGAACCGAATTTTTTTGTGTTCTCGCGTGATTTCGTTGAAAGGAAATTTTTGTGTTTTGGGGTGATTTCGTTGGAAGCGAATTTTTTGTGCTCTGGGATTATATCTTTGGAAGCGAATATTTGTGTTCTCAGGAGATTTCGTTGGAAAAGAATTTTTTGTCTTCTGGGGTTAATATCGTTGGAAGAGAATTTTTTGTGTTCTCCGGTTTTTTCGATCGAAGCAATTTTTTGAAGTAGGGGGTCATTTCATTGGAAGCGTGTTTTCTGTGCTCTGGAGTCATTTCGTTGGAAGCGAATTTTTTGTTCTCTGGAGTGATTTCGTTGGAAGCGAATATTTGTGTTCTCAGGAGATTTCGTTGCAAGTGAATTTTTTGTGTTCTGGGGTAATTTCGTTGGAAGCGAATTCTTTGTGTTCTCACGTGATTTCTTTGAAATGGAATTTTTGTGTTCTAGGGTAATTTCTTTGGATGCGAATTTTTTGTGTTCTCTGTTTTTTTCGATGGAAGCAAATTTTGAAGTAGGGTGTCATTTCGTTCGAAGCATGTTTTCTGTACTCAGTAGTCATTTCGTTGGAAGTGAATTTTTTGTGTTCTCGAGTGATATCGTTGAAAGGAAATTTTTTGTGCTCTGGGGTGATTTCGTTGGAAGCGAATATTTGTGTTCTTAGGAGATTTCGTTGCAAGCGAATTTTTTGTGTTCTTTGGTTTATTCGATGTAAGAAAATTTTTGAAGTAGGGGGTCATTTAGTTGTAAGTGTGTTTTCTGTGCTCAGGAGTCATTATGTAGGAAGCGAATTTTTTGTGCTCTGGGATGATATCTTTGGAAGCGAATATTTGTGTTGTCAGGTGATTTCGTTGGAAAAGAATTTTTTGTCTTCTGGGGTAATGTCAGTGGAAGAGAATTTTTTGTGTTCTCCGATTTTTTCGATGGAAGCAATTATTTGAAGTAGGGGTTCATTTCGTTGGAAGCATGTTTTCTGTACTCAGGAGTCATTTCGTTGGAAGTGAATTTTTTGTGTTCTCGAGTGATATCGTTGAAAGGAAATTTTTTTGTTCTAGGGTGATTTTATTGGAAGCAAATTTTTTGTGCTCTGGGATGATATCTTTGGAAGTGAATATTTGTGTTCTCAGGAGATTTTGTTGGAAGCGAATTTTTTGTGCTCTGGGATGATATCTTTGGAAGCGAATATTTGTGTTCTCAGGAGATTTCTTTGGAAAGGAATTTTTTGTCTTCTGGGGTAATATCGTTGGAAGAGAATTTTTTGTGTTCTCCGGTTTTTTCGATCGAAGCAATTTTTTGAAGTAGGGGGTCATTTCGTTGGAAGCGTGTTTTCTGTGCTCTGGAGTCATTTCGTTGGAAGCGAATTTTTTGTGCTCTGGAGTGATTTCGTTGGAAGCGAATATTTGTGTTCTCAGGAGATTTTGTTACAAGCGAATTTTTTGTGTTCTTTGGTTTTTTCGATGGAAACAAATTTTTGAAGCAGGGGGTCATTTTGTTGGAAGCGTGTTTTCTCTATTCAGGAGTCATTTCGTTGGAAGATAATTTATTGTGCTCTGTTGTGATTTCGTTGGAAGCGAATATTTGGGTTCTCGTGTGATTTCGATGAAAGGGAATTTTTGCGTCCTAGGGTGATTTCGTTGAAATGATTTTTTTGTGCTCTGGGATGATATCTTTGGAAGCAAATATTTATGTTCTCAGGAGATTTCGTTGGAAAAGGATTTTTAGTCTCCTGGGGTAATATCGTTGGAAGAGAATTTTTTTTGTTCTCCGATTTTTTCAATCGAAGCAAATTTTTGAATTGGGGGGTCATTTCGTTGGAAGCGTGTTTTCTGTGCTCTGGAGTCATTTCTGTGGAAGCGAATTTTTTGTGCTCTGGGGTGATTTCGATAGAAGCGAATATTTGTGTTCTCAGGAGATTTCATTGCAAGCAAATTTTTTGTGTTCTGGGGTAATTTCGTTGGAAGCGAATTTTTTGTGTTCTCGCGTGATTTCGTTGAAAGGAAATTTTTGTGTTTTGGGGTGATTTCGTTGGAAGTGAATTTTTTGTGCTCTGGGATGATATCCATGGAAGCGAATATTTGTCTTCTCAGGAGATTTCGTTGGAAAAGAATTTTTTGTGTTCTGGGGTAATATCGTTGGAATCGAATTTTTTGTGTTGTCCGGTTTTTTCGATGGAAGCAAATTTTTGAAGTAGTGGGTCATTTCGTTGGAAGCGTGTTTTCTGTGCTCTGGAGACATTTCGTTGGAAGCTAATTTTTTGTAATCTGGGTTGATTTCGTTGGAAGGGAATATTTATGTTCTCAGGGGATTTTTTTGCAAGTGAATTTTTTGTGTTCTGGGGTAATTTCATTGGAAGCGAATTCTTTGTGTTCTCACGTGATTTCTTTGAAAGGGAATTTTTGTGTTCTAGGGTAATTTTGTTGGAAGCGAATTTTTTGTGTTCTCGGATGATTTCGTTGAACAGGAATTTTTGTGTTCTAGGGTAATTTCCTTCGAAGCGATTTTTTTGTGCTCTGGGATGATATATTTGGAAGCGAATATTTGTGTTCTAAGGAGATTTCGTTGGAAAAGAATTTTTGTCTTCTGGGATAATATCGTTGGAAGAGCATTTTTTGTGTTCTCCAGTTTTTTCGGTGGAAGCAAATTTTGAAGTAGGGTGTCATTTCGTTGGAAGCATGTTTTGTGTGCTCTGGAGTCATTTCGTTGGATGCGAATTTTCTTTGCTCTGTGGTGATTTCGTTGGAAGCGAATTTTTTGTGTTCTCGGGAGATTTCATTGAAAGGGAATTTTTGTGTTCTAGGGTGAATTCGTTGGAAGCGAATTTTTTGTGCTCTGGGATGATATCTTTGGAAGCGAATATTTGTGTTCTCAGGAGATTTCGTTTGGAAAAGAATTTTTTGTTTTCTGGGGTAATATCATTAAAAGAGAATTTATTGTGTTCTCCGGTTTTTACGATTGAAGCAAATTTTGAAGTTGGGTGTCATTTCGTTCGAAGCATGTTTTCTGTGCTCTAGAGTCATTTCGTTGTAAGCGAATTTTTTGTGTTCTCGGGTGATTTCGTTGAAAGGGAATTTTTGTGTTATAGGGTGATTTCGTTGGAAGGGAACTTATTGTCCTATGGGATGATATCTTTGAATGCGAATATTTCTGTTCTCAGGAGATTTCGTTGGAAAAGAATCTTTTGTCTTCTGGGGTAATGTCGTTGGAAGAGAATTTTTTGTGTTCTCCGGTTTTTTCGATGGAAGCAAATATTTGAAGTAGGGGGTCATTTCGTTGGAAGCGTGTTTTCTGTGCTCAGGAGTCATTTATTTGGAAGATAATTTTTTGTCCTCGGGTGATTTCATTGGAATCGAATTTTTTGGGTTCTCGGGTGATTTCGTCGAAAGGGAATATTTCCGTTCTAGGGTGATTTCGTTAAAATGATTTTTTTGTGCTCTGGGATGATATCTTTGGAAGCGAATATTTGTGTTCACAGGAGAATTCGTTGCAAGCGAATTTTTTGTGTTCTCCCATTTTTTCGAAGGATGCAAATTTTTGAAGTAGGGGGTCATTTCGTTGGAAGCGTGTTTTCTGTTGTCTGGAGTCATTTCGTTGGAAGCAAATTTTTTGTGTACTGGGGTGATTTCGTTGCAAGCGAATTTTTTGTGCTCTGCGATGATATCTTTGGAAGCGAATATGTGTCTTCTCAGGAGATTTCGTTGGAAAAGAACTTTTTGTGTTCTGGGGTAATAACGTTGGAAGCGAATTTTTTGTGTTCTCCGGTTTTTTCGATGAAAGCAATTTTTTGAAGTAGGGGGTCAGTTCGTTGGAAGTATATCTTCTGTGCTCAGGAGACATTTCATTGGAAGCGAATATTTTGTGCTCTGGGGTGATTTCGTTGGAAGCGAATTTTTTGGGTTCTCGGGTGATTTCGTTGAAAGGGAATTTTGGTGTTCTGGGGTGATTTCGTTGAAATGATTTTTTAGTGCTCTGGGATGATATCTTTGGAAGCGAATATTTGTGTTCTCAGGAGATTTCTTTGCAAACGAATTTTTTGTGCTCTGGGGTGATTTCGTTGGAAGCGAACTTTTTGTGTTCTCGGGTGATTTCGTTTAAAGGGAATTTTTGTGTTCAAGGGTGATTTCTTTGGAAGTGAATTTTTTGTGTTCTGGTGTAATTACGTTGGAAGCGAATATTTTGTGTTCTCGGGTGATTTCGTTGGCCGCGAATTTTTCGTGGTCTGGGGTCATTTAGTTGGAAGCGTGTTTTCTTTGCTCTGGAGTCATTTCGTTGGAAGCAAAGTTTTTGTGCTCTGGGGTGATTTCGTTGGAAGCGAATTTTTTGTGTTCTGGGGTGATTTCGTTAGAAGCGAATTTTAGTGTTCGGGGGTAATTTCGTTGGAAGCGAATTTTTTGTGTTCTCGGGTGATTTCGATGGAAGCAAATTTTTGAAATATGGTATCATTTCGTTCACAGCGGGTTTCCTGTGCTCTGGTGTCATTTCGTTGGAAGCGAATTTTTTGTGTTCTCGGGTGATTTCGTTGAAAGGGAATGTTTTGTGTTCTAGGGAGATTTCGTTGGAAGCGAATTTTTTTGTGTTCTGGGTTGATTTCGTTGGAAGCGAATTCTTTTGTGTTCTGGGATGATTTCATTGGAGGCGAATTTTTTGTGTTCTAGGGTATTTTCGTTGGAAGTGTATTTTTTGTGTTCTCAGGTTTTCTCGATGGAAGCAAATTTTTGAAGTAGGGGGTCATTTCGTTGGAAGCATGTTTTCTGTGCTCTGGAGTCATTTCGTTGGAAGCGAATTTTTTGTGTTCTGGGGTGATTTCCTTGGAAGCGAATTTGTTCTGTTCTGGGGTAATTTCTTTGGACGCGAATTTTTTATGTTCTGGGGTGATTTTTTTGGAAGAGAATTTTTTGTGTTCTGGGGCAATTTCGTTGAAAGGGAATTTTTGGAAGTATGGGGTGATTTCGTTGAAAGCGTGTTTTCTTTGCTCTGGAGTCATTTCTTTGGAAGCCATTTTTTGTGTTCTGAGTTGATTTCATTGGAAGCAAATTTTTTGTGTTCTGGGGTGATTTCGTTGGAAGCGTGTTTTCTGTGCTCTGTATTCATTTCGTTGGAAGTGAATTTTTTGTGTTCTGTGGTGATTTCGATGGAAGGAAATTTTTTCAGTTCTGGGGTAATTTGTGGGAAGCCAATATTTTTGTTCTCAGGTCATTTATTGGAAGGGAATTTTTTGTGCTCTGGGGTGATTTCGTTGGAAGCAAATTTTTTTCTATTCTGGGGTAATTTCGTTGGACCTGAATTTTTTTGTTCTCAGGTGATTTCATTGAAAGTGAATTTTTTTTGCTTTAGGGTGATTTAATTGGATGCGGATTTTTTGTGCTCTGGGGTGATTTCTTTGGAAGCAAATATTTGTGTCCTCAGGAGATTTTGTTGGAAGCAAATTTTTTGTGTTCTGGGGTATTTTCGTTGGAAGCGAATTTTTTTGTGTTCTCCAGTTTTTTCGATGGAAGCAAATATTTGAAGTATGGGGTGATTTCGTTGAAAGCGTGTTTTCTATGCTCTGGAGTCATTTCTTTGGAAGCCATTTTTTGTGTTCTGAGTTGATTTCATTGGAAGCAAATTTTTTGTGTTCTGGGGTGATTTCGTTGGAAGCGTGTTTTCTGTGCTCTGGATTCATTTCGTTGGAAGTGAATTTTTTGTGTTCTGCGGTGATTTCGATGGAAGGAAATTTTTTCAGTTCTGGGGTAATTTGTGGGAAGCCAATATTTTTGTTCTCAGGTCATTTATTGGATGGGAATTTTTTGTGCTCTGGGGTGATTTCGTTGGAAGCAAATTTTTTTCTATTCTGGGGTAATTTCGTTGGACCTGAATTTTTTTGTTCTCAGGTGATTTCGTTGAAAGTGAATTTTTTTTGCTTTAGGGTGATTTAATTGGATGCGGATTTTTTGTGCTCTGGGGTGATTTCTTTGGAAGCGAATATTTGTGTCCTCAGGAGATTTTGTTGGAAGCAAATTTTTTGTGTTCTGGGGTATTTTCGTTGGAAGCGAATTTTTTTGTGTTCTCCGGTTTTTTCGATGGAAGCAAATTTTTGAAGTAGGGGGTCACCTCGTTGGAAGTGAAATTTTTTGTGTTCAGGGGTGATTTAGTTGGAAGCGAATGTTTTGTGTTCTGGGGTAATTTCGTTGGAAGCGACTTATTTTGTGTTCTCAGGTGGTTTCGATGGAAGCAAATTTTCGAAGTATGGGGACATTTCGTTGGAAGCTAATTCATGCGCTTTGGTGTGATTTCGTTGGAAGCGAATTTCTTGTGTTCAGTGGTAATTTCTTTTGAAGCCAATTTTTTGTGTTCTGGGGTGATTTCGATGGAAGCGAATATTTTGTGTTCTGTGTTGATTTCATTGGAAATGAATATTTGTGTTCTCAGGAGATTTTGTTGCAAGCGATTTTTTGTGCTCTGGGGTGATTTCGTTGGAAGGGAATTTTTTGTGTTCTGGGGTGATTCCCTTGAAACGGAATTTTTTGTGTTCTGTGGTCATTTCGTTCGAAGCGTGTTTTCTGTGCTCTGGAGTCATTTCGTTGGAAGGGAATTTTTTGCGCTCTGGGGTGATTTCGTTGGAAGCGAACTTGTTTGTGCTCTGTGATGATTTCTTTGGAAGCAAATATTTGTGTTCTCAGGAGATTTCATTGGAAGCGAATTTTTTGTGTTCTGTGGTGATTTCGTTGGACGTGAATTTTTTGTTTTCTCTGGTTTTTTTGATGGAAGCAAATTTTTGAAGCAGGGGGTCATTTCGTTGGAAGCGTGTTTTCTGTTCTCTGGAGTCATTTCGTTGGAAGCGAATTTTTTTGTGCTCTGGGATGATTTCTTTGGAAGCAAATATTTGTGTTCTCAGGAGGTATCATTGGAAGCGAATTTATTGCGTTCTGGGGTAATTTCGTTGGAAGCAAATTTTTGAAGAATGGGATCATTTCGTTGGAAGCGTGTTTTCTATGCTCTGGAGTCATTATGTTGGAAGCTAATTTTTTGTGTTCTGGGGTGATTTCGTTGGAAGCGAATATATTGTTCTCAGAAGATTTTGTTGCAAGCGAATTTTTTGTGTTCTGGCGTAATTTCGTTGGAAGCGATTTTTTTGTGTTCTCGGGTGATTTCGATGGAAGCAAATTTTTGAAGTATGGGATCATTTCGTTGGGAGCGTGTTTTCTGTGCTCTGGAGTCATTCCGTTGAAAGCGAATTTTTTGTGTTCTGGAGTGATTTTGTTGGAAGCGAATATTTGTGTTCTCAGGAGATTTCGTTGGAAGCGAATTTTTTGTGTTCTGGGGTTATTTCGATAGAAGCGAATTTTTTGTGTTCTTCAGTTTTTCGATGGAAGCAAATTTTTGAAGTAGGGGGTCATTTCGTTGGAAGCGTGTTTTCTGGAGTGCTCTGGAGTCATTTCGTTGGAAGGGAATTTTTTGTGGTCTGGGGTGATTTCGTTGGAAGCAAATTTTTTGTGTTCTCAGATGATTTCATTTAAAGGGAATTTTTCATGTTCTAGGTGATTTCGTTGGAAGCGAATTTTTTGTGTTCTGGGGTCATTTCGTCGGAAGCGTGTTTTCTGTGCTCTGGAGTCAGTTCGTTGGAAGCGAATTTTTTGTGCTCTGGTGTGATTTCGTTGGATGCGAATTTTTTGTGTTCTCAGGTGATTTCCTTTAAAGCTAATTTTTTTGTGTTCTAGGGTGATTTCGTTGGCAGCGAATTTTTTGTGTTCAGGGGTGATTTCGATGGAAGCAATTTTTTTCTGTTCTGTGGTAATTTGGTTGGATGTGAATTTTTGGTTTTCTCCTGTTTTTTTGATTGAAGCAAATTTTTAGCAGGGGGTCATTTCGTTGGAGGCGTCCTTTCAGTGCTCTGGAGTCATTTCTTTGGCAGTGAATATTTTGTGCTCTGGGGTGATTTCGTTGGAAGCGAATTTTTTTTGCTCTGGGGTGATTTCGTTGGAAGCAAATTTTTTGTGTTCTGGGTGATTTCGTTGGAAGCGAAATTTTTGTGTTCTGGGGTAATTTCATTGGAAGCCAATTTTTTTGTTCTCGGGTGATTTCGATGAAAGCAAATTTTTGATGTATGGTATCATTTCGTTCGAAGCGTGTTTTCTGTGCTCTGCAGTCATTTCGTTGGAGCGTATTTTTTGGGTTCTCGGGTGATTTCGTTGAAAGGGAATGTTTTGTGTTCTAGGGTGATTTCGTTGGCAGCGAATTTTTTTTTCAGGGGTGGTTTCGATGGAAGCAAAATTTTTCTGTTTTGTGGTAATTTCGTTGGACATGAATTTTTTGTGTTCTCGGGTGATTTCTTGAAAGGGAATTTTTTGTATTCCCGGGTGATTTCGTTGGAAGTGAATTTTTTTGTGCTCTGGGATGATTTTTTTGGAAGCAAATATTTGTGTTCTCAGGAGATATCGTTGGAAGCGAATTTATTGTGTTCTAGGGTAATTTCGTTGGAAGCGAATTTTTTTTGTTTTCAGGTTATTTCGATGGAAGCAAATTTTTGAAATATTGGGTCATTTCGTTGGAAGCGTGTTTTCTCTGCTCTGGAGTCATTATGTTGGAAGCTAATTTTTTGTGGTCTGGGGTGATTTCTTTGGAAGCGAATATATGTGTTCTCAGAAGATTTTGTTGCAAGCGAATTTTTTGTGTTCTGGGATAATTTCGTTGGAAGCGAATTTTTTGTTTTCTCCGTTTTTTTCGATGGAATTAAATTTTTGAAGCAGGGGGTCATTTCGTTGGAAGTGTGTTTTCTGTGCTCTGGATTCATTTCGTTGGAAGCGAATATTTGTGTTCTCAGATGATTTCGTTTCAAGCGAATTTTTTGTGTTCTCCGGTTTTTTCGATGGAAGCAAATTTTTGAAGTAGGTGGTCATTTCGTTGGAAGCTTGTTTTCTGTCCTCTGGAGTAATTTCCTTGGAAGGGAATTTTTTGTGCTTTGGGCTGATTTCGTTCGAAGCGAATATTTTGTGTTCTAGTGTGATTTCGTTGAATGGGAATTTTTTGTGTTCTGGGGTCATTTCGTCGGAAGCGTGTTTTCTGTGCTCTGGAGTCAGTTCGTTGGAAGCGAATTTTTTGTGCTCTGGTGTGATTTCGTTGGATGCGAATTTTTTGTGTTCTCAGGTGATTTCCTTTAGAGCTAATTTTTTGTGTTCTAGGGTGATTTCGTTGGCAGCGAATTTTTTGTGTTCAGGGGTGATTTCGATGGAAGCAATTTTTTTCTGTTCTGTGGTAATTTGGTTGGATGTGAATTTTTGGTTTTCTCCTGTTTTTTTGATGGAAGCAAATTTTTTAGCAGGGGGTCATTTCGTTGGAGGCGTGGTTTCAGTGCTCTGGAGTCATTTCTTTGGCAGTGAATATTTTGTGCTCTGGGGTGATTTCTTTGGAAGCGAATTTTTTGTGCTCTGGGGTGATTTGATTGGAAGCTAATATTTGTGTTCTCAGGATATTTCGTTGCAAGCAAATTTTTTGTGTTCTGGGGTAATTTCATTGGAATCGAATTTTTTGTGTTCTCCGGTTTTTTCGATGGAAGCAAATTTTTTAAGTAGAGGGTCATTTCGTTGGAAGCATGTTTTCTGTGCTCTGGAGTCATTTCATTGGCAGTGAATATTTTGTGCTCTGGGGTGATTTCATTGGAAGCGAATTTTTTGTGCTCTGGGGTGATTTGATTGGAAGCTAAATTTGTGTTCTCAGGATATTTCGTTGCAAGCAAATTTTTTGTGTTCTGTGGTAATTTCGTTGGAAGAGAAATTTTTGTTTTCTCGGGTGATTTCGAAGGAAGCAAATTTTTGAAGTAGGGGGACATTTCATTGGAAGCTTGTTTTCTGTGCTCTGGAGTCATATCGTTGGAAGGGAATTTTTTATGCTTTGGGATGATTTCGTTGGAAGCGAATTTTTTGTGTTCTAGTGTGATTTCGTTGAAAGGGAATTTTTGTGTTCTAGGGTGATTTAGTTGGACATCAATTTTTTGAGTTCTCTGGTGATTTCGTCGAAAGTGAATTTTTTGTGTTCTAGGGTGATTTCGTTGAAAGGGAATATTTTGTGTTCTAGGGTGATTTCGTTGGAAGTGAATTTTTTGTGTTCTCGGGTCATTTCGATGGAATCGTGTTTTCTGTGATATGGAGTCATTTTGTTGGAAGGGAATTTTTTGTACTCTGTGGTGATTTCGTTGGAAGTGAATTTTTTGTGTTCTCGTGTGATTTCGTTGAAAGGGAATTTTTTGTTTTCTGGGGTCATTTCGTTGGAAGCCTGTTTTCTGTGCTCTAGAGTCATTTGTTTGGAAGCGAATTTTTTGTGTTCTGCTGTGATTTCGTTGGAAGCTAATTTTTTGTGTTCTTGGGTGATTTTGTTGAAAGGGAATTTTTGAGTTCCAGGGTGATTTCGTTGGAAGCGAATTTTTTTGTGCTCGGGGATGATTTCTTTGGAAGCAAATATTTGTGTTCTCAGGAGAGATCATTTGAAGTGAATTTATTGTGTTCTGGTGTAATTTCGTTGGAAGCGAATTTTTTGTGTTTTCGGGTGATTTCGATGGAAGCAAATTTTTGAAATATGGGGTCATTTCGTTGGAACCGTGTTTTCTCTGATCTGGAGTCATTATGTTGGAAACTAATTTTTTGTGTTCTGGGGTGATTTCGTTGGAAGCAAATTTTTTGTGTTCCCAGGTGATTTCAATGGAAGCAAATTTTTGTAGTATGGGATCATTTCTTTGGGAGCGTGTTTTCTGTGCTCTGGAGTCATTTTGTTTAAAAGCGAATTTTTTGTGTTCTGGGGTGATTTCATTGGAAGCGAATATTCGTGTTCTCAGAAGATTTCGTGGGAAGCGAATTTTTTGTTTTCTCCGGTTTTTTCAATGGAAGCAAATTTTTGAAGCAGGGGGTCATTTCGTTGGAAGTGTGTTTTCTATGCTCTGAAGTCATTTCGTTGGAAGCGAATTTTTTGTGTTTTGGGGTGATTTCATGGAAGCAAATTTTTATGTTCTGGGGTA
Source organism: Meriones unguiculatus (assembly GCF_030254825.1). Taxonomy (NCBI): domain Eukaryota; kingdom Metazoa; phylum Chordata; class Mammalia; order Rodentia; family Muridae; genus Meriones; species Meriones unguiculatus. The sequence goes on from NC_083353.1 coordinate 70,866,488, forward strand.
ATTTCGTTGGAAGCAATTTTTTGTGTTCTGGGGTCATTTTGTTGGATGTAAATTTTTTGTGTTCTGGGGTAATTTTGTTGGAAGTGAATTTTTTGTGTTCTCGAGTCATTTCAATGGAAGCAAATTTTTGAAGTATGGTATCATTTCGTTCGAAGCGTGTTTTCTATGCTCTGGAGTCATTTTGTTGGAAGCGAATATTTGTGTTCTCAGACGATTTCGTTGCAAGCGAATTTTTTGTGTTCTCAGGTTTTTTTGATGGAAGCAATTTTTTGAAGTAGGGGGTCATTTCGTTGGAAGCTTGTTTTCTATGCTTTGGAGTAATTTCGTTGGAACAGAATTTTTTGTGCTTTGGGCTGATTTCTTTGAAAGCGAATTTTTTGTGTTCTAGGGTGATTTTGTTGGAAGCAAATTTTTTGTGCTCTGTGGTGATTTCGATGGAAGCAAATTTTTTCTGTTCTGTGGTAATTTTGTTGGACCTGAATTTTTGGTTTTCTCCGGTTTTTTTGATGGAAGCAAATTTTTGAAGCAGGGGGTCATTTCCTTGGAAGCGTGTTTTCTGTGCTCTGGAGTCATTTCGTTGGAAGCGAATTTTTTTGTTTTCTGGGATGATTTCGTTGGAAGCAAATTTTTTGTGTTCTGGTGTAATTTCATTGGAAGCGAATTTTTTGTGTTCTGGGGTTATTTCGATGGAAGCAAATTTTTGAAGTAGGGGGACTTTTCATTTGAAGCTTGTTTTCTGTGCTCTGTAGTCAGATCGTTGGAAGGGAATTTTTTGTGCTTTTTGTGATTTCGTTGGAAGCGAATTTTTTGTGTTCTAGTGTGATTTCGTTGAAAGGAAATTTTTTGTGTTCTAGGGTGATTTCGTTGGACATGAATTTTTTGTGTTCTGGGGTGATTTCATCGAAAGGGAATTTTTTGTGTTCTAGGGTGATTTCGTTGGAAGCGAACTTTTTTTTGCTCTGGGATGATTTCTTTGCAAGCGAATATCTGTGTTCTCAGGAGATTTCATTGCAAGCGAATTAATTTTGTTCTGGGGTAATTTTGTTGGAAGCTAATTTTTTGTATTCTCAAGTGATTTCGATGGAAGCAAATTTTTGAAGTATGGGATCATTTCTTTGGGAGCGTTTTTTCTGTGCTCTGGAGTCATTTTGTTTAAAAGCGAATTAATTTTGTTCTGGGGTAATTTCGTTGGAAGCTAATTTTTTGTATTCTCAAGTGATTTCGATGGAAGCAAATTTTTGAAATATGGGGTCATTTCGCTGGAAGCATGTTTTCTGTGCTTTGGAGTCATTTCTTTGGAAACGAATTTTTTGTGCTCTGGGGTGATTTCTTTGGAAGCTAATATTTGTGTTCTCAGGACATTTCGTTGCAAGCGAATTTTTTGGGTTCTGGGGTAATTTCTTTGGAAGCGAATTTTTTGTGTTCTCCGGTTTTTTCGATGGAAGCAAATTTTTTAAGTAGAGGGAAGCGTGTTTTCTGTGCTCTGGAGTCATTTCTTTGGTAGCGAATTTTTTGTGCTCTGGGGTGATTTCGTTGGAAGCGAATATGTGTGTTCTCAGGAGATTTCATTGCAAGCGAATTTTTTGTGTTCTGGGGTAATTTCGTTGGAAGCGTATTTTTGTGTTCTCCGGTTTTTTTCGTTGGAATTGTGTTTTCTGTGCTCTGGAGTCATTTCGTTGGAAGGGAATTTTTTGTGCTTTGGGGTGATTTCGTTGGAAGCCTATTTTTTGTGTTCTCGGGTTATTTCATTGAAAGCTAATTTTTGTGTTCTAGCGTGATTTCCTTGGAAGCGAATTTTTTGTATTGTGGGGTTATTTCGATGGAAGCAAATATTTTCTCTTCTGTGGTAATTTCGTTGGACGTGAATTTTTTGTGTTCTCAGGTGATTTCGTTGAAAGGGAATTTTTTTGTGTTCTAGGGTGATTTCGTTGTAAGCGAATTTTTTGTGCTCTGGGATGATTTCTTTGGAAGCGAATATTTGTGTTCCCAGGAGATTTCGTTGGAAGCGATTTTTTTGTGTTCTGGGGTAATTTCATTGGAAGCGATTTTTTTGTGTTCTCGGGTAATTTCGATGGAAGCAAATTTTTGAAGTATGGGGTCATATCGGTGGAAGCGTGTTTTCTGTGCCATGGAGTCATTTCGTTGGAAGCGAATTTTTCGTGCTCTGGGGTGATTTCATTGAAAGCGAATATTTGTGTTCTCAGGAGATTTCGTTGCAAGCGAATTTTTTGTGTTCTAGGGTAATTTCGTTGGCAGCGAATTTTTTGTGCTCTGGGGTGATTTAGTTGGAAGCTAATTTTTTATGTACTAGGGTGATTTCATTGGAAGGGAATTTTTTCTCCTCTGGGGTGCTTTGGTTGGAAGCGAATTTTTTGTCTTCTGTGGTGATTTCGATGGAAGCGAATTTTTTATCTTCTACGGTGATTTCGTTGGAAGCGAATTTTTTGTGCTCTGGGATGATATTTTTGGAAGCGAATATATTTGCTCTCAGGAGATTTCTTTGGAAAAGAATTTTTTGTGTTCTGGGGTAATATCGTTGGAAGAGAATTTTTTGTGTTCTCCGGTCTTTTTGATGGAAGCAAATTTTTGAAATAGGAGGTCATTTCGTTGGAAGCGTGTTTTCTGTGCTCTGGAGTCATTTCGTTGGAAGCGAATTTTTTGTGCTCTGAGGTGATTTTGTTGGAAGCAAATATTAGTGTTCTCAGGAGATTTCGTTGCAAGCAAATTTTTTTGTGTTCTGGTGTGATTTCGTTGGAAGAGAATTTTTGTGTTCTCGGGTGATATCGTTGAAAGGGAATTTTTTGTGTTCTGGGATAAATTCATTGGAAGCAAATTTTTTGTGTTCTGGGGTGATTTCGATGGAAACAAATTTTTGAAGTAGGGGGTCATTTCGTTTGAAGCGGGTTTTCTGTACTCTGGATTCATTTCGTTGGAAGCGAATTTTTTTGTGCTCTGGGGTGATTTCGTTGGAATCGATTTTTTTGTGTTCTCAGGTGATTTTGATGGAAGGAAATTTTTGAAGTATGGGGTCATATCATTGGAAATGAATTTTTTGTGTTCTCGGGTAATTTCGTTGGAAGCGAATTTTTTATGTACTAGGGTGATTTCGTTGGAAGTGAATTTTTTTGCTCTGGGTTGCTTTGGTTAGAAGCGAATTTTTTGTCTTCTGTGGTGATTTCGAAGGAAGCGAATTTTTTTGTTCTAGGTTGATTTCGTTGGAAGCAATTTTTTTGTGCTCTGTGGTGATTTCGGTGGAAGCGAATATTTTTGTTCTCAGGAGATTTCGTTGGAAAAGAATTTTTTGTCCTCTGGGGTAATATCATTAGAAGAGAATTTTTTATGTTGTTCTGTTTTTTCGATGGAAGCAAATTTTTGATGTAGGGGGTCATTTCGTTGTAAGCATGTTTTCTGTGCTCTGGAGTCATTTCGTTGGAAGCAAATTTTTTGTGCTCTGGGGTGCTATGGTTGGAAGCGAATTTTTTGTGTTCTCGGGTGATATCGATGGTAGCAAATTTTTGAAGTAAGGGATTATTTCGTTGGAAGCGTGTTTTCTGTGCTCAGGAGTAATTTCGTTGGAAGCGAAGTTTTTGTGTTCTGTCGTGATTTCGTTGGAAGCGAATATTTGTGTTCTCAGAAAATTTCGTTGCAAGCAAATTTTTAGTGTTCTGGGGTTATTTCTTTTGAAGCAACTTTTTTATGTTCTCTGGTTTTTCGATGGAAGCAAATTTTTGAAGTAGGGGGTCATTTCGTTGGAATCGTGTTTTCTGTGTTCTGGAGTCATTTCGTTGGAAGGGAATTTTTTGTGCTCTGGGGGGATTTTGTTGGAAGCCAATTTTTTGTGTTCTCGGGTGATTTCATTGAAAGCTAATTTTTGTGTTCTAGTGTGATTTCGTGGGAAGCGAATTTTTTTGTGCTCTAGGATGATTTCTTTGGAAGCGAATATTTGTGTTCCCAGGAGATTTTGTTGGAAGCGAATTTATTCTGTTCTGGGGTAATTTCATTGGAAGCGAATTTTTTGTGTTCTCGGGTGATTTCGATGGAAGCAAATTTCTCAAATATTTGGTCAATTCATTGTAAGCGTGTTTTCTTTGCCCTGGAGTCATTTCATTGGAAGCGAATTTTTTGTGTTCTGGTGTGCTTTCGTTGAAAGCGAATATGTGTGTTCTCAGAAGATTTGGTTGCAAGCGAATTTTTTGTGTTCTAGTGTAATTTCGTTGGAAGCTAATTTTTTGTGTCCTCGGGTGATTTCAATGGAAGCAAATTTTTTAGTATGGGGTCATTTCATTGGAAGCGTGTTTTCTGTGCTCTGGAGTGATTTCGTTGGAAGCGAATATTTTGTGCTCTGGGGTGATTTCATGGGAAGCGAATATTTGTGTTCACAGGAGTTTTCGTTGCAAACGAATTTTTTTGTTCTGGGGTGATTTCGTTGGAAGCGAATTTTTTGTGCTCTAGTAGGATATCTTTGGAAGAGAATATTTGTGTCCTCAGGAGCTTTCTTTGGAAAAGAATTTTTTGTGTTCTCCGGTCTTTTCGGTGGAAGCAAATTTTTGAAGTAGGGGGTCATTTCGTTGGAAGCGTGTTTTCTTTGCTAAGGAGTCATTTCATAGGAAGCGAACTTTTTGTGTTCTGGGTGATTTCGTTGCAAGCAAATTTTTTGTGTTCAGGGTTAATTTCGTTGGAAGCGATTTTTTGTGCTCTTGGGTGATTTCGTTGAAAGCGAATGTTTTATGTTCTCTGGTTTTTCGATGGAAGCAAGTTTTTGAAGTGGGGTTCATTTCGTTGGATTCGTGTTTTCTGTGCTCTGGAGTCATTTCCTTGGAAGGGAATTTTTTGTGCTCTCGGGTGATTTTTTGGAAGCCAATTTTCTGTGTTTCGGGTGATTTCATTGAAAGCTAATTTTTGTGTTCTAGCGTGATTTCGTTGGAAGCAAATTTTTTGTCTTCTGGGGTGATTTCAATGGAAGCAATTTTTTCTGTTCGGTGAATTTCGTTGGACGTGAATTTTTTGTGTTCTCGGGTGATTTCGTTGAAAGGGAATTTTTTGTTTTCTAGGGTGATTTTGTTGGAAGCAAATTTTTTTTTGCTCTGGGATGATTTTTTTGGAAGCGAATATTTGTGTTCCCAGGAGATATGGTTGGAAGCGAATTTTTTGTTTTCTGGGGTAATTTCTTTGGAAGCGAATTTTTTGTGTTTTCGATGGAAGCAAATTTTTCAAATATGGGGTAATTTCGTTGGAAGCTTGTTTTCTGTGCCCTGGAGTCTTTTCGTTGGAAGCGAATTTTTTGTGTTCTGGTGTGATTTCATTGGAAGCGATATATGTGTGTTCTCAGAAGATTTGGTTGCAAGCGAATTTTTTGTATCCTGGGGTAATTGCCTTGGAAGCGAATTTTTTGTGTCCTCGGGTAATTTCGATGGAAGCAAATTTTTGAAGTATGGGGTCATTTCATTGGAAGCGTGTTTTCTGTGCTCTGGAGGGATTTCGTTGGAAGTGAATTTTTTGTGCTCTGGGGTGATTTCATTGGAAGCGAATATTTGTGTTCTCAGGAGATTTCGTTGGAAAAGAATTTTTTGTTTTCTGGGGTAATATCGTTGGAAGAGAATATTTTGTGTTCTCTGGTCTTTTCGATGGAAGCAAATTTTTGAAGTAGCAGATCATTTCTTTGGAAGCGTGTTTTCTGTGCTCTGGAGTCATTTCGTTCGAAGCGAAATTTTGTGCTCGGGGGTGATTTTGTTGGAAGCAAATATTTGTGTTCTCAGGAGATTTCGTTGCAAGCGAATTTTTTGTGTTCTGGGGTGATTTCGATGGATACACATTTTTGAAGTAAGGGGTCATTTCGTTGGAAGCGGGTTTCTGTACTCTGGATTCATTTCGTTGGAAGCGAATTTTTTGTCCTCTGGGGTGATTTCGTTGAAAACGAATTTTTTATGTACTAGGGTGATTTCGATGGAAGCGAATTTTGTTGTTCTAGGTTGATTTCGTTGGAAGCGAATTTTTTGTGCTCTGGGGTGATTTCTTTGGAAGCGAATTTTTTGTGTTCTTGGGTGATTTCGTTGTAAGGGAATTTTTGTGTTGTAGGGTGATTTCGTTGAAAGCGAATTTTTTGTGCTCTGGGAAGATATCTTTGGAAGCAAATATTTGTGTTCTCAGGAGATTTCTTTGGAAAAGAATTTTTTGTCTTCTGCGGTAATATCGTTGGAAGCGAATTTTTTATTTTCTCTGGTTTTTTCGATGGAAGCAAATTTTTGAAGTAGGGGGTCATTGTGTTTGAAGCATGTTTTCTGTGCTCTGGAGTCATTTCGTTGGAAGCGAATTTTTTGTGCTCTGGGGTGATTTTGTTGGAAACGAATATTTGTGTTCTCAGCAAATTTCGTTCCAAGCGAATTTTTTGTGTTCTGGGGTAATTTCGTTGGAAGCGAATTTTTTATGTTCTCCGTTTTTTCGAAGGCAGCAAATTTTTTAAGTAGAGGGTCATTTCGTTGGAATCATGTTTTATGTGCTCTGGAGTCATTTCCTTGGAAGGGAATTTTTTGTGCTCTGGGGTGATTTCATTTTAAGCTAATTTTTTTGTGTTCTAGCGTGATTTCGTTGGAAGCGAATTTTTTGTGTTCTGGGGTTATTTCGATGGAAGCAAATATTTTCTGTTCTGTGGTAATTTTGTTGGACGTGAATTTTTTGTGTTCTCGGGTGATTTCGTTGAAAGGGAATTTTTTGTGTTCTTGGGTGATTTCGTTGTAAGCGATTTTTTTGTGCTCTGGGATTATTTCTTTGGAAGCGAATATTTGTGTTCCCAGGATATTTCGTTGGAAGCGATTTTTTTGTGTTCTGGGTAATTTCGTTGGAAGCGAATTTTTTGTATTCTACGGGTTTTTCGATGGAAGCAAATTTTTTAAGTAGGGGGTTATTTCGTTGGAACTGTGTTTTCTGTGCTCTGGAGTCATTTCGTTGGCAGCGAATTTTTTGTGCTTGGGGTGATTTATTTGGAAGCGAATTTTTTATGTACTAGGGTGATTTCGTTGGAAGTGAATTTTTTCTGCTCTGGGGTGATTTGGTTGGAAGCGAATTTTTTGTCTTCTGTGGTGATTTCGATGGAAGCGAATATTTTATGTTCTACGGTGATTTCATTGGAGGCGAATTTTTTATGCTCTGGGATGATATTTTTGGAAGCGAATATTTGTGCTCTCAGGAGATTTCGTTGGAAAAGAATTTTTTGTGTTCTCGGGTGATTTCGATGGAAGCAAATATATGAAATAGGGGGACATTTCGTTGGAATCGTGTTTTCTGTGCTCTGGAGTCCTTTCGTTGGAAGGGAATTTTTTGTGCTCTGGGGTTATTTCGTAGGAAGCGATTTTTTGTGTTCTCAGGTGATTTCATTGAAAGGGAATTTTTGCGTTCTAGGGTGATTTCGTTGGAAGCGAATTTTTTGTGCTCTAGTAGGATATCTTTGGAAGAGAATATTTGTGTTTTCTCAGGAGCTTTCTTTGGAAAAGAATTTTTTGTGTTCTCCGGTCTTTTCGGTGGAAGCAAATTTTTGAAGTAGGGGGTCATTTCGTTGGAAGCGTGTTTTCTTTGCTAAGGAGTCATTTCATAGGAAGCGAACTTTTTGTGTTCTGGGTGATTTCGTTGCAAGCAAATTTTTTGTGTTCAGGGTTAATTTCGTTGGAAGCGATTTTTTGTGCTCTTGGGTGATTTCGTTGAAAGCGAATGTTTTATGTTCTCTGGTTTTTCGATGGAAGCAAGTTTTTGAAGTGGGGTTCATTTCGTTGGATTCGTGTTTTCTGTGCTCTGGAGTCATTTCCTTGGAAGGGAATTTTTTGTGCTCTCGGATGATTTTTTGGAAGCCAATTTTTTGTGTTTCGGGTGATTTCATTGAAAGCTAATTTTTGTGTTCTAGCATGATTTCGTTGGAAGCAAATTTTTTGTCTTCTGGGGTGATTTCAATGGAAGCAATTTTTTCTGTTCGGTGAATTTCGTTGGACGTGAATTTTTTGTGTTCTCGGGTGATTTCGTTGAAAGGGAATTTTTTGTTTTCTAGGGTGATTTTGTTGGAAGCAAATTTTTTTTTGCTCTGGGATGATTTTTTTGGAAGCGAATATTTGTGTTCCCAGGAGATATGGTTGGAAGCGAATTTTTTGTTTTCTGGGGTAATTTCTTTGGAAGCGAATTTTTTGTGTTTTCGGGTGATTTCGATGGAAGCAAATTTTTCAAATATGGGGTAATTTCGTTGGAAGCTTGTTTTCTGTGCCCTGGAGTCTTTTCGTTGGAAGCGAATTTTTTGTGTTCTGGTGTGATTTCATTGGAAGCGATATATGTGTGTTCTCAGAAGATTTGGTTGCAAGCGAATTTTTTGTATCCTGGGGTAATTGCCTTGGAAGCGAATTTTTTGTGTCCTCGGGTAATTTCGATGGAAGCAAATTTTTGAAGTAGGGGGTCATTGTGTTTGAAGCATGTTTTCTGTGCTCTGGAGTCATTTCGTTGGAAGCGAATTTTTTGTGCTCTGGGGTGATTTCGTTGGAAACGAATATTTGTGTTCTCAGCAAATTTCGTTCCAAGCGAATTTTTTGTGTTCTGGGGTAATTTCGTTGGAAGCGAATTTTTTATGTTCTCCGTTTTTTCGATGGCAGCAAATTTTTTAAGTAGAGGGTCATTTCGTTGGAATCATGTTTTATGTGCTCTGGAGTCATTTCCTTGGAAGGGAATTTTTTGTGCTCTGGGGTGATTTCATTTTAAGCTAATTTTTTTGTGTTCTAGCGTGATTTCGTTGGAAGCGAATTTTTTGTGTTCTGGGGTTATTTCGATGGAAGCAAATATTTTCTGTTCTGTGGTAATTTTGTTGGACGTGAATTTTTTGTGTTCTCGGGTGATTTCGTTGAAAGGGAATTTTTTGTGTTCTTGGGTGATTTCGTTGGAAGCGAATTTTTTATGTTCTCCGTTTTTTCGATGGCAGCAAATTTTTTAAGTAGAGGGTAATTTCATTGGAATCATGTTTTATGTGCTCTGGAGTCATTTCCTTGGAAGGGAATTTTTTGTGCTCTGGGGTGATTTCATTTTAAGCTAATTTTTTTGTGTTCTAGCGTGATTTTGTTGGAAGCGAATTTTTTGTGTTCTGGGGTTATTTCGATGGAAGCAAATATTTTCTGTTCTGTGGTAATTTTGTTGGACGTGAATTTTTTGTGTTCTCGGGTGATTTCGTTGAAAGGGAATTTTTTGTGTTCTTGGGTGATTTCGTTGTAAGCGATTTTTTTGTGCTCTGGGATGATTTCTTTGGAAGCGAATATTTGTGTTCCCAGGTTATTTTGTTGGAAGCGATTTTTTTGTGTTCTGGGTAATTTCGTTGGAAGCGAATTTTTTGTATTCTACGGGTTTTTCGATGGAAGCAAATTTTTTAAGTAGGGGGTTATTTCGTTGGAACTGTGTTCTGTGCTCTGGAGTCATTTCGTTGGCAGCGAATTTTTTGTGCTCTGGGGTGATTTATTTGGAAGCGAATTTTTTATGTACTAGGGTGATTTCGTTGGAAGTGAATTTTTTCTGCTCTGGGGTGATTTGGTTGGAAGCGAATTTTTTGTCTTCTGTGGTGATTTCGATGGAAGCGAATATTTTATGTTCTACGGTGATTTCATTGGAAGCGAATTTTTAATGCTCTGGGATGATATTTTTGGAAGCGAATATTTGTGCTCTCAGGAGATTTCGTTGGAAAAGAATTTTTTGTGTTCTCGGGTGATTTCGATGGAAGCAAATATATGAAATAGGGGGACATTTTGTTGGAATCGTGTTTTCTGTGCTCTGGAGTCCTTTCGTTGGAAGGGAATTTTTTGTGCTCTGGGGTTATTTCGTAGGAAGCGATTTTTTGTGTTCTCGGGTGATTTCATTGAAAGGGAATTTTTGCGTTCTAGGGTGATTTCGTTGGAAGCGAATTTTTTGTGCTCTGGGACGATTTCGTTGGAAGCGAATATTTGTGTTCTCAGGAGATTTCATTGCAAGCCAATTTTTTGTGTTCTGGTGTGATTTCATTGGAAGCGAATTTTTTGTGTTCTCGGGTGATTTCTTTGAAAGGAAATTTTGTGTTTTCGGGTGATTTCGTTGAAAAAGCTAATTTTTTGTGTTGTAGCGTGATTTTGTTGGAAGCAAATTTTTTTTTATTCTGGGGTGATTTCGATGGAAGCAAATTTTTTTTCTGTTCTGTGATAATTTCTTTGGACGTGAATTTTTTGTGTTATCGGGTGCTTTTGTTGGAAGCGAATTTTTTTGTGCTCTGGGATGGTTTCTTTGGAAGTGAATATTTGTGTTCTCAGGAGATTTCGTTGGAAAAGAATTTTTTGTCTTCTGGGGTAATCTCGTTGGAAGAGAATTTTTTGTGTTCTCCGGTTTATTCGATGGAAGCAAATTTTTGAAGTAGGGGGTCATTTCGTTGGAAGCGTGTTTTCTGAGCCCTGGAATCATTTCGTTGGAAACCAGTTTTTTGTGCTCTGGGGTGATTTCATTGGAAGCAAATTTTTGAAGTATGAGATCATTTTGTTGAAAGCATGTTTTCTGTGCTCTGGAGTCATTTCTGTGGAAGCGAATTTTTTGTGTTCTGGGGTGATTTCGTTGGAAGAGAATATTTGTGTTCTCAAAAGATTTCGTTGAAAGCGAATTTTTTGTGCTCTGGGGTCATTTCTTTGGAAGCGAATATTTGTGTTCTCAGGAGATTTCGTTGCAAGCGAATTTTTTGTGTTCTGGGGTAATTTCGTTGGAAGCTTATTTTTGTGTTCTCCCGTTTTTTCGATGGAAGCGAATTTTTTAAGTAGGGGGTCATTTCGTTGGAAGCGTGTTTTCTGTGCTCTGGAGTCATTTCGTTGGAAGCGAATTTTTTGTGTTCTCTGGTGATTTCAATGGAAGCAAATTTTTGAAGTATGAGATCATTTTGTTGAAAGCATGTTTTCTGTGCTCTGGAGTAATTTCGCTGGAAGCGAATTTTTTTTGTTCTGGAGTGATTTCGTTGGAAGCGAATATTTGTGTTCTCAGAAAATTTCGTTGCAAGCGAATTTTTTGTGTTCTGGAGTAATTTTGTTGAAAGCTAATTTTTTGTGTTCTCCGGTTTTTTCAATGGAAGCAAATTATTGAAATAGGGGGTCATTTCATTGGAAGCATGTTTTCTGTGCTCTGGAGTCATTTCATTGGAAGCGATTTTTTTGTGTTCTGGGGTGATTTCTTTGGAAGCGATTATATGTGTTCTCAGAAGATTTCGTTGCAGGCGAATTTTTTGTGTTCTGGGGTAATTTCTTTGGAAGCGAATTTTTTGTATTCTCAGGTGATATCGTTGAAAGCGAATCTTTTTATTCTAGGGTGATTTCTTTGGAAGCGAGTTTTTTGTGCTCTGGGGTGAGTTCGTTGGAAGCGAATATTTGTGTTCTCAGGAGATTTCGTTGCAAGCGAATTTTTTGTGTTCTGGGGTAATTTCGTTGGAAGCGTATTTTTGTGTTCTCCCGTTTTTTCGATGGAAGCGAATTTTTTAATTAGGGGGTCATTTCGTTGGAAGCGTGTTTTCTGTGCTCTGGAGTCATTTCGTTGGAAGCGAATTTTCTGTATTCTCTGGTGATTTCAATGGAAGCAAATTTTTGAAGTATGAGATCATTTTGTTGAAAGCATGTTTTCTGTGCTCTGGAGTAATTTCGCTGGAAGCGAATTTTTTTTGTTCTGGAGTGATTTCGTTGGAAGCGATTATATGTGTTCTCAGAAAATTTCGTTGCAAGCGAATTTTTTGTGTTCTGGAGTAATTTTGTTGAAAGCTAATTTTTTGTGTTCTCCGGTTTTTTCAATGGAAGCAAATTATTGAAATAGGGGGTCATTTCATTGGAAGCGTGTTTTCTGTGCTCTGGAGTCATTTCATTGGAAGCGAATTTTTTGTGTTCTGGGGTGATTTCGTTGGAAGCGAGTATATGTGTTCTCAGAAGATTTCGTTGCAGGCGAATTTTTTGTGTTCTGGGGTAAGTTCTTTGGAAGCGAATTTTTTGTATTCTCAGGTGATATCGTTGAAAACGAATCTTTTTATTGTAGGGTGATTTCTTTGGAAGCGAGTTTTTTGTGCTCTGGGGTGAGTTTGTTGGAAGCGAATATTTGTGTTCTCAGGAGATTTCATTGCAAGCGAATTTTTTGTGTTCTGGGGTGATTTCATTGGAAGCGAATTTTTTGTGTTCTCGGGTGATTTCTTTGAAAGGAAATTTTGTGTTTTCGGGTGATTTCGTTGAAAAAGCTAATTTTTTGTGTTCTAGTGTGGTTTCGTTGGAAGCAAATTTTTTTTATTCTGGGGTGATTTCGATGGAAGCAAATTTTTTTCTGTTCTGTGATAATTTCGTTGGACGTGAATTTTTTGTGTCATCGGGTGCTTTCGTTGGAAGCGAATTTTTTTGTGCTCTGGGATGTTTTCTTTGGAAGCGAATATTTGTGTTCTCAGGAGATTTCATTGGAAAAGAATTTTTTGTCTTCTGGGGTAATCTCGTTGGAAGAGAATTTTTTGTGTTTTCGGGTGATTTCGATGGAAGCAAGTTTTTGAAATATGGGGTCATTTCGTTGGAACCGTGTTTTCTCTGTTCTGGAGTCATTATGTTGGAAATTAATTTTTTGTGTTCTGGGGTGATTTCGTTGGAAGCAAATTTTTTGTGTTCCCAGGTGATTTCAATGGAAGCAAATTTTTGTAGTATGGGATCATTTCTTTGGGAGCGTGTTTTCTGTGCTCTGGAGTCATTTTGTTTAAAAGCGAATTTTTTGTGTTCTTGGGTGATTTCATTGGAAGCGAATATTCGTGTTCTCAGAAGATTTCGTGGGAAGCGAATTTTTTGTGTTCTGGGGTGATTTTGATGGAAGCGAATATTTTGTGTTCTGGGTTGATTTCGTTGGAAGAGAATTTTGTGTGTTCTGGGGCAATTTTTTAAAGCGAATTTTTTTGAATTACGGGGTGATTTCGTTGGAAGCGTGTTTTCTGTGCATTGGAGTCATTTCTTTGGAAGCAATTTTTTGTGTTCTGGGGTGATTTTGTTGGAAGCGAATTTTTTGTGTTCTAGGGTGATTTCTTTGGAAGCAATTTTTTTGTGCTCTGCGGGGATTTCGATGGAAGCGAATTTTTTGTATTCTGGGGTAATTTCTTTGGAAGCATATTTTTTCTGTTCTCACGTGTTTTGGATAGAAGCAAATTTTTTGTGTTCTAGGTTGATTTCGTTGGAAGCGAATTTTTTGTGCTCTGGGGTGATTTCATTGGAAGCGTGTTTTCTGTGTTTTGGAGTCATTTTGTTGGAAGGGAAATTTTTGTGTTCTGAATGATTTCTTTGGATGCGAATTTTTTGTGTTCTGGGTTGATTTCATTGGACACGAATTTTTTGTGTTCAAAGGTGATTTCGTTGAAAGTGAAATTTTTTTCCTTAGGGTAATTTCGTTGGAAGCGAATTTTTGGTGCTCTGGGGTGATTTCTTTGGAAGCGAATATTTGTGTTCTCAGGAGATTTCGTTGGAAAAGAATTGTTTGGTTTTACGGTGATTTCATTGGAAGCTAATATTTGTGTTCCCTGGTGATTTCATTAGAAGCGAATTTTTTCTGTTCTCGGGTGATTTCGATGGAAGCAAATTTTTTGTGTTCTGGGTTGATTTGGTTGGAAGCGAATTTTTTGTGTTCTGGGGCAATTTAGTTGGAAGTGATTTTTTCTGAAGTATGTGGTGATTTCATTGGAAGCGTGTTTTCTGTGCTCTCGAGTCATTTCTTTGGAAGCAAATTTTTTGTGTTCTGGGGTGATTTCCTTGGAAGCGAATTTTTGTGTTCTGGGGTAATTTCGTTGGAAGCGAATTTTTTGTGTTCTCGGGTGATTTCGATGAAGCAAATTTTTCAAGTATGGGCTCATTTCATTGAAAGCGAGTTTTTTGTGCTTGGGGTGATTTCGTTGGAAGCGAATTTTTTGTGCTCTGTGTTGATTTCTTTGGAAGCGAATATTTGTCTTCTCAGGAGATTTCTTTGCAAGCGAATTTTTTGTGTTCTGGTGTAATTTCGTTGGAAGCGAATTTTTTGTGTTCTTAGGTAATTTCGATGGAAGCAAATATTTGAAGTATAGGGACATTTCATTGGAAGCGAATTTTTTATGTTCCTGGGTGATTTCGTTGGAAGCAAATATTTGTGTTCCCTGGTGATTTCGTTGGAAGCTAATTTTTTATGTTCTGGGGTATTTTTGTTGGAAGCGAAATTTCTGTTCTCGGGTGATTTCGATAGAAGCAAATTTTTCGTGTTCTGGGTTGATTTCTTTGGAAGTAAATTTTTTGTGTGTTGGGGTGATTTCGTTGGAAGCGAATTTTTTGTGTTCTCTGGGGATTTCAATGGAAGCGAATTTTTGAAATGTGGGGTCATTTCTTTGGAATCATGTTTTCTGTGCCCTGGAGTCATTTCTTTGGAAGCGAATTTTTGGTGCTCTGGGGTGATTTCGTTGGAAGCGAATTTTTTGTGTTCTCGGGTGATTTCGTTGAAAGGGAATTTTTGTGTTCTAGGGTGATTTAATTGGAAGCAATTTTTTTCTGATCTGGGATGATATCTTTGGAAGTGAATATTGGTGTTCTCAGGAGATTTGCTTGGAAAAGATTTTTTTGTCTTCTGGGGTAATATCTTTAAAAGAGAATTTTTTGTGTACTACGGTCTTTTCGATGGAAGCAAATTTTTGAAGTAGGGGGTCATTTCATTGGAAGCGTGTTTTCGGTGCTCTGGAGTCATTTCGTTGGAAGCGAATTTTTTGTGCTCTGCGGTGATTTCGTTGGAAGCGAATGTTTGTGTTCTCAGGAGATTTCGTTGGCAGCGAATTTTTTGTGTTCTGGGGTGATTTCGTTGGAAGCGAATATTTGTGTTCTCAGGAGATTTCGTTGGAAGCGAATTTTTTGTGTTCTGGGGTGATTTCGATGGAAGCAAATTTTTGAAGTATGTGGTCATTTCGTTGGAAGCGTGTTTTCTGTGCTCTGGAGTCATTTGGTTGGAAGCGAATTTTTTGTGCTCTGGGGTGATTTCTTTGGAAGCGAATTTTTTGTGTTCTGGGGTGATTTCGATGGAAGCAAATTTTTGAAGTATGTGGTCATTTCGTTGGAAGCGTGTTTTCTGTGCTCTGGAGTCATTTGGTTGGAAGCGAATTTTTTGTGCTCTGGGGTGATTTCTTTGGAAGCGAATTTTTTTGTGTTCTCAGGTGATTTCGGTGGACACGAATTTCTTGTGTTCTGGGTAGATGTCATTGGAAGCGAATGTTTTGTGTTCTGGGGTAAGTACGTTGGAAGGAATTTTTTTGTGTTTTGAGGTGATTTCGTTGGAAGTGTATTTTATGTGCTCTGGAGTCATTTTGTTGCAAGCAAAATTTTTGTGTTCTGGGGTGATTTCTTTGGAAGGGAATTTTTTGTGTTCTGGGGTGATTTCAATAGAAGCAATTTTTGTGTTCTGGGATAATTTCTTTGGAAGCGAATTTTTTTGTGTTGTGGGGTGATTTCGATGGAAGCGAATTTTTTGTGTTCTGGGGCGATTTTGATGGAAGCGAATATTTTGTGTTCTGTGTTGATTTCGTTGGAAGAGAATTTTTTGTGTTCTGGGGCAATTTTCTTGGGAGCGAATTTTTTTGAAGTATGGGGTGATTTCGTTGGAAGCGTGTTTTCTGTGCATTGGAGTCATTTCTTTGGAAGCAAATTTTTTGTATTCTGGGGTAATTTCATTTGAAGTGAATTTTTTCTGTTCTCGGGTGATTTGGATAGAAGCAAATTTTTTGTGTTCTGGGTGGATTTCGTAGGTAGCGAATTTTTGTGTTCCGAGGTGATTTCTTTGGAAGCAAATTTTTGTGTTCTCAGGTAATTTAGTTGGATGGGAATTTTTGTGTTCTAGGGTAATTTCTTAGGAAGCAAATTTTTTGTGCTCTGGGATGATATCTTTGGAAGCGAAAATTTGTGTTCTCAGTAGATTTCGTTGGAAAAGAATTTTTTGTCTTCTGGGGTAATGGCTTTGGAAGAGAATTTTTTGTGTTCTCCACTTTTTTCGATGGAAGCAATCTTTTGAAGTAGTGGGTCATTTCGTTGGAAGCGTGTTTTCTGTGATCTGGAGTCATTTCGTTGGAAGCGAATTTTTTGCACTCTGGGGTGATTTCGTTGGAAGCGAATATGTGTGTTCTCAGGAGATTTCCTTGCAAGTGAATTTTTTGTGTTCTGGGGTAATGTCGTTGGAAGAGAATTTTTTGTGTTCTCCGGTTTTTTCGATGGAAGCAAATTTTGAAGTAGGGTGTCATTTCGTTGGAAGCATGTTTTCTGTGCTCTGGAGTCATTTCGTTGGAAGCAAATTTTTTGTGTTTTCGGGTGATTTCGTTGAAAGGGAATTTTTGTGTTGTAGGGTGATTTCGTTGGAAGCAAATTTTTTGTCCTCTGGGATGATATCTTTGGAAGCGAATATATGTGTTCTCAGGAGATTTCGTTGGAAAAGAATTTTTTGTCTTCTGGGGTAATGTCGTTGGAAGAGAATTTTTTTGTGTTCTCTGGTTTTTTCGATGGAAGCAAATTTTGAAGTAGGGTGTCATTTTGTTGGAAGCATGTTTTCTGTGCTCTGGAGTCATTTCGTTCGAAGTGAATTTTTTGTGCTCTGGGGTGATTTCGTTGGAAGCGATTTTTTGGGGTTCTCGGGTGATTTCGTTGAAAGGGAATTTTTGTGTTCTAGGGTGATTTCGTTGAAATGATTTTTTTTGTCCTCTGGGATGATATCTTTGGAATCGAATATTTGTTTTCTCACGAGATTTCTTTGGAAAAGAATTTTTTGTCATGTGGGGTAATGTCTTTGGAAGAGAATTTTTTGTGTTCTCCGGTTTTTTCGATCGAAGCAAATTTTTGAAGGAGTGGGTCATTTCGTTGGAAGCGTGTTTTCTGTGCTCTGGAGTCATTTCGTTGGAAGCGAATTTTTTGTGTTCTCAGGTGATTTCGATAGAAGCAAATTTTTGAAATATCGGGTCATTTCTTTGGAAGCGTGTTTTCTGTGCTCTGCAGTCATTATGTTGGAAGCGAATTTTTTTGTGCTCTGGGGTGATTTCGTTGGAAGCGAATATTTGTGTTCTCTGGAGATTTAGTTGCAAACTAATTTTTTTTTGTTATGGGGTAATTTCTTTGGAAGCGAATTTTTTGTGTTCTCAGGTGATTTCGATGTAAACCAATTTTTGAAGTAGGCGGTCATTTCGTTAGAAGCTTGTTTTCTGTGCCCTGGAGTCATTTCGTTGCAAGCGAATATTTCTGCTCTGGGTTGATTTCGTTGAAAGCGAATTCTTTGTGTTCTCGGGTGATTTCGTTGAATGGAAATTTTTTGTGGTCTAGGATGATTTCGTTGGAAGCAAATTTTTTGTGCTCTGGGACGTTTTCTTTGGAAGCGAATATTTGTGTTCTCAGGAGATTTCAGTGGAAGCGAATTTTTTGTGTTTTGGGGTAATTTTGTTGGAAGCGAATTTTTTGTGTTCTTGGGTGATTTCGATGGAAGCAAATTTTTGAAGTATGGTATCATTTCGTTCGATTCGTGTTTTCAGTGCTCTGGATTCATTTCGTTGGAAACGAGTTTTTTGTGCTCTGGGGTGATTTCGTTGGAAGCGAACATTTGTGTTCTCAGATTTCGTTGGAAAAGAATTTTTTGTGTTCTGGGGTAGTTTCGTTGGAAGCAAATTATTTGTGTTCTCGGGTGATTTCGTTGAAAGGGTGTTTTTGTGTTCTAGGGTGATTTTGTTGGACGCGAATTTTTTGTGCTCTTGGATGATATCTTTGAGAGCGAATATTTGTGTTTTCAGGAGATTTAGTTGGAAAAGAATTTTTTGTCTTCTGTGGTAATATCGTTGGAAGAGAATTTTTTGTTCTCAGTTTTTTTCGATGGAAGTAAATTTTTGAAGTAGGGGTTCATTTCGTTGGAAGCGTGTTTTCTGTGCTATGGAGTCATTTCGTTGGAAGGGAAATTTTTGTGCTCTGGGTTATTTCGTTGGAAGCGAATTTTTTGTGTACTGGGGTGATTTCGTTGGAAGTAAATTTTTTGTGCTCTGGGGTGATTTCGTTGGAAGCAAATTTTTTGTGCTCTGGGGTGATTTCGTTGGAAGCCAATATTTGTGTTCTCAGCAGATTTCGTTGCAAGCGAATTTTTTTGTGTTCTGGGTTGATTTCGTTTGAAGCAAATTTTTTGTGTTCTCAGGTGATTTCTTTGAAAAGGAATTTTTGTGTTCTAGGATGATTTCTTTGGAAGCGAATTTTTTGTGCTCTGGGATGATATCTTTGGAAGCAAATATTTGTGTTCTCAGGAGATTTCGTTGGAAAAGAATTTTTTGTCTTCTGGGGTAATATCCTTGGAAGAGAATTTTTTGTGTTCTCCGTTTTTTTCGATGGAAGCAAATATTTGAAGTAGGGGGTCATTTCGTTGGAACCGTGTTTTCTGTGCTCTGGAGTCATTTCTTTGGAAGCGAATTTTTTGTGGTCTGGGGCGATTTCCTTTGAAGCGAATATTTGTGTTCTCAGGAGATTTCGTTGCAAGCGAATTTTTTTTCTGGGGTAATTTTGTTGCAAGCGAATTTTTTTGTTCTCAGGTGATTTCGATGGAAACAAATTTTTGAAGTATGGGGTCATTTCGTTGGAAGCATGTTTTCTGCGCTCTGGAGTCATTTCGTTGGAAGCGAATTTTTTGTGCTCTGGGGTGATTTCTTTGCAAGCGAATTTTTTGTGTTCTCGGGTGATTTCGTTGAAAGGGAATTTTTGTATTCTAGGGTAATTGTGTTGGAAGCGAATTTTTTGTGCTCTGGGATGATATCTTTGGAAGCGAATATTTGTGTTATCAGGAGATTTCTTTGGAAAAGAATTTTTTTTCTTCTGGGGTAATATCGTTGGAAGAGAATTTTTGTGTTCTCCATTTTTTCGATTGAAGCAATTTTTTGGAGTAGGGAGTCATTTTGTTGGAAGCGTGTTTTCTGTGCTCTGGTGTCATTTCATTGGAAGCGAATTTTTTGTGCTCTGGGGTGATTTCGTTGGAAGTGAATATGTGTGTTCTTAGGAGATTTTGTTGCAAGCAAATTTTTTGTGCTCTGGGGTGATTTCTTTGGAAGCAAAATTTTTGTGTTCTCAGGTGATTTAGTTGAAAGGGAATTTTCTTGTTCTAGTGTGATTTCTTAGGAAGCAAATATTTTGTGCTCTGGGATGATATCTTCTGAATCGAATATTTGTGTGCTCAGAAGATTTCGTTGGAAAAGAATTTTTTGTCTTCTGGGGTAATATCGTTGGAAGCGAATTTTTTGTGTTCTCAGGTCATTTCGTTGAAAGGGAATTTTTGTGTTCTAGGATAATTTTGTTGGAAGCGAATTTTTGTGCTCTGGGATGATTCCGTTGGAAGTGAATTTTTTGTATTCTCTGGTGATTTCATTGAAAGTGAATTTTTGTGTTCTAGGGTGATTTCCTTGGAAGCGAATTTTTTGTGCTCTGGGATGATATCTTTGGAAGCGAATATTTGTGTTCTCTGGAGATTTCGTTGGAAAAGAATTTTTTGCCTTCTGGGGTAATATCATTGGAAGAGAATTTTTTGTGTTCTCCGGTTCTTTCGATGGAAGCCAATTTTTGAAGTAGGGGGTCATTTCGTTGGAAGTGTGTATTCTGTGCTCTGGAGTCATTTCGTTGGAAGCAAATTTTTTGTGTTCTGCGATAATTTCTTTGGAAGTGAATTTTTTGTGTTCTCGGGTGATTTCCATGAAAGAGAATTTTTGTATTCTAGGGTGATTTCGTTGGAAGCCAATTTTTTGTCCTCTGGGATGATATCTTTGGAAGCGAATATCTGTGTTATCAGGAGGTTTCGTTGGAAAAGAATTTTTTGTCTTATGGGGTAATATCGTTGGAAGAGAATTTTTTGTGTTCTCTGGTTTTTTCGATGGAAGCAAATTTTTGAGGTAGGAGGTCATTTTGTTGGAAGCATGTTTTCTGTGCTCTGGAGTCCTTTCGTTGGAAGCAAATTTTTTGTGCTCTGGGGTGATTTCGTTGGAAGCGAATATTTGTGTTCTCAGGCGATTTCATTGGAAAAGTATTTTTTGTCTTCTGGGGTAATATCGTTGGAAGAGAATTTTTTGTGTTCTCCGGTTTTTTCGATCGAAGCAAATTTTTGAAGTAGGGGGTCATTTCTTTGGAAGCGTGTTTTCTGTGCTCTGGAGTCATTTCGGTGGAAGCGAATATTTTGTGCTCGGGGGTGATTTCGATGGAAGGGAATATTTGTGTTCTCAGGAGATTTCGTTGGAAAAGAATTTTTTGTCTTTGAGTTAATATAGTTGGAAGAGAATTTTTTGTGATCTCCGGTTTTTTCGATGGAAGCAATTTTTTGAAATACGGGGTCATTTCGTTGGAACCGTGTTTTCTGTGTCTGGAGTCATTTCGTTGGAAGCGAATTTTTTGTGTTTGCGAGTGATATCGTTGAAACGGAATTTTTGTGTTCTAGGGTGATTTCATTGGAAGCGAATTTTTTGTTCTCTGGGATGATATCCAAGGAAGCATATATTTGTTTTCTCAGGAGATTTCGTTGGAAAAGAATATTTTCTGTTTTGGGGTAATATCGTTGGAAGCGAATTTTTTGAGTTCTCCGGTGATTTCGTTGAAAGGGAATTTTTGTGTTCTAGTGTAATTTTGTTGGAAGCGAATTTATTGTGCTCTGGGATGATATCTTTGGAAGCGAATATTTGTGTTCTCAGGAGATTTCGTTGGAAAAGAATTTTTTGCCTTCTGGGGTAATATCATTTGAAGAGAATTTTTTGTGTTCTCCGGTTTTTTCGATGGAAGCAAATTTTTGAAGTAGGGGGTCATTTCGTTGGAAGTGTGTATTCTGTGCTCTTCAGTCATTTCTTTGGAAGCGAATTTTTTGTGTTCTGCGATAATTTCTTTGGAAGCGAATTTTTTGTGTTCTCGGGTGATTTCCATGAAAGAGAATTTTTGTGTTCTAGGGTGATTTCGTTGGAAGCCAATTTTTTGTCCTCTGGGATGATATCTTTGGAAGCAAATATCTGTGTTCTCAGGAGGTTTCGTTGGAAAAGAATTTTTTGTCTTATGGGGTAATATCGTTGGAAGAGAATTTTTTGTGTTCTCTGGTTTTTTCGATGGAAGCAAATTTTTGAGGTAGGGGGTCATTTTGTTGGAAGTGTGTTTTCTGTGCTCTGGAGTCCTTTCGTTGGAAGCAAATTTTTTGTGCTCTGGGGTGATTTCGTTGGAAGCGAATATTTGTGTTCTCAGGAGATTTCGTTGCAAGCGAATTTTTTGTGTTATGGAGTAATTTCCTTGGAAGAGAATTTTTTGTGTTCTCGGGTGATTTCCATGAAAGGGAATTTTTGTGTTCTAGGGTGATTTCGTTGGAAGCAAATTTTTTTGCTCTGAGATGATATCTTTGGAAGCAAATATTTGTGTTCTCAGGAGATTTCGTTGGAAAAGAATTTTTTGTCTTCTGGGATGATATCTTTGGAAGCGAATATTTGTGATCTCAGGAGATTTCATTGGAAAAGTATTTTTTGTCTTCTGGTGTAATATCGTTGGAAGAGAATTTTTTGTGTTCGCCGGTTTTTTCGATCGAAGCAAATTTTTGAAGAAGGGGGTCATTTCTCTGGAAGCGTGTTTTCTGTGCTCTGGAGTCATTTCATTGGAAGCAAATTTTTTGTGTTCTGGGATGATATCTTTGGAAGCGAATATTTGTGTTCTCAGGAGATTTCTTTGGAAAAGAATTTTTTGTCTTCTGGGGTAATATCTTTGGAACAGAATTTTTGTGTTCTCCGGTTTTTTTTGATGGAAGCAAATTTTTGAAGTTGGGGGTCATTTCATTGGAAGCGTGTTTTCTGTGCTCTGGAGTCATTTCGTTGGAAGCGAATTTTTGGTGCTCTGGGGTGATTTCGTTGGAAGCGAATTTTTTGTGTTCTCGGGTGATTTCATTGAAAGGGAATTTTTGTGTTCTAGGGTGATTTCATTGGAAGCGAATTTTTTGTGCTCTGGGATGATATCTTTCAAAGCGAATATTTGTGTTCTCAGGAGATTTCGTTGGAAAAGAATTTTTTGTCTTCTGGGGTAATATCGTTGAAAGAGAATTTATTGTGTTCACCAGTTTTTTCGATGGAAGCAAATTTTTGAAGTAGGGGGTCATTTCGTTGGAACCGTGTATTCTGTGCTCTGGAGTCACTTTCTTGGAAGCGAATTTTTTGTGCTCTGGGATGTTATCTTTGGAAGCAAATATTTTTTTTCTCAGGAGATTTCGTTGGAAAAGAATTTTTTGTCTTCTGGGGTAATATAGTTGGAAGAGAATTTTTTGTGTTCTCCGGTTTTTTCGATGGAAGCAAATTTTTGAAGTAGGGTGTCATTTCGTTGGAAGCGTGTTTTCTGTGCTCTGGAGTCATTTCGTTGGAAGCGAATATTTTGTGGTCTGGGGCGATTTCCTTTGAAGCGAATATTTGTTTTCCAGGAGATTTCGTTGGAAGCGAATTCTTTGTGTTCTCGGGTGATTTCGTTGAAAGGGAATTTTTGTATTCTAGGTTAATTGTGTTGGAAGCGAATTTTTTGTGCTCAGGGATGATATCTTTGGAAGCGAATATTTGTGTAATCAGGAGATTTCTTTTGAAAAGAATTTTTTGTCTTCTGGGGTAATATCGTTGGAAGAGAATTTTTGTGTTCTCCGTTTTTTTCGATTGAAGCAAATTTTTGAAGTAGGGGGTCATTTTGTTGGAAGCGTGTTTTCTGTGCTCTGGTGTCATTTCGTTGGAAGCGAATTTTTTGTGCTCTGGGGTGATTTCGTTGGAAGTGAATATGTGTGTTCTTAGGAGATTTCGTTGCAAGCAAATTTTTTGTGCTCTGGGGTGATTTCTTTGGAAGCAAAATTTTTGTGTTCTCAGGTGATTTATTTGAAAGGGAATTTTCTTGTTCTAGTGTGATTTCTTAGGAAGCAAATTTTTTGTGCTCTGAGATGATATCTTCTGAAGCGAATATTTGTGTTCTGAGGAGATTTCGTTGGAAAAGAATTTTTTGTCTTCTGGGGTAATATCGTTGGAAGAGAATTTTTGTGTTCTCCAGTTTTTTTGGTGGAAGCAAATTTTTGAAGTAGGGGGTCATTTCGTTGGAAGCCTGTTTTCTGTGCTCTGTTGTCATTTCGTTGAAAGCGAATTTTTTCTGCTCTTGGGTGATTTCGTTGGAAGCGAATATGTGTGTTCTCAGGAGATTTCGTTGCAAGCGAATTTTTTGTGTTCTTGGGTGATTTCTTTGGAAGCAAAATTTTTGGGTTCTCAGGTGATTTAGTTCAAAGGGAATTTTTGTGGTTTAGGGTGATTTCTTAGGAAGCAAATTTTTTGTGTTCTGGGATGATTTCATCGGAAGCGTATATTTGTGTGCTCAAAAGATTTCGTTGGAAAAGTATTTTTTGTCTTCTGCGGTAATATCTTTGTAAGAGAATTTTTGTGTTCTCCGTTTTTTTCGATTGAAGCAAATTTTTGAATTAGTGGGTCATTTCGTTGGAAGCGTGTTTTCTATGCTCTGGAGTCATTTCATTGGAAACGAATTTTTTGTGCTCTGGGGTGATTTCGTTGGAAGCGAATTTTTTGTGTTCTGGGGTGATTTCTTTGGAAGCGAATTTTTTGTGTTGTCGGGTGATTTTGTTGAAAGGGAATTATTGTGTTCTAGGGTGATTTCATTGGAAGCAAATTTTTTGTGCTCTGGGATGATATCTTTGGAAGCGAATATCTGTGTTCTCAGGAGGTTTTTTTTGAAAAGAATTTTTTGTCTTATGGGGTAATATCGTTGGAAGAGAATTTTTGTGTTCTCTGGTTTTTTCGATGGAAGGAAATTTTTGAGATAGGAGGTCATTTTGTTGGAAGCGTGTTTTCTGTGCTCTGGAGTCCTTTCGTTGGAAGCAAATTTTTTGTGCTCTGGGGTGATTTCATTGGAAGCGAATTTTTTGGGTTCGGGTGATTTCGTTGAAAGGGAATTTTGTGTTCTGGAGTAATTTTGATGGAAGGGAATTTTTGTATTCTAGGGTGATTTCGTTGAAAGAGAATTTTTTGTGCTCTGGGATGATATCTTTGGAAGCTAATATTTGTGTTCACAGGAGATTTCATTGCAAGCGAATTTTTTGTGTTCTGGGGTAATTTCTTTGGAAACCAATTTTTTGTGTTCTCGGATGATTTCCTTGAAAGGGAATTTTTGTGTTCTGGGGTGACTTCGTTGAAATGATTTTTATGTGCTCTGGGATGATATCTTTGGAAGAGAATATTTGTGTTCTCAGGAGATTTCGTTGGAAAAGAATTTTTTTCTTCTGGGGTAATGTTGTTGGAAGAGAATTTTTTGTGTTCTCCGATTTTTTCGATGGAAGCAATTTTTTGAAGTAGGGGGTCATTTCGTTGGAAGCATGTTTTCTGTGCTCAAGAGTCATTTCGTTGGAAGCGAATTTTTTGTGTTCTCGAGTGATATCGTTGAAAGGGAATTTTTGTGTTCTAGGGTGATTTCGTTGGAAGCGAATTTTTTGTGCTCTGGGATGCTTTTTTTTGGAAGCGAATATTTTTGTTCTCAGGAGATTTCGTTGGAAGCGAGTTTTTTGTGTTCTGGGGTAATTTCGATGGAATAGAAATTTTTGTGCTCTCAGGACTTTTCGATGGAAGCAAATTTTTGAAGTAGGGAGTCATTTCGTTGGAAGCGTGTTTTCTGTGCTCTGGAGTCATTTCGTTGGAAGCGAATTTTTTGTGCTCTGATGTGATTTCGTTGGTAGAGCATTTTCTGTGTTCTGGGATAATTTCATTGGAAGTGAATATTTTGTGTTCTCGGGTGATTTCGATGGAAGCCAATTTTTGAAGTATGGGATCATTTCCTTGGAAGCGTGTTTTCTGTGCTCTGGAGTCATTTCGTTGGAAGAGAATTTTTTGTGGTCTGGGGTGATTTCGTTGGAAGCAAATTTTTTGTGTTGTGGGGCAATTTCGTGGGAAGCGAATTTTTTGTGTCTTGGGGTGTTTTTATTGGAAGCGAATTTCTGGTGGTCTGGGGTGATTTCGTTGGAAGTGTGTTTTCTGTGGTCTGGAGTGATTACTTTGGAAGCGAATATTTGTGTTCTCAGGAGATTTCATTGGAAAAGAATATTTTGTCTTCTGGTGTAATTTCGTTGGAATAGAAATTTTTGTGCTCTCAGGATTTTTCGATGGAAGCAAATTTTTTAAGTAGGGAGTCATTTCGTTGGAAGTGTGTTTTCTGTGCTCTGGAGTCATTTCGATGGAAGCGAATTTTTTGTGCTCTGGGGTGATTTCGTTGGAAGCGCATTTTTTGTGTTCTGGGATAATTTCGTTGGAAGTGAATTTTTTGTGTTCTCAGGTGATTTCGATGGAAGCCAATTTTTGAAGTATGGGATCATTTCCTTGGAAGCGTGTTTTCTGTGCTCTGGAGTCATTTCGTTGAAAGACAATTTTTTGTGCTATGGGGTGATTTTGTTGGAAGCGAAATTTTTGTCTTCTGTGGTAATTTCGATGGAAGCGAATTTTTTCTGTTTTAGGGTGATTTCGTTGGAAGCGAATTTTTTGTGCTCTGGGATGATATCTTTGGAAGCGAATATTTGTGTTCTCAGGAGATTTCGTTGGAAAAGAATTTTTTTCTTCTGGGGTAATATCGTTGGAAGAGAATTTTTTGTGTTCTCCTTTTTCTTAGATGGAAGCAAATTTTTGAAGTAGGGGGTCATTTCGTTGGAAGCGTGTTTTCTGTGCTCTGGAGTCACTTCGTGGGAAGGGAATTTTTGGTGCTCAGGTGTGATTTCGTTGGAAGCACATTTTTTGTGTTCTCGGGTGATTTCTTTTAAAGAGAATTTTTTGTATTGTAGGGTGATTTCGTTGGAAGCGAATTTTTTGTGTTCTCGGGTGATTTCGTGGGAAAACAATTTTTGGTCTTCTTGGGTAATATCTTTGGAAGAGAATTTTCTGTGTTCTTATATTATTTCAATGGAAGCAAATTTTTGAAATATGGGGTCATTTCGTTGGAAGAGTGTTTTCTGTGCTCTAGAGGCATTTCTTTGGAAGCGAATTTTTTTTGTTCTGGGGTAATATCGTTGGAATGGAAATTTTTGTGTTCTCAGGATTTTTCGATGGAAGCAAATTTTTGAAGTAGGGAGTCATTTTGTTGGAAGCGTGTTTTCTGTGCTCTGGAGTCACTTCGTTGGAAGCAAATTTTTTGTGCTCTGGGGTGATTTTGTTGGAGACACATTTTTTGTGTTCAGGGATAGTTTCGTTGGATGTGAATTTTTTGTGTTCTCGGGTGATTTCGATGGAAGCCAATTTTTGAAGTAATGGATCATTTCCTTGAAAGCGTGTTTTCTGTGCTCTGGAGTCATTTTGTTGGAATCGATTTTTTGTGCTCTGGTGTGATTTTGTTGGAAGCGAAATTTTTGTGTTCTCGGGTAATTTCGTTGGAAGCGATTTTCTTGTGTTCTGGGGTAATTTCGTTGGACGTGAATTTTTTGTGTTCTAGGGTGATTTTTTTGGAAGCGAATTTTTTGTGTTCTTGGAGTGACTTCCTGGAAGCGAATATTCTTGTTCTCAGAAGATTTCGTTGCAAGCGAATTTTTTTGTGTTCTGGGGTAATGTTGTTGGAAGCGAATTTTTTGTGTTCTCAGGTTTTTTGATGGAAGCAAATTTTTGATGTAGGGAGTCATTTCGTTGGAAGCGTGTTTTCTGTGCTCTGGATTCACTTCGTTGGAAGGGAATTTTTGTTGCTCTGGGGTGATTTCGTTGGAATCGAATTTTTTGTGTTCTCGGGAGATTTCGTTAAAAGGGAATTTTTTGTGTTCTGGGGTCATTTCGTTGGAAGCGTGTTTTCTGTGCTCTGGAGTCATTTCATTGGAAGCGAATTTTTTGTGTTCTGGGGTGATTTCGTTGGAACCAATTTTTCTCTTCTGGGGAAATTTCGTTGGAAGCGAACTTTTTGTGTTCTCGGGTGATTTCAATGGAAGCAAATTTTTGAAGTATGGTATCATTTCATTGGAAGCGTGTTTTCTGTGCTCTGGAGTCATTTCGTTGGAATCGAATTTTTTGTGCTCTGGGGTGATTTTGTTGGAAGTGCAATTTTTGTGTTCTCGGGTAATTTCGTTGGAAGCGATTTTCTTGTGTTCTGGGGTAATTTCATTGGACGTGAATTTTTTGTGTTCTAGGGTGATTTTTTTGGAAGCGAATTTTTTTGTGCTCTGGGATGATTTCTTTGGAAGCGAATATTTGTGTTCTCAGAAGATTTCCTTGCAAGCGAATTTTTTGTGTTCTGGGGTGATTTCGTTGGAAGCGAATATTTTGTGTATTCGGGTGATTTCAATGGAAACAAATTTTTGAAGTATGGTATCATTTCGTTCGAAGCCTGTTTTCTGTGCTCTGGAGTCATTTCGTTAGAAGCGAATTTTTTTGTGTTCTGGGGTAATGTTGTTGGAAGCGAATTTTTTGTGTTCTCAGGTTTTTTCGATGGAAGCAAATTTTTGATGTAGGGGGTCATTTCGTTGGAAGCGTGTTTTCTGTGCTCTGGATTCACTTCGTTGGAAGGGAATTTTTGTTGCTCTGGGGTGATTTCGTTGGAAGCAAATTTTTTGTGTTCTCGGGAGATTTCTTTAAAAGGGATTTTTTTGTGTTCTGGGGTCATTTCGTTGGAAGCGTGTTTTCTGTGCTCTGGAGTCATTTTGTTGGAAGCGTGTTTTCTGTGCTCTGGAGTCATTTCGTTGGAAGCGAATTTTTTGTTTTCTCGGGTGATTTTGTTAAAAGGGAATTTTTGTGTTCTGTGGTCATTTCGTTGCAAGCCTGTTTTCTGTGCTCTGGAGTCATTTCGTTGGAAGCGAATTTTTTGTGTTCTGTGGTGATTTCGTTGCAGGCGAAGTTTTTGTGTTCTGGGGAAATTTCGTTGGAAGCGAATTTTTTGTGTTCTCGGGTGATTTCGATGGAAGCAAATTTTTGAAGTATGGTATCATTTCATTGGAAAGGTGTTTTCTGTGCTCTGGAATCATTTCGTTGGAATTGAATTTTTTGTGCTCTGGGGTGATTTTGTTGGAAGCGCAATTTTTGCGTTCTCGGGTAATTTCGTTGGAAGCGGTTTTCTTGTGTTCTGGGGTAATTTCGTTGGACGTGAATTTTTTGTGTTCTAGGGTGATATCGTTGAAAGTGAATTTTTGTGTTCTAGGGTGATTTCGATGGAAGCGAATTTTTTGTGGTCTGGGATGTTATCGTTGTTAGCGAATTTTTTGAAGTATGGGGTGATTATTTGGAAGCGTGTTTCCTGTGCTCTGGAGTTTTTTGATGGAAACGAATTTTTTGTGTTCTGGATTGATTTCTATCGAAGCGATTTTTTTGTGTTCTGGGGAGGTTTCCGTGGGAGCGAATTTTTGGTGTTCTGGGGTAATTTTGTTGGAAGAGGGTTTTATGTCCTTTGTAGTCATTTCATTGGAAGCGAATTTTTCTCTGTTCTGGTGTGATTTTGTTGGAAACGCATTTTTTTTGCTCTGGAATGTTTTTGTTGTAAGACAATGTTTTGCGTTCTGGGGTAATTTCATTGGCAGCGAATTTTTTTGTTTGTGTGTTCTGGGGTGATTTCATTGGAAGGGAATTTTGTGATCTGGGGTAATTTCATTGGAAATGAAGATTTTGTGATCTGGGGTGATTTCGTTGGTAGCGAATTTTTTGTGGTCTGGTGTGATTTCTTTGGAAACAAACTATTTGTGTTCTAGGGTTATTTTGATGGAAGCTAATTTTTTGTGTTCTGGGGTCATTTCGTTGGTAGCGTGTTTTCTATGCTCAGGAGTCATTTCGTTGGAAGCAAATTTTTTGTGTTCTCAGTTGATTTCGATGGAAGCAAATTTTTGAAGTATGGTATCATTTTGTTGGAAGCGTGTTTTCTGTGCTCTGGATTCATTTCGTTGGAAGTTAATTTTTTGTGGTCTGGGGCAAGTTCGTTGGAAGCGAATATTTTGTGTTCTCGGGTGATTTCGTTGGAAGCCAATTTTTTGTGTTCTTCGGTAATTTCCATGAAAGCAAATTTTTTGTGTTCTGGGGTAATTTCGTTGGAAGCGAATTTTTTGTGTTCTCAGGTGTTTTCGATGGAAGCAAATTTTTGAAGTATGGGATCATTTCGTTGGAAGCGTGTTTTCTGTGCTCTAGAGTCATTTCGTTGGAAGCGAATTTTTTGTGTTCTTGGGTGATTTCGTTGGAAGCGAATATTCATGTTCTCAGAAGATTTCATTGCAAGCGAATTTTTTTGTGTTCTGGGGTAATTTCGTTGGAAGCGAATTTTTTGTGTTTTCCGGTTTTTTCGATGAAAGCAAATTTTTGAAGTAGGGGGTCATTTCGTAGGAAGCGTGTTTTCTATGCTCTGGAGTCACTTCATTGGAAGGGAATTTTTGGTGCTTTGGTGTGATTTCTTTGGAAGCGAATTTTTTGTTTTCTGGGGTAATTACGTTGGAAGCGAATTTTTTGTGTTCTAGGGTGATATCGTTGAAAGGGAATTTTTAGTGTTCTGGTGTCATTTCTTTGGAAGCGTGTATTCTGTGCTCTGGATTCATTTCTTTGGAAGCAAATTTTTTGTGTTCTGGGGTGATTTCGTTGGAAGCGAATTTTTGGTGGTCTGGGGTGATTTCGTTGGAAGCGTGTTTTCTCTGGTCTGGGGTGATTACTTTGGAAGCGAATATTTGTGTTCTCAGGAGATTTCGTTGGAAGCGAATTTTTTGTGTTCTGGGGGTGATATTGTTGTAAGCTAATTTTTTGTGTTCTGGGGTGATATAGTTGAAAGTGAATTGTTTGTTTTCTGTGGTAATATTCTTGGAAGCAGGTTTTATGTCCTTTGAAGTCATTTTGTTAGAAGCGAATTTTTCTCTGTTCTGGTGTGATTTCTTTGGAAATGAAGTTTTTGAGATCTGGGGTGATTTCATTGGAAGTGAATTTTTTGTGTTCTGGGGTAATTTCTTTGGAAGCAAATTTTTTGTGTTCTCGGGTGATTTCGTTGAAAGGGATTTTTTAGTGTTTTGGCGTCATTTCGTTGGAAGCGTGTTTTCTGTGCTCTGGATTCATTTCGTTGGAAGCGAATTTTTTGTGTCCTGGGGTGATTTCGTTAGAAGCGAATTTTTGTGTTCGGGGGTAATTTCTTTGGAAGCGAATTTTTTGTGTTCTCGGGTGATTTCGATGGAAGCAAATTTTTGAAATATGGTATCATTTCGTTTGAAGCGGGTTTCCTGTGCTCTGGAGTCATTTCGTTGGAAGCAAATTTTTCGTGTTCTCCGGTGATTTCGTTGAAAGGGAATGTTTTGTTTTCTAGGGTGATTTCATTGGAAGCAAATTTTTTGTGTTCTGTGTTGATTTCGTTGGAAGCAAATTTTTTGTGTTCTGGGATGATTTCTGTGGAGGCGAATTTTTTGTGTTCTAGGGTATTTTCGTTGGAAGTGTATTTTTTGTGTTGTCAGGTTTTCTCGATGGAAGCAAATTTTTGAAGTAGGGGGTCATTTCATTGGAAGCATGTTTTCTGTGCTCTGGAGTAATTTCGTTGGAAGCGAATTTTTTGTGTTCTGGGGTGATTTCCTTGGAAGCGAATTTGTTCTGTTCTGGAGTAATTTCTTTGGAAGCGAATTTTTTGTGTTCTGGTATGATTTCGATGGAAGCGAATATTTTGTGTTCAGGGTTGATTTTTTTTGGAAGAGAATTTTTTGTGTTCTGGGGCAATTTCGTTGGAAGCGAATTTTTTGGAAGTATGGGGTGATTTCGTTGAAAGCGTGTTTTCTGTGCTCTGGAGTCATTTCATTGGAAGCAAATTTTTTGTGTTCTGGGGTGATTTCGTTGGAAGCGTGTTTTCTGTGCTCTGGAGTCATTTCGTTGGAAGCGAATTTTTTGTGTTCTGCGGTGATTTCGGTGGAAGGAAATTTTTTCCGTTCTGGGGTAATTTTGTGGGAAGCCAATATTTTTGTTCTCAGGTGATTTATTGGAAGGGAATTTTTTGTGCTCTGGGGTGATTTCGTTGGAAGCAAATTTTTTCTATTCTGGGGTAATTTCGTTGGACGTGAATTTTATTGTTCTCAGGTGATTTATTGGAAGGGAATTTTTTGTCTTCTGTGGTTATTTCAATGGAAGCCAATTTTTATGTTCTAGGGTGATTTCTTTGGAAGCGAATTTTTTGTGTTCTCGGGTCATTTCATTGGTAAATTGTTTTCTGTGCTCTGGAGTCATTTCGTTGGAAGCGAATTTTTTGTGCTCTCGGGTGATTTCATTGGAAGTGATATTTTTGTGTTCTCGGGTGATTTCGTTGAAAGGGAATTTTTTGTGCTCTGGGATGATATCTTTGGAAGCGAATATTTGTGTTCTCAGGAGTTTTCGTTGGAAAAGAATTTTTTTGTCTTCTGGGGTAATATCGTTGGAAGAGAATTTTTTCTGTTCTCCGGTCTTTTCGATGGAAGCAAATTTTGAAATAGTGTGTCATTTCGTTGGAAGCATGTTTTCTGTATTCTGGAGTCATTTTGTTGGAAGCGAATTTTTGGTACTCTGTGGTGATTTCGTTGGAAGCGAATTTTTTGTGTTCTCGGGTGATTTCGATGGAAGCAAATTTTTGAAGTATGGTATCATTTCGTTCGAAGTGTGTTTTCTATGCTCTGGAGTCATTTCGTTGGAAGCGAATTTTTTGTGTTCTTGGGTGATTTCGTTGAAAGGGAATGTTTTGTGTTCTAGGGTGATTTCGTTGGAAGCGAATTTTTTGTGGTCTGGGTTGATTTCGTTGGAAGCAAATTTTTTGTGTTCTGGGGTGATTTCATTGGAAGCGTGTATTCTGTGCTCTGGAGTCATTTCGTTGGAAGCAAATTTTTTGTGTTCTGCGGTGATTTCGATGGAAGGAAATTTTTTCCGTTCTGGGGTAATTTTGTGGGAAGCCAATATTTTTGTTCTCAGGTGATTTATTGGAAGGGAATTTTTTGTGCTCTGGGTTGATTTGGTTGGAAGTAAATTTTTTCTATTCTGGGGTAATTTCGTTGGACGTGAATTTTTTTGTTCTCAGGTGATTTCGTTGAAAGTGAATTTTTTTTGCTTTAGGGTGATTTCATTGGATGCGGATTTTTTGTACTCTGGGGTGATTTCTTTGGAAGCGAATATTTGTGTTCTCAGGAGATTTTGTTGGAAGTGAATTTTTTGTGTTCTGGGCTAATTTCGTTGGAAGCGAATTTTTTTGTGTTCTCTGGTTTTTTTGATGGAAGCAAATTTTTGAAGTAGGGGGTCATCCCGTTGGAAGCGAAATTTTTGTGTTCAGGGGTGATTTCGTTGGAAGCGAATGTTTTGTGTTCTGGGGTAATTTGGTTGGAAGCGAATTACTTTGTGTTCTCAGGTGATTTCGATGGAAGCAAATTTTTGAAGTATGGGGACATTTCGTTGGAAGCTATTTTATGTGCTTTGGGGTGATTTCGTTGGAAGCGAATTTCTTGTGTTCAGGGGTAATTTAGTTTGAAGCAAATTTTTTGTGTTCTCGGGTGATTTCCTTGAAAGGGAAGTTTTTGTTTTCTAGGGTGATTTCGTTGGAAGAGAATTTTCTGTGTTCTGGGGTGACTTCGATGGAAGTGAATTTTTTGTGTTCTCCAGTTTTTTCGATGTAAGCAAATTTTTGAAGTAGGGGGTCATTTTGTTATAATCGTGTTTTCTGTGCTTTGGAGTCATTTCGTTGGAAGGGAATTTTTTGCGCTCTGGGGTGATTTCATTGTAAGCGAACTTGTTTGGGCTCTGGGATGATTTCTTTGGAAGCAACTATTTGTGTTCTCAGGAGATTTCATTGGAAGCGAATTTTTTGTATTCTGTGGTGATTTCTATGGAAGCAAATTTTTTCTGTTCTGTGGTAATTTCGTTGGACATGAATTTTTTGTTTTCTCTGGTTTTTTTGATGGAAGCAAATTTTTGAAGCAGGGGGTCATTTCGTTGGAAGCGTGTTTTCTGTGCTCTGGAGTCATTTCGTTGGAAGGAAATTTTTTGTGCTCTGGGGTGATTTCGTTGGCCGCGAATTTTTAGTGTTCTGGGGTCATTTCGTTGGAAGCGTGTTTTCTGTCCTATGGAGTCATTTTGTTGAAAGCCAATTTTTTGTACTCTGTGTTGATTTCGTTGAAAGGGAATTTTTTGTGTTCTGGGGTCATTTTTTTGGACGCCTGTTTTCTGTGCTCTGGAGTCATTTCGTTGGAAGCGAATTTTTTGTGTTCCGGGGTGATTTCGTTGGAAGCGAATTATTTGTGTTCTGTGGAAATTTTGTTGGAAGCGAATTTTTTGTGTTCTTCGGTTTTTTCGATGGAAGTGAATTTTTGAAGTAGGGGGTCATTTTGTTGGAAGCGTGTTTTCTGTGCTCTGGAGTCACTTGGTTGGAAGAGAATTTTTGGTGCTCTGGGTTGATTTCGTTGGAAGCGAATTTTTTGTGTTCTCGGGTGATTTCATTTAAAGGGAATTTTTTGTGTTCTAGGGTGATTTTGTTGGAAGCGCATTTTTTGTTTTCTGGGGTATTTACGTTGGAAGCGAATTTTTTGTGTTCTCGGGTGATTTCGTTTAAAGGAAATTTTTAGTGTTCTGGCATCATTTCATTGGAAGCGTGATTTTTTTGGAAGCGAATTTTTTGTGTTCTCGGGTCATTTCATTGGTAAATTGTTTTCTGTGCTCTGGAGTCATTTTGTTGGAAGCGAATTTTTTGTACTCTGGGGTGATTTCATTTGAAGCGAATATTTGTGTTCTCAGGAGATTTCGTTGCAAGTGAATTTTTTGTGTTCTGGGGTAATTTCGTTGGAAGCGTATTTTTTGTGTTCTCACGTGATTTCTTTGAAAAGGAATTTTTGTGTTTTGGGGTGATTTCTTTGAAATGATTTTTTTGTGCTCTGGGATGATACCTTTGGAAGCGAATGTTTGTGTTCTCAGGAGATTTCGTTGGAAAAGAATTTTTTGTCTTCTGGGGTAATATCGTTGGAAGAGAATT
Organism: Meriones unguiculatus; assembly: GCF_030254825.1. Classification (NCBI taxonomy): domain Eukaryota; kingdom Metazoa; phylum Chordata; class Mammalia; order Rodentia; family Muridae; genus Meriones; species Meriones unguiculatus. The sequence goes on from NC_083353.1 coordinate 70,900,417, forward strand.
TATTGTGATCTCCGGTTTTTTCGATGGAAGCAATTTTTTGAAGTAGGGGGTCATTTCGTTGGAAGCGAATTTTTTGTGCTCTGGGGTGATTTCGTTGGAAGCGAATTTTTTGTGTTCTCGGGTGATATCGGTGAAAGGGAATTTTTGTGTTCTTGAGTGATTTCGTTGGAAGCGAATTTTTTTTGCTCTGGGATGATAACTTTGGAAGCGAATATTTGTGTTCTCAGGAGATTTCGTTGAAAAAGAATTTTTTGTCTTCTGGGTTAATGTCGTTGGAAGAGAATTTTTTGTGTTCTCGGGGGATTTCCTTGAAAGGGAATTTTTGTGTTCTGGGGTGATTTCGTTGAAATGATTTTTTTGTGCTCTGGGATGATATCTTTGGAAGCGAATATTTGTGTTCTCAGGAGATTTCGTTGGAAAAGAATTTTTTGTCTTCTGGGGTAATATCGTTGGAAGAGAATTTTTTTGATCTCCGGTTTTTTCGATGGAAGCAATTTTTTGAAGTAGGGGGTCATTTAGTTGGAAGCGACTTTTTTGTGTTCTCGGGTGATATCGTTGAAAGGGAATTTTTGTGTTCTGGGGTGATTTCGATGGAAGCGATTTTTTTTTGCTCTGGGATGATAAGTTTGGAAGCGAATATTTGTGTTCTCAGGAGATTTCGTTGCAAAAGAATTTTTTGTCTTCTGGGGTAATGTCGTTGGAAGAGAATTTTTTGTGTTTTCCGGTTTTTTCGATGGAAGAAAATTTTGAAGTAGGGGGTCATTACGTTGGAAGCATGTTTTCTGTGCTGTGGAGTCATTTCGTTGGAAGCAAATTTTTTGGTTTCTCGGGTGATTTTGTTGAAAGGCAATTTTTGCGTTCTACGGTGATTTTGTTGAAATGATTTTTTTGAGCTCTGGGATGATATCTTTGGAAGCGAATATTTGTGTTCTCAGGAGATTTCGTTGGAAAGAATTTTTTTTCTTCTGGGGTAATATCGTTGGAAGAGAATTTTTTGTGTTCTCTGTGTTTTTCGATGGAAGGAAATTTTTGAATTAGGAGGTCATTTCGTTGGAAGCATGCTTTCTGTGCTCTGGAGTCATTTCATTGGAAGCGAATTTTTTGTGTTCTGGTGTGATTTCGTTGGAAGCGAATTTTTTGTGTTCTCGGGTGATATCGTTGCAAGCGAATTTACTGTGTTCTGGGGTAATATCGTTGGAAGAGAATTTTTTTGATCTCCGGTTTTTTCGATGGAAGCAATTTTTTGAAGTAGGGGGTCATTTAGTTGGAAGCGACTTTTTTGTGTTCTCGGGTGATATCGTTGAAACGGAATTTTTGTGTTCTGGGGTGATTTCGTTGGAAGCGAATTTTTTGTGCTCTGGGATGATATCTTTTGAAACGAATTTTGTGTTCTCAGGAGATTTCGTGGGAAAATAATTTTTTGTCTTCTGGGGTAATATCGTTGGAATACAATTTTTTGTGTTCTCCTGTTTTTTCGATGGAAGCAAATTTTGAAGTAGGGTGTCATTTCATTGGAAGCATGTTCTGTGCTCTGGAGTCATTTCGTTGGAAGCGAATTTTTTGTGCTCTGGGGTGATTTCGTTGTAATCGAATATTTGTGTTCTCAGGAGATTGCGCTGGAAAAGAATTTTTTGTCTTACGGGGTAATTTCATTGGAAGAGAATTTTTTGTGTTCTCTGGTTTTTTCGATGGAAGCAATTTTTTAAGTAGGGGGTCATTTCGTTGGAAGCATGTTTTCGGTGCTTTGGAGTCATTTCGTTGGAAGCTAATTTTTTCTGTTCTCGTGTGATTACGTTGAAAGGGAATTTTTGTGTTCTAGTGTGATTTCTTTGGAAGCGAATTTTTTGTGCTCAGGGATGATATCTTTGGAAGTGAATATTTGTGTTCTCAGGAGATTTCGTTGGAAAAGAATTTTTGTCTTCTGGGGTAATATCGTTGGAAGAGAATTTTTTGTGTTCTCCGGTTTTTTCGATGGAAGCAAATTTTTGAAGTAGTGTGTCATTTCGTTGGAAGCATGTTTTCTGTGCTCTGGAGTCATTTCGTTGGAAGCAAATTTTTTGTACTCTGGGGTGATTTCGTTGGAAGTAAATTTTTTGTGTTCTAGGGTGTTTTCGTTGAAAACGAATTTTTTGTGCTCTGGGGTGATTTTGTTGGAAGCGAATATTTTGTGTTCCTCGGGTGATTTCGATGGAAGTGAATTTTTTGTTTTCTGGGGTAATTTCGTTGGAAGCGAATTTTTTGTGGTCTGGGTTTATTTCGTTGTTAGCGAATTTTTTGAAGTATGGGGTGATTTCGTTGGAAGCGTGTTTTCTGTGCTCTGTGGTGATTTCGTTGGAAATGAATTTTTTGTGTTCTCGGGTGATTTCGATGGAAGCGAATTTTTTGTTGTCTGGGAAGATATCGTTGTTAGCGAATTTTTTGAAGTATGGGGTGATTTATTTGGAAGCGTGTTTCCTATGCTCTGGCGTCATTTTGATGGAAGCGAATTTTTTGTGTTCTGGGTTGATTTCTATCGAAGCGATTTTTTTGTGTTCTGGGGAGATTTCCGTGGGAGCGAATTTTTGGTGTTCTGGGGTAATTTTGTTGGAAGAGGTTTTAATGTCCTTTGTAGTCATTTCATTGGAAGCGAATTTTTCTCTGTTCTGGTGTGATTTTGTTGGAAATGCATTTTTTTTTTTGCTCTGGAACGTTTTTGTTGTAAGAGAATGTTTTGCGTTCTGGGGTAATTTCATTGGAAGCGAATATTTTGTGTGTGTTCTGGGGTGATTTCATTGGAAGGGAATTTTTTGTGATCTGGGGTAATTTCGTTGGAAGCGGGTTTTATGTCCTTTGGAGTCATTTCGTTAAAAGCGAATTTTTCACTGTTCTGGTGTGATTTCGATGGAAATGAAGATTTTGTGGTCTGGTGTGATTTCTTTGGAAACAAACTATTTCTGTTCTAGGGTGATTTTGATGGAAGCAAATTTTTTGTGTTTTGGGGTCATTTCGTTGGTAGCGTGTTTTCTATGCTCAGGAGTCATTTCGTTAGAAGCGAATTTTTTGTGTTCTCGGTTGATTTCGATGGAAGCAAATTTTTGAAGTATGGTATCATTTTGTTCAAGGCGTGTTTTCTGTGCTCTGGAGTCATTTCGTTGGAAGCGAAATTTTTGTGTTTTGGGTGATTTTGTTGGAAGCAAATTTTTTGTGTTCTCGGGTGATTTCGATGGAAGCAAATTTTTGAAGTATGGTATCATTTTGTTCAAGGCGTGCTTTCTGTGCTCTGGAGTCATTTCGATGGAAGCGAATTTTTTGTGTTCCAGGGTGATTTCGAGGAAGCGAATTTTTTTGTGCTCTGGGATGATTTCTTTGGAAGCGAATATTTGTGTTCTCAGGATATTTCGTTGGAAGCTAATTTTTTGTATTCTTGGGTAATTTCGTTGGAAGCAAATTTTTTGTGTTCTAGGGTGATTTTGATGGAGGCAAATTTTTGAAGTAGGGGGCCATTTTGTTGGAAACGTGTTTTCTGTGCTCTGGAGTCATTTTGTTGGAAGTTAATTTTTTGTGCTCTGGGGCAATTTCGCTGGAAGCGAATATTTTGTGTTCTCGGGTGATTTCGTTGGAAGCCAATTTTTTGTGTTCTTGGGTGATTTCCATGAAATCAAATTTTTTGTGTTCTTGGGTGATTTCCATGAAAGCAAATTTTTTGTGTTCTGGGGTAATTTCGTTGGAAGCAAATTTTTTGTGTTCTCGGGTGTTTTCAATGGAAGCAAATGTTTGAAGTATGGGGTCATTTCGTTGGAGGCGTGTTTTCTGTGCCCTGGAGTCATTTCGTTGGAAGCGAATTTTTTGTGTTCTTGGGTGATTTCCTTGGAAGCGAATATTCATGTTCTCAGAAGATTTCATTGCAAGCAATTTTTTTGTGTTCTGGGGTAATTTCGTTGGAAGCGAATTATTTGTGTTCTCCGGTTTTTTCGATGAAATCAAATTTTTGAAGTAGGGGGTCATTTCGTTGGAAGCGTGTTTTCTGTGCTCTGGAGTCACTTCATTGGAAGGGAATTTTTGGTGCTTTGGTGTGATTTCTTTGGAAGCAAATTTTTTGTTTTCTGGGGTAATTACGTTGGAAGCGAATTTTTTGTGTTCTAGGGTGATTTCGTTGAAAGGGAATTTTTAGTGTTCTGGTGTCATTTCTTTGGAAGCGTGTATTCTGTGCTCTGGATTCATTTCTTTGGAAGCGAATTTTTTGTGTTCTGGGGTGATTTCGTTGGAAGCGAATTTTTGGTGGTCTGGGGTGATTTCGTTGGAAGCGTGTTTTCTGTGGTCTGGGGTGATTACTTTGGAAGCGAATATTTCTGTTCTCAGGAGATTTCGTTGGAAGCGAATTTTTGTGTTCTGGGGGTGATATTGTTGGAAGCGAATTTTTTGTGTTCTGGGGTGATATAGTTGAAAGTGTATTTTTTGTTTTCTGGGGTAATATTCTTGGAAGCGGGTTTCCTGTGCTCTGGAGTCATTTCTTTGGAAGCGAATTTTTTGTGTTCTCCGGTGATTTCGTTGAAAGGGAATGTTTTGTGTTCTAGGGTGATTTGGTTGGAAGCAAATTTTTTGTGTTCTGTGTTGATTTCGTTGGAAGCGAATTTTTTGTGTTCTGGGATGATTTCAGTGCAGGCGAATTTTTTGTGTTCTAGGGTATTTTCGTTGGAAGTGTATTTTTTGTGTTCTCAGGTATTCTCGATGGAAGCAAATTTTTGAAGTAGGGGGTCATTTCGTTGGAAGCATGTTTTCTGTGCTCTGGAGTCATTTCGTTGGAAGCGAATTTTTTGTGTTCTGGGGTGATTTCCTTGGAAGCGAATTTGTTCTGTTCTGGGGTAATTTCTTTGGAAGCGAATTTTTTGTGTTCTGGTATGATTTCGATGGAAGCGAATATTTTGTGTTCAGGGTTGATTTTTTTGGAAGAGAATTTTTTGTGTTCTGGGGCAATTTCGTTGGAAGCGAATTTTTTGGAAGTATTGGGTGATTTCGTTGAAAGCGTGTTTTCTGTGCTCTGGAGTCATTTCTTTGGAAGCAAATTTTTTGTGTTTTGGGTTGATTTCATTGGAAGCAAATTTTTTGTGTTCTGGGTTGATTTCGTTGGAAGCGTGTTTTCTGTGCTCTGGAGTCATTTCGTTGGAAGCGAATTTTTTGTGTTCTGCGGTGATTTCGATGGAAGGAAATTTTTTCCGTTCTGGGGTAATTTTGTGGGAAGCCAATTTTTTTGTTCTCAGGTGATTTATTGGAAGGGAATTTTTTGTGCTCTGGGGTGATTTCGTTGGAAGCAAATTTTTTCTATTCTGGGGTAATTTCGTTGGACGTGAATTTTTTTGTTCTCAGGTTTTTATTGGAAGGGAATTTTTTGTCTTCTGTGGTTATTTCAATGGAAGCCAATTTTTATGTTCTAGGGTGATTTCTTTGGAAGCAAATTTTTTGTTTTCTCGGGTCATTTCATTGGTAAATTGTTTTCTGTGCTCTGGAGTCATTTCGTTGGAAGCGAATTTTTTGTCCTCTCGGGTGATTTCATTGGAAGCGATATTTTTGTGTTCTCAGGTGATTTCGTTGAAACGGAATTATTTGTGCTCTGGGATGATATCTTTGGAAGCGAATATTTGTGTTCTCAGGAGTTTTCGTTGGAAAAGAATTTTTTGTATTCTGGGGTAATATCCTTGGAAGAGAATTTTTTCTGTTCTCCGGTCTTTTCGATATAAGCAAATTTTGAAATAGTGTGTCATTTCGTTGGAAGCATGTTTTCTGTATTCTGGAGTCATTTTGTTGGAAGTGAATTTTTGGTACTCTGTGGTGATTTCGTTGGAAGTGAATTTTTTGTGTTCTCGGGTGATTTCGTTGAAAGGGAATTTGTAGTGTTCTGGGGTCATTTAATTGGAAGCGTGTTTTCTGTGCTCTGGAGTCATTTCGATGGAAGCGAATTTTTTGTGTTCTCGGGTGATTTCTTTGGCCGCAAATTTTTAGTGTTCTGGGGTCATTTAGTTGGAAGCGTGTTTTCTGTGCTCTGGAGTCATTTCGATGGAAGCAAATTTTTTGTGCTCTGGGGTGATTTCGTTGGAAGCAAATTTTTTTCTGTTCTGGGTGATTTCGTTGGAAGCAAATTTTTTGTGTTCTGGGGTAATTTCGTTGGAAGCGAATTTTTTTGTTCTCGGGTGATTTCGATGGGAGCAAATTTTTGAAGTATGGTATCAATTCGTTCGAAGCGTGTTTTCTGTGCTCTGCAGTCATTTCGTTGGAGCGGATTTTTTGTGTTCCAGGGTGATTTCGTTTAAAGGGAGTTTTTCTGTTCTAGGGTGATTTCGTTTGAAGCGAATTTATTGTGTTCTAGGGTGATTTCGTTGGAAGCTAATTTTTTTGTGCTCTGTGATGATTTCTTTCGAAGCGAATATTTGTGTTCTCAGGAGATTTCGTTGGAAGCAAATATTTTGTCTTCTGGGGTAATATCATTGGAAGAGAATTTTTTGTTTTCTCCAGTTTTTTCGATTGAAGCAAATTTTTGAAGTATGGTATCATTTCGTTCGAAGCGTGTTTTCTGTGCTCTGGAGTCATTTCGTTGGAAGGAAATTTTTTGTGTTCTTGGGTGATTTCGTTGAAAGCTAATTTTTTGTGTTCTCTGGTGATTTCGTTGAAAGGGAATGTTTTGTGTTGTAGGGTGATTTCTTTGGCAGCGAATTTTTTTGTGCTCTGGGATGATTTCTTTGGAAGCAAATATTTGTGATCTCAGGAGATATCGTTGGAAGCGAATTTATTGTGTTCTGGGGTAATTTCGTTGGAAGCGAATTTTTTGTGTTTTCAGGTGATTTCGATTTAAGCAAATTTTTGAAATATGGGGTCATTTCGTTGGAAGTGTGTTTTCTATATCCTGGAGTCATTTTGTTGGAAGCAAATTTTTTGTGTTCTGGGGTAATTTCGTTGGAAGCGAATTTTTTGTGTTCTGCGGTCATTTCTTTGGAAGCAAATTTTTTGTGTTCTTGGGTCATTTCAAAATGGAAGCAAATTTTTGAAGTACGGTATCATTTCGTTCGAAGCGTATTTTCTGTGCTCTGGAGTCATTTCGTTGAAAGCGAATATTTGTGTTCTCAGATGATTTCGTTGCAAGCGAATTTTTTGTGTTCTCCGGTTTTATCGATGGAAGCAAATTTTTGAAGTAGGTGGTCATTTCGTTGGAAGCTTGTTTTCTCTGCTCTGGAGTAATTTCATTGGAAGGGAATTTTTTTGTGCTTTGGGCTGATTTCGTTGGAAGCGAATTTTTTGTGTTCTAGTGTGATTTTGTTGAAAGGGAATTTTTTGTGTTCTAGGGTGATTTTGTTGGAAGCGAATTTTTTGTGTTCTGTGGTGATTTCGATGGAAGCGAATTTTTGTGTTCGGGGGTAATTTCGTTGGAAGCGAATTTTTTGTGTTCTCAGGTGATTTCGATGGAAGCAAATTTTTGAAGTATGGTATCATTTCGTTCGAGGCGGGTTTCCTGTGCTCTGGAGTCATTTCGTTGGAGCAAATTTTTGGTGTTCTGCGGTGATTTAGATGGAAGCAAACTTTTTCTGTTCTCTGGTAATTTCGTTGGAAGTGATTTTTTTGTGTTCTCGGGTGATTTCGTTGGAAGGGAATTTTTGTGCTCTGGGATGATATCTTTGGAAGCGAATATTTGTGTTCTCAGGAGATGTCTTTGGAAAAGAATTTTTTGTCTTCTGGGGTAATGTCATTAGAAGAGAATTTTTTGTGTTCTCCGGTTTTACGATAAAAGCAAATTTTTGAAGTAGGGGGTCATTTCGTTGGAAGCGTGTTTTCTGTGCTCTGGAGTCATTTCGTTGGAAGCGAATTTTTTGCTCTGGGATTATATCATTGGAAGCGAAAATTTGGGTTCTGAGGTGATTTCGTTGGAAGCGAATTTTTTGTCTTCTGGGGTATTTTCGTTGGAAGCGAATTTTTTGTGTTAATGGGTGATTTCTCTGAAAGCTAATTTTTTGTGTTCTAGCATGATTTCGTTGGAAGCGAAATTTTTGTGTTATCGGTTGATTTCGATGGATGGAAATTTTTTCTGTTCTGTCGTAATTTTGTTGGAAGAGAATTTTTTGTGTTCTCCGTTTTTTTCGAAGGAAGCAAATTTTTGAAGTAGGGGTCATATCGTTGGAAGCGTGTTTTCTGTGCTCTGGCGTCATTTCTTTGGAAGCGAATTTTTTGTGCTCTGGGGTGATTTCGTTGGAAGCGAATTTTTTCTGTCCTCGGGTGATTTGTTGAAAGGGAATTTTTGTGTTCTAGGGTGATTTCGTTGGAAGCGAATTTTTTGTGCTCTGGGATGATATCTTTGGAAGCAAATATTTGTGTTCTCAGATTTTGTTGGAAATGTAATTTTTGTCTTCGGGGGTAATTTCGTTGGAAGCGAATTTTTTGTGTTCTTGGGTGATTTCGATGGAAGCAAATTTTTGAAGTATGGGATCATTTCGTTGGAAGCATGTTTTCTGTGCTCTGGAGTCATTTCGTTGGAAGCGATTTTTTTGTGCTCTGTGGTGATTTCGTTGGAAGCGAATTTTTTGTCTTCTCGTGTGATTTCTTTGAAAGGGAATTTTTGTGTTCTAGGGTGATTTCGTTGGAAGCGAATTTTTTGAATTCTTGGGTAATTTCGTTGGAAGGGAATTTTTTGTGTTCTCAGGTGATTTCGATGGAAACAAATTTTTGAATAGGGGGTCATTTCTTTGGAAGCTTGTTTTCTGTCCCCTGGATTCATTTCGTTGGAAACGAGTTTTTTGTGCTCTAGGGTGATTTCGTTGGAAGCGAATATTTGTGTTCTCAGGAGATTTTGTTTGAAAAGAAATTTTTGTCTTCTGGGGTAATTTCGTTGGAAGCGAGTTTTTTATGTTCTTGGGTGTTTTCGATGGAAGAAAATTTTTGAAGTAGGGGGTCATTTCTTTGGAAGTGTTTTCCGTGCTCTGTAATCATTTCGTTGGAAGCGAATTTCTTGTGCTCTGGGGTGATTTCGTTGGAAGCGAATATTTGTGTTCTCAGGAGATTTCGGTGGAAAAGAATTTTTTGTGTTCTCCGGTTTTACAATAGAAGCAAATTTTTGATGTAGGGGGTCATTTCGTTGGAAGCGTGTTTTCTGTGTTCTGGAGTTATTTATTTGGAATCGAATTTTTTGTGTTCTCGGGTGATTTCTTTGAAAGGGAATTTTTGTGTTCTAGGGTGATTTCGTTGGAAGCGAATTTTTTGTGCTCTGGGATGATATCTTTGGAAGCGAATATTTGTGTTCTTAGGAGATTTCGTTGCAAAAGAATTTTTTGTCTTCTTGGGTAATGTCATAGGAAGAGAATTTTTTTTGTTCTCTGGTTTTTTCGATTTAAAGAAATTTTTGAAGAAGGGGGTCACTTCGTTGCAAGCGTGTTTTCTGTGCTCCTGAGTCATTTCGTTGGAAGCGAATTTTGTGTGCTCTGGGGTGATTTCGTAGGAAACGAATATGTGTGTTCTCAGGAGATTTCGTTACAAGCGAATTTTTTTGTGTTCTGGGGTAATTTTGTTGGAAGCGAATTTTTTGTTTTCTCATGTGATATCGTTGAAAGGGAATTTGTGTGTTCTAGCGTGATTTCCTTTGAAGCGAATTTTTTTGCTCTGGGATGATATCTTTGGAAGCGAATATTTGTGTTCTTAGGAGATTTCGTTGCAAAAGAATTTTTTGTCTTCTTGGGTAATGTCATAGGAAGAGAATTTTTTTTGTTCTCTGGTTTTTTCGATTTAAAGAAATTTTTGAAGAAGGGGGTCACTTCGTTGCAAGCGTGTTTTCTGTGCTCCTGAGTCATTTCGTTGGAAGCGAATTTTGTGTGCTCTGGGGTGATTTCGTAGGAAACGAATATGTGTGTTCTCAGGAGATTTCGTTACAAGCGAATTTTTTTGTGTTCTGGGGTAATTTTGTTGGAAGCGAATTTTTTGTTTTCTCATGTGATATCGTTGAAAGGGAATTTGTGTGTTCTAGCGTGATTTCCTTTGAAGCGAATTTTTTTGCTCTGGGATGATATCTTTGGAAGCGAATATTTGTGTTCTCAGGAGATTTCTTTGGAAAAGAATTTTTTGTCGTCTGGGGTAATATCGTTGGAAGAGCATTTTTGTGTTCTTCGTTTTTTTTCGATGGAAGCAAATTTTGAAGTAGGGTGTCATTTCTTTGGAAGCATGTTTTCTGTGCTCTGGAGTTATTTTTTGGAAGCGAATTTTTTGTGCTCTAGGGTGATTCCGTTGGAAGCGAATATTTGAGTTCTCAAGAGATTTCGTTGCAAGTGAATTTTTGTGCTCTGTGGTGATTTCGTTGAAAGAGAATTTTTTATGTTTTAGGGTGATTTCGATAGAATCGAATTTTTTATGTTCTAGGGTGATTTCGTTGGAAGAGAATTTTTTGTGTTCTCCGGTTTTTTCGATGGAAGCAAATTTTTGAAGTAGTGGGTCATATCGTTGGAAGCGTGTTTTCTGTGCTCTGGAGTCATTTCGTTGGAAGCGAATTTTTTGTGCTCTGGGGTGATTTCTTTGGAGGCGAATATTTGTATTCTCAGGAGATTTCATTGCAAGCGAATATTTGTGTTCTAGGGTGATTTTGTTGGAAGTGAATTTTTTGTACTCTAGGATGATATCTTTGGAAACGAATATTTGTGTTCTCAGGAGATTTCGTTGGAAAAGAATTTTTTGTCTTCTGGGGTAAAGTCTTTGGAAGAGAATTTTTTGTGTTCTCCGGTTTTTTCGATGGAAGCTATTTTTTGAAGTATGGGGTCATTCCGTTGGAAGCGTGTTTTCTGTGCTCTGGAGTCATTCCGTTGGAAGCGATTTTTTGGGCTCTGGGGTGATTTCCTTGGAAGCGAATATTTTGTGTTCTCGGGTGTTTTCCTTGAAAGGGAATTTTTGTGTTCTAGGGTGATTTCGTTGGAAGCGAATTTTTTGTGCTCTGGGATGATATTTTTAGAAGCGAATATTTCTGTTTCAGGGTGATTTCGTTGGAAGCGAATTTTTTGTGCTCTGGGATGATATCTTTGGAAGCGAATATTTGTGTTCTCAGGAGATTTCGTTGGAAAATATTTTTTTGTCTTCTGGGGTAATATCATTGGAAGAGAATTTTTTGTGTTCTCCAGTTTTTTCGATGGAAGCAAATTTTTGAAGTAGGTGGTCATTTCGTTGGAAGTTCGTTGTCTGTGCTCTGGAGTCTTTTCGTTGGAAGTGAATTTTTTGTGCTCTCGGGTGATTTCATTGGAAGCGAATTTTTTCGTGTTCCCGGGTGATTTCTTTGAAAGGAAATTTTTGTGCTCTGGGATGATATCTTTGGAAGCGAATATTTGTGTTCTCAGGAGATTTCTTTGGAAAAGAATTTTTTGTCTTCTGGGGTAATATCATTAGAAGAGAATTTTTTGTCTTCTCCGGTTTTACGATAGAAGCAAATTTTTGAAGTAGGGGGTCATTTCGTTGGAAGCGTGTTTTCTGTGCTCTGGAGTCATTTCGTTGGAAGCGAATTTTTTGCTCTGGGATTATATCTTTGGAAGCGAAAATTTGGGTTCTGAGGTGATTTCTTTGGAAGCGAATTTTTTGTCTTCTGTGGTATTTTCGTTGGAAGCGAATTTTTTGTGTTAATGGGTGATTTCTCTGAAAGCTAATTTTTTGTGTTCTAGCATGATTTCGTTGGAAGCGAAATTTTTGTGTTCTCGGTTGATTTCGATGGATGGAAATTTTTTCTGTTCTGTCGTAATTTCGTTGGAAGTGAATTTTTTGTGTTCTCCGTTTTTTTTCGAAGGAAGCAAATTTTTGAAGTAGGGGTCAGTTCGTTGGATGCGTGTTTTCTGTGCTCTGGAGTCATTTCTTTGGAAGCGAATTTTTTGTGCTCTGGGGTGATTTCTTTGGAAGCGAATTTTTTGTGTCCTCGGGTGATTTTGTTGAAAGGTAATTTTTGTGTTCTAGGGTGATTTCGTTGGAAGCGAATTTTCTGTGCTCTGGAATGATATCTTTGGAAGCAAATATTTGTGTTCTCAGGAAATTTCGTTGGAAAAGTAATTTTTGTCTTCGGGGATAATTTCGTTGGAAGCGAATTTTTTGTGTTCTTGGGTGATTTCGATGGAAGCAAATTTTTGAAGTATGGTATCATTTCGTTGGAAGCATGTTTTCTGTGCCTTGGAGTCATTTCGTTGGTTGTGAATTTTTTGTTTTCTGGGGTGATTTCATTTCAAGAGAATTTTTTTCTTCTGGGGTAATTTCGTTGGAAGCGAATTTTTTGTGTTCTCAGGTGATTTCGTTGAAAGCTAATTTTTTGTGTTCTAGCATGATTTCTTTGGAAGCGAATTTTTGGTGTTCAGGGGTGATTTCGATGGAAGGAAATTTTTTCTGTTCTGTGGTAATTTCGTTGGACGTGAATTTTTTGTGTTCTCGGGAGATTTCGTTGAACGGGAATTTTGTGTTCTAGGGTGATTTCGTTGGAAGCGAATTATTTTGTGCTCTAGGATGTTTTCTTGGAAGCAAACATTTGTGTTCTCAGGAGACTTCGTTGGAAGAGAATTTTTTGTGTTCTGGGTAATATTGTTGGAAGAGAATTTTTTTGTTCTCAGCTTTTACGATAGAAGCAAATTTTTGAAATAGTGGGTCATTTCGTTGGTAGCGTATTTTCTGTGCTCTGGAGTCATTTCGTTGGAAGCAAATTTTTTGTGTTCTGTGGTGATTTCATTGGAAGCGAATATTTGTGTTCTCAGGAGATTTCGTTGCAAGCGAATTTTTTGTGTTCTGGGGTGATTTCGTTGGAAGGGAATTTTTTTGTTTTCTAGGGTGATTTCGTTGGAAGCGAATTTTTTTGTGCTCTGGGATGATGTCTTTGGAAACAAATACTTGTGTTCTCAGGAGATTTCGTTGGAAGCGAATTTTTTGTGTTCTGGGGTAATATTGTTTTAAGAGAATTTTTTGTGTTCTCCGGACTTTTTGATGGAAGCAAATTTTTGAAGTAGGGGGTCATTTCATTGTAAGCGTGTTTTCTGTGCTCTGGAGTCATTTCGTTGGAAGCGAATTTTTTGTGCTCTGGGATGATATCTTTGGAAGCGAATATTTGTGTTCTCAGGAGATTTCGTTGGAAAAGAAATTTTTGTCTTCGGGGGTAATATCGTTGGGAGCGATTTTTTTGTGTCCTCGTGTGATTTCGATGGAAGCAAATTTTTGAAGTAGGGTTTCATTTTGTTGGAAGCATGTTTTCTGTGCTCTGGAGTAATTTCGTTGGAAGTGAATTTTTGTGTTCTGGGGTGATTTCGTTGGAAGCGAATTTTTTGTCTTCTGGGGTAATTTCGTTGAGAGCGAATTTTTTGTGTTCTCGGGTGATTTCGTTGAAAACTAATTTTTTGTGTTCCAGCATGATTTCACTGGAAGCGATTTTTTTGTGTTCTGGGGTGATTTCAAAGGAAGGAAATTTTTTCTGTTCTGTGGTAATTTCTTTGGACGTGAATTTTTTGTTTTCTCGGGAGAATTCGTTGAATGGGAATTTGTGTTCTAGGGTGATTTTGTTGGAAGTGAATTTTTTTGTGCTCTAGGATGATTTTTGGACGCAAACATTTGTGTTCTCAAGAGATTTTGTTGGAAATGAATTTTTTGTGTTATAGGGTAATATTGTTGGAAGAGAATTTTTTGTGTTCTCCGGACTATCGATGGAAGCAAATTTTTGAAGTAGGGGGTCATTTTGTTGGAAGCATGTTTTCTGTGCTCTGGAGTCATTTTGTTGGAAGCAAATTTTTTTTTGCTCTGTGGTGATTTTGTTGGAAGCGAATATTTGTGTTCTCAGGAGATTTCGTTGCAAACGAATTTTTTGTGTTCTGGGTTGATTTCGTTGAAATCTAATTTTTTGTGTTCTAGCATGATTTCGTTGGAAGCGAATTTTTTGTATTCTGGGGTGATTTCGAAGGAAGGAAATTTTTTCTGTTCTGTGGTAATTTCGTTGGACGTGAATTTTTTGTGTTCTCGGGAGATTTCGTTGAAAGGGAATTTTTTGTGCTCTGGGATGATATGTTTGGAAGTAAATATTTGTGTTCTCAGGAGATTTCTTGGGAAAAGAATTTTTGTATTCTGGGGTAATATCGTCGGAAGAGAATTTTTTGACTTCTCCGGTTTTTTCGATGGAAGCAAATTTTTGAAGTAGGGGATCATTTCTTTGGAAGCATGTTTTCTGTGTTCTGGAGTCATTTCGTTGGAAGTGAATTTTTTGTGTTCTGAGGTGATTCGTTGGAAGTGAATTTTTTGTCTTCTGGGGTTATTTCGTTGGAAGCGAATTTTTTGTGTTCTTGGGTGATTTCGCTGAAAACTGATTTTGTGGGTTCTAGCATGATTTCCTTGGAAGCGAATTTTTTGTGTTCTGGGGTGATTTCGATGGAAGGAAATTTTTTCTGTTCTGTGGTAATTTCGTTGGATGTGAATTTTTTGTGTTCTTGGGAGATTTCGTTGAACGGGAATTTTTTGTGTTCTAGGGTGATTTCTTTGGAAGCAAAATTTTGTGCTCTAGGATGATTTTTTGGAAGCAAACATTGTGTTCTCAGGAGATTTCGTTGGAAGAGAATTTTTTGTGTTCTGGGGTAATATTGTTGGAAGAGAATTTTTTGTGTTCTCCGGACTTTTGGATGGAAGCAAATTTTTGAAATAGTGGGTCATTTCGTTGGTAGCGTGTTTTCTGTGCTCTGGATTCATTTCGTTGGAAGCAAATTTTTTGTGTTCTGTGGTGATTTCATTGGAAGCGAATATTTGTGTTCTCAGGAGATTTCGTTGCAAGCGAATTTTTTGTGTTTTGGGGTGATTTCATGGAAGCGAATTTTTTGTGTTCTCAGGTGATTTCCTTGAAAGGGAATTTTTGTGTTCTAGGGAGATTTCTATGGAAGCAACTTTTTTGTGCGCTGGGATGATATCTTTGGTAGCAAGTATTTGTGTTATCAGGAGATTTCGTTGGAAAAGAATTTTTTGTCTTCTTGGGTAATATCGTTGGAAGAGAATTTTTTGTGTTCTCCAGTCTTCTAGATGGAAGCAAATTTTTGAAGTAGGGAGTCATTTCGTTGGAAGCGTGTTTTCTGTGCTCTGGAGTCATTTCGTAGGAAACAAATTTTTTGTGCAGTGAGGTGATTTCGTTGGAAGCAAATTTTTTGTGTTCTCGGGTGATTTCGTTGGAAGCAATTTTTTGTGTTCTTGGGTGATTTCTTTGAAAGGGAATTTTTGTGTTCTATGGTGATTTCGTTGGAATCGAATTTTTTGTGCTCTGGGATGATATATTTGGAAGCGAATATTTGTGTTCTCAGGAGATTTCGTTGGAAAAGAATTTTTTCTCTTCTGGGGTAATATCGTTAGAAGAGAATTTTTTGTGTTCTCCGGTCTTTTCGATGGAAGCAAATTTTTGAAGTATGGGGTCATTTCGTTGGAAGCGTATTTTCTGTGCTCTGGAGTCATTTCGTTGGAAGCGAATTTTTTGTGTTCTGGGGTGATTTCTTTGGAAGCGAATTTTTGTGTTCTTGGGTGATTTCGATGGAAGCAAATTTTTGAAGTATGGGATCATTTCGTTGGAAGCGAATTTTTTGTGTTCTGGGGTGATTGCGTTGAAAGGGAATTTTTCTGTTCTAGGGTGATTTCGTTGGAAGCGAAATTTTGTGCTCTGTGTTGGTATCTTGGGAAGCGAATATTTGTGTTCCCAGGAGATTTCGTTGGAAAAGAAATTTTTGTCTTCGGTGGTAATTTCGTTTGAAGCGAATTTTTTGTGTTCTTGGGTGATTTCGATGGAAGCAAATTTTTGAAGTATGGGATAATTTCGTTGGAGGCGTGTTTTCTGTGCTTTGGAGTCATTTCATTGGAAGTGAAATTTTTGTGTTTTGGATGATTTCGTTTCAAGCGAGTTTTTTATGGTCTAGGGTGATTTTGTTGCAAGCGAATTTTTTGTGTTCTGGGGTAATTTCTTTGGAAGCGAATTTGTTGTGTTCTCGGGTGATTTCATTGAAAGCAAATTTTTTATGTTCTAGGGTGATTCTGTTGGAAGCGAATTTTTTGTGCTCTGGGGTGATTTGTTTGGAAGCGAATTTTTTGTCTTCTGTGGTGATTTCAATAGAAGCGAATTTTCTGTGTTCTCGGGTGATTTCGTTGAAAGCATGTTTTCTGTGCTCTGGAGTCATTTCGTTGGAAGCGAATTTTTTTTTTCTCGGGTGATTTCGTTGGAAGCGAGTTTTTTATGTTCTATGGTGATTCCGTTGGAAGCGAATTTTTTGTGCTCTGGGGTGATTTGTTTGGAAGCGAATTTTTTGTCTTCTGTGGTGATATCAATAGAAGCGAATTTTCAGTGTTCTCGGGTGATTTCGTTGGAAGCGTGTTTTCTGTGCTCTGGAGTCATTTCGTTGGAAGCGAATATTTTGTGTTTTGGGTGATTTCGTTGGAAGCGAATTTTTTGTGTTCTGGGGTAATTGCTTTGTAAGTGAATTTGTTGTGTTCTCGGGTAATTTCGTTGAAAGCAAATTTTTTATGTTCTAGGGTGATTCCGTTGGAAGCGAATTTTTTGTGCTCTGGGGTGATTTGTTTGGAAGCGAATTTTTTGTCTTCTGTGGTGATTTCAATAGAAGCGAATTTTCTGTGTTCTCGGGTGATTTCGTTGGAAGCGTGTTTTCTGTGCTCTGGAGTCATTTCGTTGGAAGCGAATTTTTTTGTTCTCGGGTGATTTCGTTTGAAGCGAGTTTTTTATGTTCTAGGGTGATTCCGTTGGAAGCGAATTTTTTGTGCTCTGGGGTGATTTGTTTGGAAGCGAATTTTTTGTCTTCTGTGGTGATATCAATAAAAGCGAATTTTCAGTGTTCTCGGGTGATTTCGTTGGAAGCATGTTTTCTGTGCTCTGGAGTCATTTCATTGGAAGCGAATATTTTGTGTTTTGGGTGATTTCGTTGGAAGCGAATATTTGTGTTCTCAGGAGATTTCGTTGCAAGCGAATTTTTTGTGTTCTCGGGTGATTTCGTTGAAAGGGAATTTTTGTGTTCTAGGGTGATTTCTTTGGAAGAGAAGTTTTTGTGCTCTGGGATGATATCTTTGGAAGCGAATATTTGTGTTCTGAGGAGATTTCGTTGGAAAAGTATTTTTTGTCTTCTGGTGTAATGTCGTTGGAAGAGAATTTTTTGTGTTCTCCGGTTTTTTCGATGGAAGCAAATTTTGGAAGCAGGGGGTCATTTCGTTGGAAGCGTGTTTTCTGTGCTATGGAATCATTTCGTTGGAAGCGAATTTTTTGTGCTCTTGGTTGATTTCGTTGAAAGCGAATATTTGTGTTCTCAGGTGATTTTTTTGAAAGGGAATTTTTTTGTTCTAGGGTGATTTCGTTGGAATCGAATTTTTTGTGCTCTGGGATGATATCTTTGGAAGCGAATATATGTGTTCTCAGGAGATTTTGTTGGAAAAAATTTTTTCTCTTCTGGTGTAATGTCGTTGGAAGAGAATTTTTTGTGTTCTCCGGTTTTTTCGATGGAAGCAAATTTTTGAAGTAGGGAGTCATGTCGTTGGAAGCGTGTTTTCTGTGCTCTGGAGTCATTTCGTTGGAAGTGAATTTTTTGTGTTCTTGGGTGATTTCGTTGAAAATTGATTTTTTGTGGTCTAGCATGATTTCCTTGGAAGCAAATTTTTTGTGTTCTGGGGTGATTTCGATGGAAGGAAATTTTTTCTGTTCTGTGGTAATTTCGTTGGACGTGAATTTTTTGTGTTCTCGGGAGATTTCGTTGAAAGGGAATTTTTTGTGTTCTAGGGTGATTTCGTTGGAAGCAAATTTTTTTGTGCTCTAGGATGATTTTTTGGAAGCAAACATTTGTATTCTCATGAGATTTCGTTGGAAGAGAATTTTCTTGTGTTCTGGGGTAATATTGTTGGAAGAGAATTTTTTGTGTTCTCCGGACTTTTGGATGGAAGCAAATTTTTGAAATAGGGCGTCATTTCGTTGGTAGCGTGTTTTCTGTGCTCTGGAGTCATTTCGTTGGAAGCAAATTTTTTGTGTTCTGTGGTGATTTCATTGGAAGCGAATATTTGTGTTCTCAGGAGATTTCATTGCAAATGAATTTTTTGTGTTCTCAGGTGATTTCCTTGAAAGGGAATTTTTGTGTTCTAGGGTGATTTCTTTGGAAGCGAAGTTTTTGTGCGCTGGGATGATATCTTTGGAAGCAAGTATTTGTGTTATCAGGAGATTTCGTTGGAAAAGAATTTTTTGTTGTCTGGGGTAATATCGTTGGAAGAGAATTATTTGTGTTCTCCAGTCTTCTCGATGGAAGCAAATTTTTGAAGTAGGGAGTCATTTCGTTGGAAGCGTGTTTTCTGTGCTCTAGAGTCATTTCATTGGAAGCGAATTTTTTGTGTTCTAGGGTGATTTCGTTGCAAGCGAATATTTTTGTTCTGGAGTAATTGCTTTGGAAGCAAATTTCTTGTGTTCTCGGGTGATTTCGTTGAAAGCAAATTTTTTATGTTCTAGGGTGATTTCGTTGGAAGCGGATTTTTTGTGCTCTGGGGTGATTTGTTTGGAAGCGAATTTTTTGTCTTCTGTGGTGATTTCAATAGAAGCGAATTTTCTGTGTTCTCGAGTGATTTCGTTGGACGCGTGTTTTCTGTGCTCTGGAGTCATTTTTTTGGAAGCGAATTTTTTGTACTCTGGGATGATTTCGTTGGAAGCGAATATTTGTGTTCTAGGGTGATTTCTTTGGAAGAGAAGTTTTTGTGCTCTGGGATGATATCTTTGGAAGCGAATATTTGTGTTCTCAGGAGATTTCGTTGGAAAAGAATTTTTTGTCTTCTGGGGTAATGTCGTTGGAAGAGAATTTTTTGTGTTCTCCGGTTTTTTCGATGGAAGCAAATTTTGGAAGGAGGGGGTCATTTCGTTGGAAGCGCGTTTTCTGTGCTATGGAATCATTTCGTTGGAAGCGAATATTTTGTGCTCTGGTATGATATCTATGGAAGCGAATATTTGTGTTCTCAGGAGATTTCTTTGCAAGCGATTTTATTGTGTTCTGGAGTAATTTCATTGGAAGCGAATTTTTTGTGTTCTTGCTTGATTTCGTTGAAAGGGAATATTTGTGTTCTGGGGTGATTTCTTTGGAAGCGAAGTTTTTGTGCGCTGGGATGATATTTTTGGAAGCAAGTATTTGTGTTATCAGGAGATTTCGTTGGAAAAGAATTTTTTGTCTTCTGGGGTAATATCGTTGGAAGAGAATTTTTTGTGTTCTCCAGTCTTCTCGATGGAAGCAAATTTTTGAAGTAGGGAGTCATTTCGTTGGAAGCATGTTTTCTGTGCTCTGGAGTCATTTCGTTGGAAGCAAATTTTTTTGTGCTGTGGGGTGATTTCGTTGGAAGCAAATTTTTTGTGTTCTTGGGTGATTGCGTTGAAAGGGAATTTTTGTGTTCTAGGGTGATTTCTTTGGAAGCGAATTTTTTGTGTTCTTGGGTGATTTCGATGGAAGCAAATTTTTGAAGTATGGGATAATTTCATTGGAGGCGTGTTTTCTGTGCTTTGGAGTCATTTCATTGGAAGCGAAATTTTTGTGTTTTGGGTGATTTCATTGGAAGCGAATTTTTTGTGTTCTGGGATGGTATTTTTGGAAGCGAATATTTGTGTTCTCAGGAGATTTCGTTGGAAAAGAATTTTTTGTCTTCGGGGGTAATTTCGTTGGAAGAGAATTTTTTGTGTTCTTGGGTGATTTCGTTGGAAGCAAATTTTTGAAGTATGGGATAATTTCGTTGGAGGCATGTTTTTTGTGCTTTGCAGTCATTTCATTGGAAGCGAAATTTTTTTGTTTTGGGTGATTTCGTTGGAAGCGAATTTTTTGTGTTCTCGGGTGATTTCGTTTGAAGCGAGTTTTTTATGGTCTAGGGTGATTTTGTTGCAAGCGAATTTTTTGTGTTCTGGGGTAATTTCTTTGGAAGCGAATTTGTTGTGTTCTTGGGTGATTTCGTTGAAAGCAAATTTTTTATGTTCTAGGGTGATTCCGTTGGAAGCGAATTTTTTGTCTTCTGTGGTGATTTCAATAGAAGCAAATTTTCTGTGTTCTCGGGTGATTTCGTTGGTAGCGTGTTTTCTGTGCTCTGGAGTCATTTCTTTGGAAGCTAATTTTTGTGTTCTCGGGTGATTTCTTTGAAAGGGAATTTTTGTGTTCTAGGGTGATTTCTTTGGAAGCAAAGTTTTTTGTGCTCTGGGATGATATCTTTGGAAGCGAATATTTGTGTTCTCAGGAGATTTCGTTGAAAAAGAATTTTTGTCTTCTGGGGTAATATCGTTAGAAGAGAATTTTTTGTGTTCTCCGGTCTTTTCGATGGAAGCAAATTTTTGGAGTATGGGGTCATTTCGTTGGAAGCGTGTTTTCTGTGCTCTGGAGTCATTTCGTTGGAAGCGAATTTTTTGTGTGCTACGGTGATTTCCTTGGAAGCGAATTTTTTGTGTTCTGGGGTAATTTCGTTGGAAGGAAATTTTTTCTGTTCTCAGGTCATTTCGATGGAAGCAAATATTTGAAGTATGGGATCATTTCGTTGGAAGCATGTTTTCTGTTCTCTGGAGTCATTTCGGTGGAAGTGAATTTTTTGTGTTCTGGGGTGATTTCGTTGGAAGCGAATTTTTTGTCTTCTGGGGTAATTTCGTTGGAAGCGAATTTTTTGTGTTCTCAGGTGATTTCGTTGAAAGGTAATTTTTTGTGTACTAGCATGATTTCGTTGGAAGCAAATTTTTTTGTGTTCTGGGGTAATTTCGATGGAAGGAAATTTTTTCTGTCCTCTGGTAATTTCTTTGAACGTGAATTTTTTTGTGTTCTCGGGTGATTTCGTTGAAAGTGAATTTTTTTTTGTTCTAGGGTGATTTCCTTGGAAGCGAATTTTTTTGTGCTCTGGGATGATATCTTTAGAAGCGAATATTTGTGTTCTCAGGAGATTTCGTTGGAAGCGAATTTTTTGTGTTCTGGGGT
Source organism: Meriones unguiculatus (assembly GCF_030254825.1). NCBI lineage: Eukaryota > Metazoa > Chordata > Mammalia > Rodentia > Muridae > Meriones > Meriones unguiculatus. The sequence continues at coordinate 70,921,341 of NC_083353.1, forward strand.
AATATTGTTGGAAGAGAATTTTCTGTGTTATCCGTACTTTTCGATGGAAGCAAATTTTTGAAGTAGGGGGTCATTTCATTGGATGTGTGTTTTCTGTGCTCTGGAGTCATTTCGTTATAAGCGAATTTTTTGTGGTCTGGGGTGATTTCGATAAAAGCGAATACTTGTATTCTCAGGAGATTTCGTTGCAAGCGAATATTTTGTGTTCTGGGGTGATTTCGTTTGAAGCGAATTTTTTGTGCTCTGGGATGATATCTTTGGAAGTGAATATTTGTGTTCTCAGGAGATTTCGTTGGAAAAGAAACTTATGTGTTAGGGGGTAATTTCGTTGGAAGCGAATTTTTTGTATTCTCGGGTGATTTTGATGGAAGCAAATTTTTGAAGTATGGGATCATTTCGTTGGAAGCAAGTTTTCTGTGCTCTGGAGTCATTTCGTTGGAAGCGAATTTTTTGTGCTCTGGGGTGATTTCGTTGGAAGCGAATTTTTTGTGTTTTCGGGTGATTACTTTGACAGGGAATTTTTCTGTTCTAGGGTGATTTCGTTGGAAGCGAATTTTTTGAATTCTTGGGTAATTTCGTTGGAAGCTAATTTTTTGGGTTCTCAGGTGATTTCGATGGAAACAAATTTTTGAATAGGGGGTCATTTCATTGGAAGCGAATTTTTTGTATTCTCGGGTGATTTTGATTGAAGCAAATTTTTGAAGTATGGGATCATTTCATTGGAAGCATGTTTTCTGTGCCCTGGATTCATTTCGTTGCAAACGAGTTTTTTGTGCTCTAGGGTGATTTCGTTGGAAGCAAATATTTGTGTTCTCAGGAGATTTTGGTTGAAAAGAAATTTTTGTCTTCTGGGGTAATTTCGTTGGAAGCGAATTTTTTGTGTTCTTGGGTGATTTCGATGGAAGAAAAATTTTGAAGTATGGGATCATTTCCTTGAAGTCGTGTTTTCTGTGCTCTGGCGTGATTTCGTTGGAAGTGAATTTTTTGTGTTCTCGGGTGATTTAGTTGGAAGCAACTTTTTTGTCTTCTGTGGTGATTTCAATAGAAGCGAATTTTCTGTGTTCTCGGGTGATTTCGTTGGAAGCGTGTTTTCTGTGCTCTGGAGTCATTTCGTTGGAAGCGAATTTTTTGTGCTCTGGCGTGATTTCGTTGGAAGCGATTTTTTGTGTTCTCGGGTGATTTCGTTTGAAGCGAGTTTTTTATGGTCTAGGGTGATTTCGTTGTAAGCGAATTTTTTGTGTTTTCGGGTGATTTCGTTGAAAGCAAATTTTTCATGTTCTAGGGTGATTTCATTGGAAGCAACTTTTTTGTGCTCTGGGGTGATTTGTTTGTAAGCGAATTTTTTGTCCTCTGTGGTGATGTCAATAGAAGCGAATTTTCTGTGTTCTTGGGTGATTTCGTTGGAAGCGTGTTTTCTGTGCTCTGGAGTCATTTCGTTGGAAGCGAATTTTTTGTACTCTGGGGTGATTTCGTTGGAAGCGAATATTTGTGTTCTCAGGAGATTTCGTTGCAAGCGAATTTTTTGTGTTCTCGGGTGATTACGTTGAAAGGGAAATTTTGCGTTCTAGGGTGATTTCGTTGGAAGGGAATTTTTTGTGCTCTTGGATGATTTCGTTTGAATCGAATTTTTTGTGATCTCGGGTGATTTCTTTGAAAGGGAATTTTTGTGTTCTAGGGTGATTTCGTTGGAAGGGAATTTTTTGTGCTCTGGGATGATATCTTTGGAAGTAAATATTTGTGTTCTCAGGAAATTTCGTGGGAAAAAATTTTTGTCTTCTTGGGTAATATCGTTGGAAGAGAATTTTTTGTGTTCTCCGGTTTTTTCGATGGAAGCAAATTTTTGAAGTAGGGGGTCATTTCGTTGGAAGCATATTTTCTGTGCTCTGGGGTGATTTCGTTGGAAGGGAATATTTGTTTTTTCAGGAGATTTTTTTGAAAGGGAATTTTTTGTTCTAGGGTGATTTCTTTGGAATCGAATTTTTTGTGCTCTGGGATGATATCTTTGGAAGCGAATATATGTGTTCTCAGGAGATTTCGTTGGAAAAAATTTTTTGTCTTCTAGGGTAATATTGTTGGAAGAGAATTTTTTGTGTTCTCTGTTTTTTTCGATGGAAGGAAATTTTTGAAGTAGGGGGTCATTTCTTTGGAAGCGAATTTTTTTGTGCTCTGGGGTGATTTCGTTGGAAGCGAATATTTGTGTTCTCAGGAGATTTCGTTGCAAGCGAATTTTTTGTGTTCTGGGATGATATCTTTGGAAGCCAATATTTGTGTTCTCAGGAGATTTCGTTGCAAGCGATTTTATTGTGTTCTGGGGTAATTTCATTGGAAGTGAATTTTTTGTGTTCTTGCGTGATTTCGTTGAAAGGGAATTTTTGTGTTCTGAGGTGATTTGGTTGGAGGCGAATTTTTTGTGCTCTGGGATGATATCTTTGGAAACGAAGTTTTTGTTCTTAGGAGATTTCATTGGAAAAGAATTTCTTGTCTTCTGGGGTAATATCGTTGAAAGAGAATTTATTGTGTTCTCCAGTTTTTTTTATGGAAGCAATTTTTTGAAGTATGGGGTCATTTCGTTGGAAGCGTGTTTTCTGTGCTCTGGAGTCATTTCGTTAGAAGCGAATTTTTTGTGTTCTGGTGTGATTTCGTTGGAAGCGAATTTTTTGTGTTCTCAGGTGATTTCGTTGAAAGGGAATTTTTGTGTTCTAGGGTGATTTCTTTGGAAGAGAAGTATTTATGCTCTGGGATGATATCTTTGGTAGCGAATATTTGTGTTCTCCGGAGATTTCATTGGAAAAGAATTTTTTATCTTCTGGGGTAATATCGTTAGAAGAGAAGTTTTTGTGTTCTCCGGTCTTTTCGATGGAAGCAAATTTTGAAGTATGGGGTCATTTCGTTGGAAGCGTGTTTTCTGTGCTCTGGAGTCATTTCGTTGGAAGCGAATTTGTTGTGTTCTCGGGTGATTTCGTTGAAAGCAAATTTTTATGTTCTAGGGTGATTTCGTTGGAAGCAACGTTTTTGTGTTCTGGGGTGATTTGTTTGGAAGCGAATTTTTTGTCTTCTGTGGTGATTTCAATAGAAGCCAATTTTCTGTGTTCTCGGGTGATTTCGTGGGAAGCATGTTTTCTGTGCTCTGGAGTCATTTCGTTGGAAGCGAATTTTTTGTGCTCTGGGATGATATCTTTTTTAAGCGCATATTTGTGTTCTCAGGAGATTTCGTTGGAAAAGAATTTTTTGTATTCTGGGGTAATGTCGTTGGAAGAGAATTTGTTGTGTTCTCCGGTATTTTTGATGGAAGCAAATTTAGGAAGCAGGGGGTCATTTCGTTGGAAGCGTGTTTTCTGTGCTATGGAATCATTTCGTTGGAAGCGAATTTTTTGTGCTCTTGGGTGATTTTGTTGAAAGCGAATATTTGTGTTCTCAGGAGATTTCGTTGCAAGCCAATTTTTTGTGTTTTGTGGTAATTTCGTTGAAAGCGAATTTTTGTGTTCTCGTGTGAATTCGTTGAAAGGGAATTTTTGCGTTCTACGGCGATTTCGTTGGAAGCGAATTTTTTGTGTTCTGGGATGATATTTTTGGAAGCGAATCTTTGTGTTCTCAGGAGATTTCGTTCCAAAAGCATTTTTTATCTTCTGGGGTAATGTCGTTGTAAGAGAATTTTTTGTGTTCTCCGGACTTTTCGATGGAAGCAAACTTTTGAAATAGGGGGTCATTTCGTTGGAAGGGTGTTTTCTGTGCTCTTGAGTCATTTCGTTGGAAGCAAATTTTTTGTGCTCTGTGGTGATTTCGTTGGAAGCGAATATTTGTGTTCTCAGGAGATTTCGTTGCAAGCGAATTTTTTGTGTTCTGGGGTGATTTCGTTGGAAGCGAATTTTTTGTGTTCTCGGGTGATTTCCTTGAAAGGGAATTTTTGTGTTCTAGGGTTATTTCTTTGGAAGCGAAGTTTTTGTGTGCTGGGATGATATCTTTGGAAGCAAGTATTTGTGTTATCAGGAGATTTCGTTGGAAAAGATTTTTTTGTCTTCTGGGGTAATATCGTTGGAAGAGATTTTTTTGTGTTCTCCAGTCTTCTCAATGGAAGCAAATTTTTGAAGTAGGGGGTCATTTCGTTGGAAGCGTGTTTTCTGTGCTCTGGAGTTATTTCGTTGGAAGCAAATTTTTTGTGCTGTGGGGTGATTTCGTTGGAAGCGAATTTTTTGTGTTCTCGGGTGATTTCATTGGAAGCGAATTTTTTGTGTACTTGGGTGATTTCTTTTAAAGGAAATTTTTGTGTTCTAGGGTGATTTCGTTGGAATCGAGTTTTTAGTGCTCTGGGATGATATCTTTGGAAGCAAATATTTGTGTTCTCAGGAGATTTCGTTGCAAAAGAATTTTTTGTCTTCTGGGGTAGTGTTTTCTGTGCTCTGGAGTCATTTCTTTGGAAGGGAATTTTTTATGCTTTGGGGTGATTTCGTTCGAAGCGAATTTTTTGTGCTCTGGTGTGATTTGGTTGGAAGCGAATTTTTTGTCTTCTGTGGTGATTTCGATGGAAGCGAAGTTTTTATGTTTTAGGGTGATTTCGTTGGAGGCGAATTTTTTGTGTTCAGGGGTCATTTCATTGGAAGCGTGCTTTCTGTGCTCTGGAGTCATATCGTTGGAAGCGAATTTTTGTGCTCTGGGGTGATTTTGTTGGAAGGAAATTTTTTGTGTTCTCGGGGGATTTTGTTGAAAGGGAATTTTTGTGTTCTAGGGTGATTTTGTTGGAAGCGATTCTTTTCTACTCTGTGATGATATCTTTGGAAACGAATATTTGTGTTCTCAGTAGATTTTGTTGGAAAAGAATTTTTTGTCTTCTGGGGTAATATTGTTGGAAGATTTTTTTGTGTTCTCCGGTTTTTTCGATGGAAGCAAATTTTTGAAGTAGGGGGTCATTTCGTTGGAAGCGTGTTTTCTGTGATCTAGAGTCATTTTGTGGGAAGTGAATTTTTTGTGCTCTGGGTTGATTTCTTTGGAAGCGAATATATGTGTTCTCAGGAGATTTCGTTGGAAAAGAATTTTTTGTCTTCTGGGGTAATATCTTTGGAAGAGAATTTTTTGTGTTCTCCGGTGTTTTCGATGGAAGCAAATTTTTGAAGTAGGGGGTCATTTCATTGGAAGCGTGTTTTCTGTGCTCTGGAGTCATTTCTATGGAAGCGAATTTTTTGTGTTCTGGGTGATTTGGTTGGAAGTGAATATATGTGTTCTCAGAAGATTTCGTTGCAAGCGAATTTTATGTGTTCTGGGGTCCTTTCATTGGAAGCGTGTTTTCTGTGCTTTGGAGTAATTTCATTGGAAGCGAATATTTTGTGGTCTGTCTTGATTCCGTTGGAAGCGAATTTTTTGTGTTCTGAGGTAATTTCTTTGGAATCGAATTTTTGTGTTCTGGGGTTATTTCGTTGGAAGCGAATTTTTTGTGTTCTGGGGTGATTTCCATGGTAGCAAATTTTTTGTGTTCTGGGGTGATTTCGTTGAAAGGGAATTTTTGTGTACTAGGGTGATTTCATTGGAAGCTAATTTTTTGTGCTCTGGGATGATATCTTTGGAAGCGAATATGTGTTCTCAGAAGATTTCGTTGCAAGCGAATTTTTTGTGTTCTGGGTTCATTGGGCTGGAAGCAAATTTTTTGTGTTCTGGGGTAATTTCTTTGGAAGCAAATTTTTTGTGCTCTGGGGTGATTTCGTTGAAAGCGAATTTTTTGTGTTCTCGGGTGATTTCGTTGAAAGGGAATTTTTTGTGTTCTAGGGTGATTTTGTTGGAAGCAAATATTTTGTGCTTTGGGATGATATCTTTGGAAGTGAATATTTGTGTTCTCAGGAGAATTCGTAGGAAAAGAATTTTTTGTCTTCAGGGGTAACATCTTTGGAAGAGAATTTTTTGTGTTCTCCTGTTTTTTCAATGGAAGCAAATTTTTGAAGTAGGGGGTCTTTTCATTGGAAGCGTGTTTTCTGTGCTCTGGAGTCATTTCGTAGGACGCGAATTTTTTGTGCTCTGGGGTGATTTCATTGGAGGCGAATTTTTTGTGTTCAGGGGTCATTTCATTGGAAGCGTGCTTTCTGTGCCCTGGGGTCATATCTTTGGAAGCGAATTTTTGTGCTCTGGGGTGATTTCGTTGGAAGTGAATTTTTTGTACTCTGGGGTGATTTCGTTTGAAGCCAATTTTTGTGCTCTGGGGTGATTTCCTTGCAAGTGAATTTTTTGTGTTCTGGGGTAATTTCGTTGGAAGGAAATTTTTTGTGTTCTCGGGGGATTTTGTTGAAAGCGAATTTTTGTGTTCTAGGGTGATTTCGTTTAAAGCTAATTTTTTGTGTTCTAGCGTGATTGCATTGGAAGCGAATATTTTATGCTCTGGGGTGATTTCGATGGAAGCAAATTTTTTTCTCTTCTGTGGTAATTTCGTTGCACGTGAATATTTGTGTTATCAGGTGATTTCGTTGAAAGGGAATTTTTTTGTTTTCTAGGGTGATTTTGTTGGAATCGAATTTTTTGTGCTCTGAGGTAATTTCGTTGGAATCGAATTTTTTGTGTTCTGGGGTAATTTCGTTAGAAGCGAATTTTTTGTGTTCTGGGGTGATTTCCATGGTAGCAAATTTTTTGTGTTCTGGGGTGATTTCGTTGAAAGGGAATTTTTGTGTACTAGGGTGATTTCTTTGGAAGCTAATTTTTTGTGCTCTGGGAGGATATCTTTTTAAGCGAATATGTGTTCTCAGAAGATTTAGTTGCAAGCGAATTTTTTCTGTTCTGGGGTCATTGGGTTGGATGCGAATTTTTTTTGTTCTGGGGTAATTTCTTTGGAAGCAAATTTTTTGTGCTCTGGGGTGATTTTGTTGAAAGCGAATTTTTTGTGTTCTCGGGTGATTTCGTTGAAAGGGAATTTTTGTGTTCTAGGGTAATTTTGTTGGAAGTGAATTTTTGTATCTGGGATGATATCTTTGAAAGCAAATATTTTTGTACTCAGGAGATTTCGTTGGAAAAGAATTTAATTTATTCTGGGGTAATATCTTTGGAATAGAATTTTTTGTGTTCACCGGTTTTTTCGATGGAAGCACATTTTTGAAGTAGGGGGTCATTTCGTTGGAAGCATGTTTTCTGTGCTCTGGAGTCATTTCGTTGGAAGCGAATTTTTTGTGCTCTGGGGTGATTTCGTTGGAAGCGAATTTTTGTGTTCTCAGGAGATTTCGTTGAAAGCGAATATTTGTGTTCTCAGGAGATTTCTTTGCAAGCGAAATTTTTTGTGTTCTGGGCTGATTTCGTTGGAAGTGAATTTTTTGTGTTCTGTGGTAATTTCATTGGAAGCGAATTTTTTGTGTTCTGGGGTGATTTCGATGGTAGCAAATTTTTGAAGTATGGGGCCATTTCGTTGGAAGCGTGTTTTCTATGCTCTGGAGTCATTTCTTTGGAAGCCAATTTTTTGTGCTCTGGGGTGATTTCGTTGGAAGCGAATTTTTGTGTTCTCAGGAGATTTCATTGCAAGCGAATTTTTTGTGTTCTGGGGTGATTTCGTTGGAAGCGAATTTTTTGTGTTCTCGGGTGATTTCATTGAAAGGGAATTTTTGTGTTCTAGGGTGATTTTGTTGGAAGCAAATTTTTTGCTCTGGGATGTTAATTTTGTGATGAATATTTGTTTTCTCAGGAGAATTCATAGGAAAAGGATTTTTTGTCTCCTGGGGTAATATCGTTGGAAGAGAATTTTTTGTGTTCTCCGGTCTTTTCGATGGTAGCAAATTTTTGAAGTAGGGGGTCATTTCTTTGGAAGTGTGTTTTCTATGCTTGGGAGTCATTTCTTTGGAAGCCAATTTTTTGTGCTCTGGGGTGATTTCGTTGTGTTCTCAGGAGATTTCGTTGCAAGCGAATTTTTTGTGTTCGGGGTAATTTCGTTGAGAGAGAATTTTTTGTGTTCTCAAATGATCTCGATGGAAACAAATTTTTGACGTAGGGGGTCATTTCGTTGGAAGCATGTTTTCTGTGCTCTGGGATGATATCTTTATAATCAAATGTTTGTGTTCTTAGGAGATTACGTTGGAAAAGAATTTTTTGTCTTCTGGCGTAATATCTTTGGAAGAGAATTTTTTGTGTTTTCCGGTCTTTTCAATGGAAGCAAATTTTTGAAGTAGAGGGTCATTTCGTTGGAAGCGTGTTTTCTGTGCTCTGGAGTCATTTATTTGGAAGCGAATTTTTTGTGTTCTGGGGTGATTTGGTTGGAAGCGAATATATGTGTTCTCAGAAGATTTCTTTGCAAGCGAATTTTTTGTGTTCTGGGGTAATTTCGTGGGAAGCGAATTTTTTGTATTCTCAGGTGATTTTTGGAAAGCGAATTTTTTATGTTCTAGGGTGATTTCGTTGGAAGCGAATTTTTTGTGTTCTGGGGTCCTTCCATTGGAAGCGTGTTTTCTGTGCTCTGGAGTCATTTCATTGGAAGCGAATATTTTGTGCTCTGTGGTGATTCCGTTGGAAGCGAATTTTTTGTGTTCTCAGGTGATTACGTTTAAAATTAATTATTTTGTGTTCTAGCGTGATTGCATTGGAAGTGAATTTTTTGTGTTTTGGGGTGATTTCGATGAAAGCAAATTTTTTCTGTTCTGTGGTAATTTCGTTGGACATGAATTTTTTCTGTTCTCGGGTGATTTCCTTGAACGGGATTTTTTTGTGTTCAAGGGTGATTTTGTTGGAAGTGAATTTTTTTGTGCTCTGGGATGATTTCTTTGGAAGCGAATATTTGTGTTATGAGGAGATTTCATTGGAAGCAAATTTTTTGTGTTCTGGGGTCATTTCATTGGAAGCGTGCTTTCTGTGCTCTGGAGTCATTTCGTTGGAAGCGAAATTTTTGTGTTTTCAGGTGATTTCGTTGAAAGGGAATTTTTGTGTTCTAGAGTAATTTTGTTGGAAGCGATTTTTTGTTTCTGGGATGATATCTTTGAAAGTGAATATTTATATACTCAGGAGATTTCGTTGGAAAAGAATTTCATTTATTCTGCGGTAATATCGTTGGAATAGAATTTTTTGTGTTCACCGGTTTTTTCGATGGAAGCACATTTTTGAAGTAGGGGGTCATTTCGTTGGAAGCGTGTTTTCTGTGCTCTCGAGTCATTTCGTTGGAGGCGAATTTTTTGTGATCTGGGTGATTTCGTTGAAAGCCAATATTTGTGTTCTCAGGAGATTTCGTTGCAAGCGAATTTTTTGTGTTCTGGGGTGATTTACTTGGAAGCAAAATTTTTGTGTTCTCGGGTGATTTCGTTGAAAGGGAATTTTTGTGTTCTATTGTGATTTTGTTGGAAGCAAATTTTTTGTGCTCTGGGATGATATCTTTGGAAGCGAATATTTGTGTTCTCAGGAGATTTCGTTGGAAAAGAATTTATTGTCTTCTGGGGTAATATCGTTGGAAGAGAATTTTTTGTGTTCTCCGGTCTTTTCGATGGAAGCAAATTTTTGAAGTAGGGGGTCATTTCGTTGGAAGCGTGTTTTCTGTGCTCTGGAGTCATTTCGTTGGAAGTGAATTTTTTGTGTTCTCGGGTGATTTCGTTGAAAGGGAGTTTTTGTGTTCTAGGGTGATTTCATTGGAAGCGAATTTTTTGTGCTCTGGGATGATATCTTTGGAAGCGAGTATTTGTGTTCTCAGGAGATTTCGTTGCAAGCGAATTTGTTGTGTTCTGGGGTGATTTCGTTGGAAGCGAATTTTTTGTGTTCTGTGGTAATTTCATTGGAAGCGAATTTTTTGTGTTCTGGGGTGATTTCGATGGTAGCAAATTTTTGAAGTATGGGGTCATTTCGTTGGAAGCGTGTTTTCTATGCTCTGGAGTCATTTCTTTGGAAGCCAATTTTTTGTGCTCTGGGGTGATTTCGTTGGAAGCGAATTTTTGTGTTCTCCGGAGATTTCGTTGCAAGCGAATTTTTTGTATTCTGGGGAGATTTCGTTGGAAGCGAATTTTTTGTGTTCTCGGGTGATTTCCTTGAAAGGGAATTTTTGCGTTCTAGGGTGATTTCCTTGGAAAAGAATTTTTTGTGCTCTGGGATGATATCTTTGGAAGCGAATATTTGTGTTTTCTGGAGATTACGTTGGAAAAGAATTTTTTGTCTTCTGGGGTAATATCGTTGGAAGAGAATTTTATGTGGTCTCCGGTCTTTTCGATGGAATCAAATTTTTGAAGTAGAGGGTCATTTCGTTGGACGCGTGTTTTCTGTGCTCTGGAGTCATTCCGTTCGAAGCGAATTTTTTGTGTTCTGCGGTGATTTGGTTAGAATAGAATTTTTTGTGTTCTGGGGTAATTTCGTTGGAAACGAATTTTTTGTGTTCTGGGGTGATTTCCATGGTAGCAAATTTTTTGTGTTCTGGCGTGATTTCGTTGGAGGGAAATTTTTTGTGTTCTCGGGGGATTTTGTTGAAAGGTAATTTTTGTGTTCTAGGGTGATTTTGTTTGAAGCGATGCTTTTCTACTCTGTGATGATATCTTTGGACACGTATATTTGTGTTCTCAGGAGATTTTGTTGGAAAAGAATTTTTTTGTCTTCTGGGGTAATATTGTTGGAAGATTTTTTTGTGTTCTCCGGTATTTTCGATGGAAGCAAATTTTTGAAGTAGGGGCTCATTTCGTTGGAAGCGTGTTTTCTGTGCTCTAGAGTCTTTTTATTGGAAGCGTATTTTTTGTGCTCTGGGGTGATTTCGTTGGAAGCGAATATATGTGTTCTCAGGAGATTTCGTTGCAAGCGAATTTTTTGTGTTCTAGGGTGATGTCGTAGGAAGCGAATTTTTTTGTGATCTGGGATGATATCTTTGGAAGCGAATATTTGTGTTCTCAGGAGATTTCGTTGTTAAAGAATTTTTTGTCTTCTGGGGTAATATCTTTGGAAGAGAATTTTTTGTGTTCTCCGGTGTTTTCGATGGAAGCAAATTTTTGAAGTATGGGGTCATTTCGTTGGAAGCGTGTTTTCTGTGCTCTGGAGTCATTTCTATGGAACCGAATATTTTGTGCTCTGTGGTGATTCCGTTGGAAGCGAATTTTTTGTGATCTCAGGTGATTTCGACGGAAGCAAATTTTTTCTGTTCTGGGGTAATTTCGTTGGACGTGAATTTTTTGTGTTCTCGGGTGATTTCATGAAAGGGAATTTTTTGTGTTCTAGGGTGATTTTGTTGGAAGCAAATATTTTGTGCTTTGGGATGATATATTTGGAAGTGAATATTTGTGTTCTCAGGAGATTTCATAGGAAAAGAATTTTTTGTCTTCAGGGGCAATATCTTTGGAAGAGAATTTTTTGTGTTCTCCTGTTTTTTCAATGGAAGCAAATTTTTGAAGTAGGGGGTCTTTTCATTGGAAGCGTATTTTCTGTGCTCTGGAGTCATTTCGTTGGAAGCGAATTTTTTGTGCTCTGGGGTGGTTTCATTCGAAGCGAATTTTTTTGTGCTCTGGTGTGATTTCGTTGGAGGTGAATTTTTTGTGTTCAGGGGTCATTTCATTGGAAGCGTGATTTCTGTGCTCTGGAGTCATATCTTTGGAAGCTAATTTTTGTGCTCTGGGGTGATTTTGTTGGAAGGAAATTTTTTGTGTTCTCGGGGGATTTTGTTGAAAGGGAATTTTGGTGTTCTAGGGTGATTTCGTTTGAAGCTAATTTTTTGTGTTCTAGCATGATTGCGTTGGAAGCAAATATTTTATGCTCTGGGGTGATTTCGATGGAAGCAAATTTTTTTCTGTTCTGTGGTAATTTCTTTGCACGTGAATATTTGTGTTACCAAGTGATTTCGTTGAAAGGGAATTTTTTGTTTTCTAGGGTGATTTTGTTGGAATCGAATTTTTGGTGTTCTGGGGTAATTTCGTTGGAATCGAATTTTTTGTGTTCTGGGGTAATTTCGTTGGAAGCGAATTTTTTGTGTTCTGGGGTGATTTCGTTGAAAGGGAATTTTCGTGTACTAGGGTGATTTCGTTGGAAGCTAATTTTTTGTGCTCTGGGATGAAATCTTTGGAAGCGAATATGTGTTCTCAGAAGATTTCGTTGCAAGCGAATTTTTTGTTTTCAGGGGTCATTGGGTTGGAAGCGATTTTTTTGTGTTCTGGGGTAATTTCTTTGGAAGCGAATTTTTTGTATTCTCCGGTTTTTTCGATGGAAGCAAATTTTTAAAGTAGGGGGTCATTTCGTTGGAATCGTGTTTTCTGTGCTCTGGTGTCATTTCTTTGGAAGGGAATTTTTTGCGCTATGGGCTGATTTCTTTGGAACTGATTTTTTGGGCTCTGGGATGATTTCTTTGGAAGCGAATATTTGTGTTCTCATGAGATTTCGTTGGGCGCGAATTTTTTGTGTTCTGTGGTGATTTCGATGGAAGCGAATTTTTTATGTTTTAGGGTGATTTCTTTGGAGGCTAATTTTTTGTGTTCACGGGTCATTTCATTGGAAGCGTGTTTTCTGTGCTCTGGAGTCATATCTTTGGAAGCGAATTTTTGTGCTCTGGGGTGATTTCGTTGGAAGGAATTTTTTTTTGTTCTCGGGGGATTTTGTTGAAAGGGAATTTTTGTGTTCTAGGGTGATTTTGTTGGAAGCGATTCTTTTCTACTCTGTGATGATATCTTTGGAAACGAATATTTGTGTTCTCAGGAGGTTTTGTTGGAAAAGAATTTTTTTGTCTTCTTGTGTAATATTGTTGGAAGATTTTTTTGAGTTCTCCGGTTTTCTCGATGGAAGCAAATTTTTGAAGTAGGGGTTCATTTCGTTGGAAGCCTGTTTTCTGTGCTCTAGAGTCATTTTGTTGGAAGCGAATTTTTTTGTGCTCTGGGTTGATTTCGTTGGAAGCGAATATATGTGTTCTCAGGAGATTTCGTTGCAAGCGAATTTTTTGTGTTCTAGGCTGATTTCATCGGAAGCGAATTTTTTGTGCTTTGGGATGATATCTTTGGAAGCAAATATTTGTGCTCTCAGGAGATTTCATTGGAAAAGAATTTTTTGTCTTCTGGGGTAATATCATTAGAAAAGAATTTTTTTGTGTTTTCCGGTATTTCGATGGAAGCAAATTTTTGAAGTAGGGGGTCATTGCGTTGGAAGCATGTTTTCTGTGCTCTGGAGTCATTTCATTGGAAGCGAATTTTTTGTGTTCTGGGGTGATTTCGTTGAAAGCAAATTTTTTGTGTTCTGGGGTAATTTCGTTGGAAGCAAATTTATTGTGTTCTCGGGTGATTTCGTTGCAAGCGAATTTTTTGTGTTCTGGGGTAATTTCGTTGGAAGCGAATTTTTTTTGTTCTCGGGTGATTTCGTTGAAAGGGAATTTTTGTGTTCAAGGGTGCTTTCGTTGGAAGCGAATTTTTTGTGCTCTGGGATGATATATTTGGAAGCGAATATTTTTGTTCTCAGGAGATTTCGTTGGAAACGAATTTTTTGTCTTCTGGGGTAATCTTGTTGGAAGAGAATTTTTTGTGTTCTCCGGTATTTCGATGGAAGCAAATTTTTGAAATAGGGGGTCATTGCCTTGGAAGCGTGTTTTTGTGCTCTGGAGTCATTTCGTTGGAAGCGAATTTTTTGTGTTCTGGGGTGATTTCGATTGTAGGAAATTTTTGAAGTATGGGATCATTTCGTTGGAAGTGTGTTTTCTGTGCTCTGGAGTCATTTCGTTTGAAGCGAATTTTTTGTGTTCTTGGGTGAGTTCGATGGAAGCAAATATTTGTGTTCTCAGAAGATTTCGTTGCTAGCGACTTTTTTGTGGTCTGGGTTAATTGATTTGGAAGCGAATTTTTTGTGTCCTCATGTGATTTCGATGGAAGCAAATTTTTCAAGTATACGGTCATTTCGTTGGAAGCAAATTTTTTCTGCTTTGGGGTGATTTTGTTGGAAGCGAATTTATTGTGCTCTGGGGTGATTTGGTTGGAAGCGAATTTTTTGTCTCTGTGGTGATTTCGATGGAAGCGAATTTTTTATGTTTTAGGGTGATTTCGTTAGAAGGGAAAATTTGTGTTCTCGGGTCATTTCATTGGAAGCGTGTTTTTGTGCTCTGGAGTCATTTGTTGGAAGCAAATTTTTTTGTGTTCTGGGGTAACTTCGTTGGAAGCGAATTTTTTGTGTTCTGGGGTGATTTCGATTGTAGGAAATTTTTGAAGTATGGGATCATTTCGTTGGAAGTGTGTTTTCTGTGCTCTGGAGTCATTTCGTTTGAAGCGAATTTTTTGTGTTCTTGGGTGAGTTCAATGGAAGCAAATATTTGTGTTCTCAGAAGATTTCGTTGCTAGCGACTTTTTTGTGGTATGGGGTAATTGATTTGGAAGCGAATTTTTTGTGTCCTCATGTGATTTCGATGGAAGCAAATTTTTGAAGTATACGGTCATTTCGTTGGAAGCAAATTTTTTCTGCTTTGGGGTGATTTTGTTGGAAGCGAATTTATTTTGCTCTGGGGTGATTTGGTTGGAAGCGAATTTTTTGTCTCTGTGGTGATTTCGATGGAAGCGAATTTTTTTATGTTTTAGGGTGATTTCGTTGGAAGGGAAAATTTGTGTTCTCGGGTCATTTCATTGGAAGCGTGTTTTCTGTGCTCTGGAGTCATTTCGTTGGAAGCGAATTTTTGGTGTTCTCGGGTGATTTCCTTGAAAGGGAATTTTTGCGTTCTAGGGTGATTTCCTTGGAAAAGAATTTTTTGTGCTCTGGGATGATATCTTTGGAAGCGAATATTTGTGTTTTCTGGAGATTACGTTGGAAAAGAATTTTTTGTCTTCTGGGGTAATATCGTTGGAAGAGAATTTTATGTGGTCTCCGGTCTTTTCGATGGAATCAAATTTTTGAAGTAGAGGGTCATTTCGTTGGACGCGTGTTTTCTGTGCTCTGGAGTCATTCCGTTCGAAGCGAATTTTTTGTGTTCTGCGGTGATTTGGTTAGAATAGAATTTTTTGTGTTCTGGGGTAATTTCGTTGGAAACGAATTTTTTGTGTTCTGGGGTGATTTCCATGGTAGCAAATTTTTTGTGTTCTGGCGTGATTTCGTTGGAGGGAAATTTTTTGTGTTCTCGGGGGATTTTGTTGAAAGGTAATTTTTGTGTTCTAGGGTGATTTTGTTTGAAGCGATGCTTTTCTACTCTGTGATGATATCTTTGGACACGTATATTTGTGTTCTCAGGAGATTTTGTTGGAAAAGAATTTTTTTGTCTTCTGGGGTAATATTGTTGGAAGATTTTTTTGTGTTCTCCGGTATTTTCGATGGAAGCAAATTTTTGAAGTAGGGGCTCATTTCGTTGGAAGCGTGTTTTCTGTGCTCTAGAGTCTTTTTATTGGAAGCGTATTTTTTGTGCTCTGGGGTGATTTCGTTGGAAGCGAATATATGTGTTCTCAGGAGATTTCGTTGCAAGCGAATTTTTTGTGTTCTAGGGTGATGTCGTAGGAAGCGAATTTTTTTGTGATCTGGGATGATATCTTTGGAAGCGAATATTTGTGTTCTCAGGAGATTTCGTTGTTAAAGAATTTTTTGTCTTCTGGGGTAATATCTTTGGAAGAGAATTTTTTGTGTTCTCCGGTGTTTTCGATGGAAGCAAATTTTTGAAGTATGGGGTCATTTCGTTGGAAGCGTGTTTTCTGTGCTCTGGAGTCATTTCTATGGAACCGAATATTTTGTGCTCTGTGGTGATTCCGTTGGAAGCGAATTTTTTGTGATCTCAGGTGATTTCGACGGAAGCAAATTTTTTCTGTTCTGGGGTAATTTCGTTGGACGTGAATTTTTTGTGTTCTCGGGTGATTTCATGAAAGGGAATTTTTTGTGTTCTAGGGTGATTTTGTTGGAAGCAAATATTTTGTGCTTTGGGATGATATATTTGGAAGTGAATATTTGTGTTCTCAGGAGATTTCATAGGAAAAGAATTTTTTGTCTTCAGGGGCAATATCTTTGGAAGAGAATTTTTTGTGTTCTCCTGTTTTTTCAATGGAAGCAAATTTTTGAAGTAGGGGGTCTTTTCATTGGAAGCGTATTTTCTGTGCTCTGGAGTCATTTCGTTGGAAGCGAATTTTTTGTGCTCTGGGGTGGTTTCATTCGAAGCGAATTTTTTTGTGCTCTGGTGTGATTTCGTTGGAGGTGAATTTTTTGTGTTCAGGGGTCATTTCATTGGAAGCGTGATTTCTGTGCTCTGGAGTCATATCTTTGGAAGCTAATTTTTGTGCTCTGGGGTGATTTTGTTGGAAGGAAATTTTTTGTGTTCTCGGGGGATTTTGTTGAAAGGGAATTTTGGTGTTCTAGGGTGATTTCGTTTGAAGCTAATTTTTTGTGTTCTAGCATGATTGCGTTGGAAGCAAATATTTTATGCTCTGGGGTGATTTCGATGGAAGCAAATTTTTTTCTGTTCTGTGGTAATTTCTTTGCACGTGAATATTTGTGTTACCAAGTGATTTCGTTGAAAGGGAATTTTTTGTTTTCTAGGGTGATTTTGTTGGAATCGAATTTTTGGTGTTCTGGGGTAATTTCGTTGGAATCGAATTTTTTGTGTTCTGGGGTAATTTCGTTGGAAGCGAATTTTTTGTGTTCTGGGGTGATTTCGTTGAAAGGGAATTTTCGTGTACTAGGGTGATTTCGTTGGAAGCTAATTTTTTGTGCTCTGGGATGAAATCTTTGGAAGCGAATATGTGTTCTCAGAAGATTTCGTTGCAAGCGAATTTTTTGTTTTCAGGGGTCATTGGGTTGGAAGCGATTTTTTTGTGTTCTGGGGTAATTTCTTTGGAAGCGAATTTTTTGTATTCTCCGGTTTTTTCGATGGAAGCAAATTTTTAAAGTAGGGGGTCATTTCGTTGGAATCGTGTTTTCTGTGCTCTGGTGTCATTTCTTTGGAAGGGAATTTTTTGCGCTATGGGCTGATTTCTTTGGAACTGATTTTTTGGGCTCTGGGATGATTTCTTTGGAAGCGAATATTTGTGTTCTCATGAGATTTCGTTGGGCGCGAATTTTTTGTGTTCTGTGGTGATTTCGATGGAAGCGAATTTTTTATGTTTTAGGGTGATTTCTTTGGAGGCTAATTTTTTGTGTTCACGGGTCATTTCATTGGAAGCGTGTTTTCTGTGCTCTGGAGTCATATCTTTGGAAGCGAATTTTTGTGCTCTGGGGTGATTTCGTTGGAAGGAATTTTTTTTTGTTCTCGGGGGATTTTGTTGAAAGGGAATTTTTGTGTTCTAGGGTGATTTTGTTGGAAGCGATTCTTTTCTACTCTGTGATGATATCTTTGGAAACGAATATTTGTGTTCTCAGGAGGTTTTGTTGGAAAAGAATTTTTTTGTCTTCTTGTGTAATATTGTTGGAAGATTTTTTTGAGTTCTCCGGTTTTCTCGATGGAAGCAAATTTTTGAAGTAGGGGTTCATTTCGTTGGAAGCCTGTTTTCTGTGCTCTAGAGTCATTTTGTTGGAAGCGAATTTTTTTGTGCTCTGGGTTGATTTCGTTGGAAGCGAATATATGTGTTCTCAGGAGATTTCGTTGCAAGCGAATTTTTTGTGTTCTAGGCTGATTTCATCGGAAGCGAATTTTTTGTGCTTTGGGATGATATCTTTGGAAGCAAATATTTGTGCTCTCAGGAGATTTCATTGGAAAAGAATTTTTTGTCTTCTGGGGTAATATCATTAGAAAAGAATTTTTTTGTGTTTTCCGGTATTTCGATGGAAGCAAATTTTTGAAGTAGGGGGTCATTGCGTTGGAAGCATGTTTTCTGTGCTCTGGAGTCATTTCATTGGAAGCGAATTTTTTGTGTTCTGGGGTGATTTCGTTGAAAGCAAATTTTTTGTGTTCTGGGGTAATTTCGTTGGAAGCAAATTTATTGTGTTCTCGGGTGATTTCGTTGCAAGCGAATTTTTTGTGTTCTGGGGTAATTTCGTTGGAAGCGAATTTTTTTTGTTCTCGGGTGATTTCGTTGAAAGGGAATTTTTGTGTTCAAGGGTGCTTTCGTTGGAAGCGAATTTTTTGTGCTCTGGGATGATATATTTGGAAGCGAATATTTTTGTTCTCAGGAGATTTCGTTGGAAACGAATTTTTTGTCTTCTGGGGTAATCTTGTTGGAAGAGAATTTTTTGTGTTCTCCGGTATTTCGATGGAAGCAAATTTTTGAAATAGGGGGTCATTGCCTTGGAAGCGTGTTTTTGTGCTCTGGAGTCATTTCGTTGGAAGCGAATTTTTTGTGTTCTGGGGTGATTTCGATTGTAGGAAATTTTTGAAGTATGGGATCATTTCGTTGGAAGTGTGTTTTCTGTGCTCTGGAGTCATTTCGTTTGAAGCGAATTTTTTGTGTTCTTGGGTGAGTTCGATGGAAGCAAATATTTGTGTTCTCAGAAGATTTCGTTGCTAGCGACTTTTTTGTGGTCTGGGTTAATTGATTTGGAAGCGAATTTTTTGTGTCCTCATGTGATTTCGATGGAAGCAAATTTTTCAAGTATACGGTCATTTCGTTGGAAGCAAATTTTTTCTGCTTTGGGGTGATTTTGTTGGAAGCGAATTTATTGTGCTCTGGGGTGATTTGGTTGGAAGCGAATTTTTTGTCTCTGTGGTGATTTCGATGGAAGCGAATTTTTTATGTTTTAGGGTGATTTCGTTAGAAGGGAAAATTTGTGTTCTCGGGTCATTTCATTGGAAGCGTGTTTTTGTGCTCTGGAGTCATTTGTTGGAAGCAAATTTTTTTGTGTTCTGGGGTAACTTCGTTGGAAGCGAATTTTTTGTGTTCTGGGGTGATTTCGATTGTAGGAAATTTTTGAAGTATGGGATCATTTCGTTGGAAGTGTGTTTTCTGTGCTCTGGAGTCATTTCGTTTGAAGCGAATTTTTTGTGTTCTTGGGTGAGTTCAATGGAAGCAAATATTTGTGTTCTCAGAAGATTTCGTTGCTAGCGACTTTTTTGTGGTATGGGGTAATTGATTTGGAAGCGAATTTTTTGTGTCCTCATGTGATTTCGATGGAAGCAAATTTTTGAAGTATACGGTCATTTCGTTGGAAGCAAATTTTTTCTGCTTTGGGGTGATTTTGTTGGAAGCGAATTTATTTTGCTCTGGGGTGATTTGGTTGGAAGCGAATTTTTTGTCTCTGTGGTGATTTCGATGGAAGCGAATTTTTTTATGTTTTAGGGTGATTTCGTTGGAAGGGAAAATTTGTGTTCTCGGGTCATTTCATTGGAAGCGTGTTTTCTGTGCTCTGGAGTCATTTCGTTGGAAGCGAATTTTTGGTGTTCTCAGGAGATTTCATTGCAAGTGAATTTTCTGTGTTCTGGGGTGTTTTCGTTGGAAGCTAATTTTTTGTGTTCTCGGGGGATTTCGATGAAAGGGAATTTTTGTGTTGTAGGGTGATTTCTTTGGAAGAGAAATTTTTTTGCTCTGGTGTGATTTCGTTGGAAGCGAATTTTTTGTGCTCTGGGATGATATCTTTGGACGCGAATGTTTGTGTTCTCAGGAGATTTCGTTGGAAAAGAATTTTTGTTTTCTGGGGTAATATCATTGGAAGAGAATTTTTTGTGTTCTCCAGTTTTTTCGATGGAAGCAAATTTTTGAAGTATGGGGTCATTTCGTTAGAAGTGTGTTTTCCGTGCTTTGGAGTCATTTTGTTGGAAGCGAATTTTTTGTGCTCTGGAGTGATTTCGTTGGAAGCGAATATTGGTGTTCTCAGGAGATTTCGTTGCAAGTGAATTTTTTGTGTTCTGGAGTAATTTCGTTGGAAGCGAATTTTTTGTGTTCTCTGGTGATTTCGTTGAAAGGGAATTTTTTGTGTTCTAGGGTGATTTCTTTGAAATCAAATATTTTGTGTTCTGCTTTGATTTCAATGGAAGCAAATATTTTATGTTCTGTGGTAATTTCGTTGGACTTAAACTTTTTGTGTTCTCTGGTGATTTCGTTGAAAGGGAATTTTTTGTGTCTGGGGTGATTTCGTTGGAAGCAAATTTTTTGTGCTCCAGGATGTTTTCTTTGGAAGCGAATATTTGTGTTCTCAGGAAATTTCGTTGGAAGCGAATTTTTTGTGTTCTTGGGTAATTTCGTTGGAAGAGAAATTTTTGTGTGCTCAGGATTATTCGATGGAAGCAAATTTTTAAAGTAGGGGGTCATTTCGTTGGAAGAGTGTTTTCTGTGTTTTGGAGTCATTTTGTTGGAAGGAAATTTTTTGTGTTCTGGGGTGATTTCGTTGGAAGCGAATTTTTTGTGTTCTCTGGTGATTTCGTTGAAAGGGAATTTTTTGTGTTCTAGGGTGATTTCTTTGGAATCAAATATTTTGTGTTCTGCTTTGATTTCAATGGAAGCAAATATTTCATGTTCTGTGGTAATTTCGTTGGACTTAAACTTTTTGTGTTCTCTGGTGATTTCGTTGAAAGGGAATTTTTTGTGTTCCAGGGTCATTTCTCTAAAAGGGAATTTTTGTGTTCTAGGGTGATTTCGTTGGAAGAAAATTTTTTGTGCTCTGGGATTATATCATTGGAAGCGAATATTTGTGTTCTCAGGAGATTTCAGTGTAAAAGAATTTTTTCTCTTCTGTGGTAATATCGTTGGAAGAGAATTTTTTTGTGTTCTCCGTTTTCTTCAATGGAAGCAAATATTTGAAGTAAGGGGTCATTTCGTTCGAAACGAGTTTTCTTTGCTCTGGAGTCATTTCATTGGAAGCGAATTTTTTGTGCTCTGGGGTGATTTCGTTGGAAGCGAATTTTTTGTTTTCTTGGGTGATTTCTCTAAAAGGGAATTTTTGTGTTCTAGGGTGATTTCGTTGGAAGCGAATTTTTTGTGCTCTGGGATGATATCTTTAAAAGCGAATATTTGTGTTCTCAGGAGATTTCGTTGGAAAAGAATTTTTTTCTCTTCTGGGGTAATATCGTTGGAAGAGAATTTTTTGTGTTCTCCGGTTTCTTCAATGGAAGCAAATTTTTGAAGTAAGGGGTCATTTCGTTCGAAACGAGTTTTCTGTGCTCTGGAGTCATTTCGTTGGAAGCGAATTTTTTGTCCTCTGGGGTGATTTCGTTGGAAGCAAATTTTTTGTGTTCTCAGGTGATTTCCTTGGACGTGAATTTTTTGTGTTTTCGGGTGATTTCTTTGAAAGGAAATTTTTTATGTTCGAGGGTGATTTTGTAGGAAGCGAATTTTTTTGTGCTCTGGGATGTTTTCTTTAGAAGTGAATATTTGTGTTCTCAGAAGATTTCGTAGCAAACGAATTTTTTCTGTTCTCCGGTTTTTTCGATGGAAGTAAATTTTTGAAGTAGGAGGTCATTTTGTTGGAAGCATGTTTTCGGAGCTCAGGAGATATTTCGTTGGACGTGAATTTTTTGTGCTCTGGGTTGATTTCGTTGGAAGCGAATTTTTTGTGCTCTGGGGTGATTTCGTTGGAAGCGAATTTTTTGTGCTCTGGGATGTTTTCTTTGGAAGCGAATATTTGTGTTCTCAGGAGATTTCGTTGCAAGCAAATTTTTTGTGTTCTGGGGTAATTTCATTGAAAGGGAATTTTTTATGTTCTAGGGTGATTTCGTTCGAAGCAAATTTTTTGTGCTCTGGAGTGATTTGGTTGGAAGCGAATTTTTTGTCTTCTATGGTGATTTCGATGGAAGCGAATTTTTTATGTTCTAGGGTGATTTCGTTGAAAGCAAATTTTTTGTGTTCTGGAGTCATTTCATTGGAAGCGTGTTTTCTGTGCTCTGGAGTCATTTTGTTGGAAGCAAATTTTTTGTGCTCTGGGTTGATTATGTTGGAAGCGAATTTTTTATATTCTCAGATGATTTCGTTGAAAGGGAATTTTTTGTGTTCTAGGATGATTTTGTTGGAAGCGAATTTTTTGCTCTGTGATGATTTCTTTAGAAGTGAGTATTTGTGTTCTCAGAAGATTTCGTTGGAAGCGAATTTTTTTGTGTTCTGGGGTCATTTCTTTGGAAATGAATTTTTTGTGTTCTCTGGTTTGTTTGATGGAAGCAAATTTTTGAAGGAGGGGGTCATTTCGTTGGAAGCGTGTTTTCTGTGCTCTGGAGTCATTTCATTAGAAGCGAATTTTTTGTCCTCTGGAGTGATTTCGTTGGAAGCGAATTTTCTGTGTTCTGCTGTACTTTCGTTGGAAGTGAACTTTTTGTGTTCTCGGGTGATTTCAATGGAAGCCAATTTTTGAAGTATGGGATCATTTCTTTGGAAGCGTGTTTTCTGTGCTCTGGAGTCATTTCGTTGGAAGAGAATTTTTTGTGGTCTTGGGTGATTTTGTTGGAAGCAAAATTTTTGTGTTCTAGTGTAATTTCATTGGAAGCGAATTTCTTGTGTTCTGGGGTAATTTCGTTGGACGTGAATTTTATGTGTTCTCGGGTGATTTCTTTGAAAGGAAATTTTTTTATGTTTAAGGGTTATTTTGTTGGAAGCGAATTTTTTTGTGCTCTGGGATGATTTCTTTAGAAGTGAGTATTTGTGTTCTTAGAAGATTTCGTTGGAAACGAAATTTTTTGTGTTCTGGGTTCATTTCTTTGGAAATGAATTTTTTGTGTTCTCCGGTTTGTTTGATTGAATCAAATTTTTGAAGTATGGTATCATTTCGTTCGAAGCGTGTTCTGGAGTCATTTCGTTGGAAGCGAATATTTTGTGTTCTGGGGAGATTTCGTTGGAAGCGAGTATTTGTGTTCTCAGAAGATTTCGTTGCAAGCGAATTTTTTCTTTTCTCCGGTTTTTGCGATGGAAGTAAATTTTTGAAGTAGGAGGTCATTTCGTTGGAAGCATGTTTTCGGAGCTCTGGAGTAATTTCGTTGGAAGCGAATTTTTTGTGCTCAGGGTTGATTTCGTTGGAAGCAAATTTTCTGTGTTCTGGGGTGATTTTGTTGAAAGGGAAATTTTGGTGTTCTGGGGTGATTTCGTTGGAAGCGAATTTTTTGTACTCTGGGATGTTTTCTTTGGAAGCGAATATTTGTGTTCTCAGGAGATTTCGTTGGAAGTGAATTTTTTGTGTTCTGGTGTAATTTCGATGGAATAGAAATTTTTGTGCTCTCAGGATTTTTCGATGGAAGCAAATTTTTGAAGTAGGGAGTCATTTCGTTGGAAGTGTGATTTCTGTGCTCTGGAGTCATTTCGTTGGAAGCGAATATTTTGTTCTCTGGGGTGATTTCGTTGGTAGCGCATTTTCTGTGTTCTGGGATCATTTCGTTGGAAGTGAATTTTTTGTGTTCTCGGGTGATTTCGATGGAAGCCAATTTTTGAAGTATGGGATAATTTCCTTGGAAGCGTGTTTTCTGTGCTCTGGAGTCATTTCGTTGGAAGAGAATTTTTTGTGGTCTGGGGTGATTTTTTTGGAAGCAAAATTTTTGTGTTCTAGGGTAATTTCGTTGGAAGCGAATTTCTTGTGTTCTGGGGTAATTTCGTTGGACGTGAATTTTTTGTGTTCTCGGGTGATTTCTTTGAAAGGAAATTTTTTATGTTCTAGGGTTATTTTGTTGGAAGCGAATTTTTTTGTGCTCTGGGATGATTTCTTTAGAAGTGAGTATTTGTGTTCTCAGAAGATTTGGTTGGAAGTGAATTTATTTGTGTTCTGGGGTCATTTCTTTGGAAATGAATTTTTTGTGTTCTCCGGTTTGTTTGATGGAAGCAAATTTTTGAAGGAAGGGGTCATTTCGTTGGAAGCGTGTTTTCTGTGCTCTGGAGTCATTTCGTTGGAAGCGAATTTTTTGTCCTCTGGGGTGATTTCGTTGGAAGCGAATTTTTTGTGTTCTCAGGTGATTTCCTTGAAAGGGAATTTTTTGTGTTCTGGGGTCATTTCGTTGGAAGCAAATTTTTGTGTTCTGGGGTGATTTCTTTGGAAGCGAATATTTTGTGTTCTGGGGAGATTTCATTGGAAGCAAATATTTGTGTTCTCAGAAGATTTCGTAGCAAACGAATTTTTTCTGTTCTCCGGTTTTTTCGATGGAAGTAAATTTTTGAAGTAGGAGGTCATTTCGTTGGAAGCGAATTTTTTGTGTTCTGGGGTGATTTCGTTGGAAGCGAATATTTTGTGTTCTGGGGAGATTTCCTTGGAAGCGAATATTTGTGTTCTCAGAAGATTTCGTTGCAAGCGAATTTTTTCTGTTCTCCGGTTTTTGCGATGGAAGTAAATTTTTGAAGTAGGAGGTCATTTCGTTGGAAGCATGTTTTCGGAGCTCTGGAGACATTTCGTTGGACGTGAATTTTTTGTGCTCTGGGTTGATTTCGTTGGAAGCGAATTTTTTTTGTTCTGGGGTGATTTCGTTGAAAGGGAATATTTGGTGTTCTGGGGTGATTTCGTTGGAAGCGAATTTTTTGTGATCTGGGATGTTTTCTTTGGAAGCGAATATTTGTTTTCTCAGGAGATTTCGTTGCAAGCGAATTTTTTGTGTTCTGGGGTAATTTCATTGAAATGGAATTTTTTATGTTCTAGGGTGATTTCGTTGGAAGCAAATTTTTTGTGCTCTGGAGTGATTTGGTTGGAAGCGAATTTTTTGTCTTCTATGGTGATTTCGATGGAAGCGAATTTTTTATATTCTAGGGTGATTTCGTTGAAAGCAAATTTTTTGTGTTCTGGAGTCATTTCATTGGAAGCGTGTTTTCTGTGCTCTGGAGTCATTTTGTAGGAAGCGAATTTTTTGTGCTCTGGTTTGATTATGTTGGAAGCGAATTTTTTGTATTCTCGGGTGATTTCGTTGAAAGGGAATTTTTTGTGTTCGAGGGTGATTTTGTTGGAAGCGAATTTTTGTGCTCTGGGATGATTTCTTTAGAAGTGTATATTTGTGTTCTCAGAAGATTTCATTGGAAGCAAATTTTTTTGTGTTCTGGGGTCATTTCGTTTGAAGCGAATTTTTTGTATTCTGGGGAGATTTCATTTGAAGCGAATATTTGTGTTCTCAGAAGATTTCGTTGCAAGCGAATTTTTTCTTTTTTCCGGTTTTTTCGGTGAAAGTAAATTTTTGAAGTAGGAGGTCATTTCGTTGGAAGCATGTTTTCGGAGCTCTGGAGTCATTTCGTTGGAAGCGAATTTTTTGTGCTCTGGGTTGATTATGTTGGAAGCGAATTTTTTGTATGCTCGGGTGATTTCGTTGAAAGGGAATTTTTTGTGTTCTAGGGTGATTTTGTTGGAAGCGAATTTTTTGTGCTCTGGGATGATTTCTTTAGAAGTGAATATTTGTGTTCTCAGAAAATTTCATTGGAAGAGAATTTTTTTGTGTTCTGGGGTCATTTCTTTGGAAATGAATTTTTTGTGTTCTCCGGTTGGTTTGATGGAAGCAAATTTTTGAAGGAGGGGGTCATTTCGTTGGAAGCGTGTTTTCTGTGCTCTGGAGTCATTGCGTTAGAAGCGGATTTTTTGTCCTCTGTAGTGATTTCGTTGGAAGCGAATTTTTTGTGTTCTCGGGTGATTTAATTGAAAGGGAATTTTTTGTATTCTGGGGTCATTTCGTTGGAAGCGAATTTTTGTGCTGTGGGGTGATTTCTTTGGTAGCGCATTTTCTGTGTTCTGGGATAATTTCGTTGGAAGTGAATTTTTTGTGTTCTCGGGTGATTTCAATGGAAGCCAATTTTTGAAGTATGGTATCATTTCCTTGGAAGTGTGTTTTCTGTGCTCTGGAGTCATTTCGTTGGAAGAGAATTTTTTGTGGTCTGGGGTGATTTTGTTGGAAGCAAAATTTTTGTGTTCTAGGGTAATTTCGTTGGAAGCAAATTTCTTGTGTTCTGGGGTAATTTCGTTGGACGTGAATTTTTTGTGTTCTCGGGTGATTTCTTTGAAAGGAAATTTTTTTATGTTTTAGGGTTATTTTGTTGGAAGCGAATTTTTTGTGATCTGGGATGATTTCTTTAGAAGTGAGTATTTGTGTTCTCAGAAGATTTCGTTGGAAGCGAATTTTTTGTGCTCTGGGATGTTTTCTTTGGAAGCGAATATTTGTGTTCTCAGGAGATTTCATTGCAAGCGATTTTTTTGTGTTCTGGGGTAATTTCATTGAAAGGGAATTTTTTATGTTCTAGGGTGATTTCGTTGGAAGCAAATTTTTGTGCTCTGGAGTGATTTGGTTGGAAGCGAATTTTTTGTCTTCTATGGTGATTTCGATGGAAGCGAATTTTTTATGTTCTAGGGTGATTTCGTTGAAAGCAAATTTTTTGTGTTCTGGAGTCATTTCATTGGAATCGTGTTTTCTGTGCTCTGGAGTCATTTTTTTGAAAGCAAATTTTTTGTGCTCTGGGTTGATTATGTTGGAAGCGAATTTTTTGTATTCTCGGGTGATTTCGTTGAAAGGGAATTTTTTGTGTTCGAGGGTGATTTCGTTGGAAGCGAATTTTTTGCGCTCTTTGATGTTTTCTTTGGAAGTGAATATTTGTGTTCTCAGGATATTTCGTTGGAAGCAAATTTTTTGTGTTCTGGGGTAATTTCGTTGGAATAGAAATATTTGTGCTCTCAGGATTTTTCAATGGAAGCAAATTTTTGAAAAAGGGATTCATTTCGTTGGAAGCGTGTTTTCTGTGCTCTGGAGTCATTTCGTTGGAAGCGAATTTTTTGTTCTCTGGGGTGATTTCGTTGGTAGCGCATTTTCTGTGTTCTGGGATAATTTCGTTGGAAGTGAATTTTTTGTGTTCTCGGGTGATTTCGATGGAAGCCAATTTTTGAAGTATGGGATCATTTCCTTGGAAGCGTGTTTTCTGTGCTCTGGAGTCATTTCGTTGGAAGCAAATTTTTTGTGTTCTGTGGTGATTTCGTTGGAAGCGAATATTTTGTGTTCTGGGGAGATTTCGTTGGAAGCGAATATTTGTGTTCTCAGAAGATTTCGTTGCAAGCAAATTTTTTCTGTTCTCCGGTTTTTTCGATGGAAGTAAATTTTGAAGTAGGAGGTCATTTCGTTGGAAGCGAATTTTTTGTGTTCTGTGGTGATTTCGTTGGAAGCGAATATTTGTGTTCCCGGGGAGATTTCGTTGGAAGCAAATATTTGTGTTCTCAGAAGATTTCGTTGCAAGCAAATTTTTTCTGTTCTCTGGTTTTTTCGATGGAAGTAAATTTTTGAAGTAGGAGGTCATTTCGTTGGAAGCATGTTTTCCGAGCTCTGGAGTCATTTTGTTGGAAGCGAATTTTTTGTGCTCTGGGTTGCTTTCGTTGAAAGGGGATTTTGGGTGTTCTGGGGTGATTTCGTTGGAAGCGAATTTTTTGTGTTCTGGGGTGATTTCGTTGAAAGGGAATTTTGGGTGTTCTGGGGTGATTTCGTTGGAAGCGAATTTTTTGTGCTCTGGGATGTTTTCTTTGGAATCAAATATTTGTGTTCTCAGGAGATTTCATTGCAAGCTCATTTTTTGTGTTCCTGGGTAATTTCATTGAAAGGGAATTTTTTATGTTCTAGGGTGATTTCATTGAAAGCAAATTTTTTGTGTTCAGGAGTGATTTGCTTGGAAGTGAAATTTTTGTCTTCTTTGGTGATTTCGATGGAAGCGAATTTTTTATGTTTTCGGGTGATTTCTTTGGAAGCGAATTTTTTGTGCTCTGGGATGATATCTTTGGAAGCGAATATTTGTGTTCTCAGGAGATTTCGTTGGAAAAGAATTTTTTCTTCTGGGGTAATATCGTTGGAAGTGAATTTTTTGTGTTCTCCTTTTTCTTCGATGGAAGCAAATTTCTGAAGTAGGGGGTCATTTCGTTGGAAGCCTGTTTTCTGTGCTCTGGAGTCACTTCGTTGGAAGGGAATTTTTGGTGCTCAGGGGTGATTTCTTTGGAAGCACATTTTTTTTGTGTTCTCGGGTTATTTCTTTAAAAGAGAATATTTTGTGTTCTAGGATGATTTCATTGGAAGCGAATTTTTTGTGTTCTCGGGTGATTTCGTGGGAAAACAATTTTTTGTCTTCTTGGGTAATATCTTTGGAAGAGAATTTTCTGTGTTCTTATATTATTTCAATGGAAGCAAATTTTTGAAATATGGGGTCATTTCGTTGGAAGAGTGTTTTCTGTGCTCTAGAGGCATTTCTTTGGAAGCGAATTTTTTTTGTTCTGGGGAGATTTGGTTGGTAGCGAATATATGTGTTCTCAGAAGATTTCATTGTAAGCGAATTTTTGTGATCTTGGGTAATTTCTTTGAAAGAGAATTTTTATGTTCTAGGGTAATTTCGTTGGAAGAGAAGTTTTTGTGTTCTCAGGATTTTTTGATGGAAGCAAATTTTTGAAGTACGGATTCATTTCGTTGGAAGCGTGTTTTCTGTGCTCTGGAGTCACTTCGTTGAAAGCAAATTTTTTGTGCTCTGGGGTGATTTCGTTGGAAGCGCATTTTTTGTGTTCAGGGATAATTTCGTTGGAAGTGAATTTTTTGTGTTCTCGGGTGATTTCGATGGAAGCCAATTTTTGAAGTATTGGATCATTTCCTCGGAAGCGTGTTTTCTGTGCTCTGGAGTCATTTCGTTGGAATCGAATTTTTTGTGCTCTGGGGTGATTTTGTTGGAAGCGAAATTTTTGTGTTCTCAGGTAATTTCGTTGGAAGAGATTTTCTTGTGTGCTGGGGTAATTTCTTTGGAAGCGAAATTTTTTTGTGCTCTGGGATGATTTCTTTGGAAGCGAATATTTGTGTTCTCAGAAGATTTCCTTGCAAGCGAATTTTTTGTGTTCTGGGGTAATTTCGTTGGAAGCGAATTATTTGTGTTTTGGGGTGATTTCGTTGGAAGCGAATATTTTGTGTTCTCGGGTGATTTCAATGGAAACAAATTTTTGAAGAATGGTATCATTTCGTTCGAAGCGTGTTTTCTGTGCTCTGGAGTCATTTCGTTGGAAGCGAATTTTTTGTGTTCTGGGGAGATTTCGTTGGAAGCGAATATTTGTGTTCTCAGAAGATTTCGTTGCAATCGAATTTTTTCTGTTCTCCGGTTTTTTCGATGGAAGTAAATTTTTGAAGTAGGAGGTCATTTCGTTGGAAGCATGTTTTCGGTGCTCTGGAGTCATTTCGTTGGAAGCGAATTTTTTGTGCTCTGGGTTGATTTCGTTGGAAGCGAATTTTTTGTGTTCTCGGGTGATTTCTTTGAAAGGGAATTATTTGTGGTCTAGGGTTATTTCGTTGGAAGTGAATTTTTTTGTGCTCTGGGATGATTTCTTTCGAAGCGAATATTTGTGTTCTCAGGAGATTTCATTGGAAGCGAATATTTTGTGTTCTGGGGTAATTTCTTTGAAAGTGAATTTTTTGTGTTCTCGTGTGATTTCAATGGAAGCAAATTTTTGAAATATGGGGTCATTTCGTTGGAAGCCTGTTTTCTGTGCTCTGGAGTCATTTCGTTGGAAGCGAATTTTTTGTGTTCTGGGGTGATTTCGTTGGAAGCGAATTTTTTGTGTTCAGGGGTGATTTCGATGGAAGCAAATTTTTTCTATTCTGTGGTAATTTTGTTGGACGTGAATTTTTTGTGTTTTCGGGTGATTTCGATGAAAGGGAATTTTTTGTGTTCCAGGGTGATTTCGAAGGAAGCGAATTTTTTTGTGCTCTGGGATGATTTCTTTGGAAACAAATATTTGTGTTCTCAGAGATTTCGTTGGAAGCAAATTTTTTGTGTTCTTGGGTAATTTCGTTGGAAGCGAATTTTTTGTGTTCTCGGGTGATTTCGTTGGAAGCGAATTTTTTGTGTTCTCGGGTGATTTCGATGGAACCAAATTTTTGAAATATGGGGTCATTTCGTTGGAAGCTTGTTTTCTCTGACCTTGAGTCATTATGTTGGAAGCGAATTTTTTGTGTTCTGGGGTGATTTCGTTGGAAGCGAATATATGTGTTTTCAGAAGATTTCGTTGCAAGCGAATATTTCGTGTTCTGGCGCAATTTCGTTGGAAGCGAATTTTTTGTGTTCTGGGGTGATTTCGTTGGAAGTGAATATTCGTGTTCTCAGAAGATTTCGTTGCAAGAGAATTTTTTCTGTTCTGGGGTAATTTCCTTTGAAGGGAATTTTTTGTTTTCTCCGGTTTTTTCCAATGAAGCAAATTTTTGAAGCAGGGGGTCATTTCGTTGGAAGTGTGTTTTCTGTGCTCTGGAGTCATTTCTTTGGAAGCAAAATTTTTGTGTTCTGGTTTCATTTCGTTGGAAGCAAATTTTTTGTGTTCTGGGGCAATTTCGTTGGAAGCGAATTTTTTGTGTTCTGGGGTGATTTCATTGGAAGCGAATTTTTGGTGGTCTGGGGTGATTTCGTTGGAAGCGTGTTTTCTGTGGTCTGGAGTGATTACTTTGGAAGCGAATATTTG
This sequence comes from Meriones unguiculatus, assembly GCF_030254825.1. Lineage (NCBI taxonomy): Eukaryota > Metazoa > Chordata > Mammalia > Rodentia > Muridae > Meriones > Meriones unguiculatus. The sequence continues at coordinate 70,951,428 of NC_083353.1, forward strand.
TGTTCTCCGGAGATTTCGTTGGAAGCGAATTTTTTGTGTTCTGGGGTAATATCCCTGGAAGCAGGTTTTATGTCCTTTGGAGTCATTTTGTTAGAAGCGAATTATTCTCTGTTTTGGTTTGATTTCTTTGGAAATGAAGTTTTTGAGATCTGGGTTGATTTGGTTGGAAGCGAATTTTTTGTGTTCTGGTGTGATTTCTTTGGAAAGAATTTCTTGTCCCCTGGGATGATATCATTGGAAGCAAATTTTATCTGTTCTGGGGTAATTTTGTTGGAAGCGATTTTTTTCTGCTCTGGGGTGGTTTCGTTGGAAGCGTATTTTTTGTGTTCTCTGGTTATTTCGATGGAAGCGATTTTTTTGTTCTGGGTTGATTTCGTTGGAAGCGAATTTTTTGTGTTCTGGGATGATTTCAGTGGATTCAAATTTTTGGTGTTCTGGCGTAATTTCTTAGGAAGCAGGTTTTATATCCTTTGGAGTAATTTCGTTAGAAGCGAATTTTTCTCTGTTCTGGTGTGATTTCGTTGGAAATGAAGTTTTTGTGATCTGCGGTGATTTCGTTGGAAACGAATTTTTTTGTGCTCTGGGGTGATTTCCTTTGAAGCGAATTTTTTGCGTTCTTGGGTAATTTCATTGGAAGCTAATTTTTTGTGTTCTTCGGTGATTTCTTTGTAAGCTAATTTTTTGTGATCTCGGGTGATGTCGATGGAAGCAAATTTTTTGTGATCTTTGTTGATTTTGTTGGAAATGATGTTTTTGTGATCGGGGTAATTTTGTTGGAAGCGAACTTTTTATGTTCTGGGTTGATTTCGATCGAAGCGAATTTTTTTGTGTTGTGGGGTGATTTCGTTGGAAGTGAATTCTTTGTGTTCTGGGGTAATATCTCTGGAAGCAGGTGTTATGTCCTTTGGAGTCATTTCGTTAGAAGCAAATTTTTCTCTGTTCTGGTGTGATTTCTTTGGAAATGAAGTTTTTGTGTTCTGGTGTGATTTCTTTGGAAACGAATTTTTTGTCCTCTGTGGTGATTTCGTTGGAAGCAAATTTTTGTGTTCTGGGGTAATTTGTTTGGAAGCAAATTTTTTGGATTCTCGGGTGATTTCGTTGGAAGCAAATTTTTTGTGTTCTAGGTTGTTTTCGTTGAAAACAAATTTTTTGTGTTCTGGGGTGATTTTGTTGGAAGCGAATATTTTGTGTTCCTCAGGTGATTTCGATGGAAGTGAATTTTTTGTTTTCTGGGGTAATTTCGTTGGAAGCAATATTTTGTGGTCTGGGTTTATTTCGTTGTTAGCGAATTTTTTGAAGTATGGGGTGATTTCGTTGGAAGCGTGTTTTCTGTGCTCTGGGGTGATTTCGTTGGAAATGAATTTTTTGTGTTCTCGGGTGATTTCGATGGAAGCGAATTTTTTGTGGTCTGGGATGATATCGTTGTTAGCGAATTTTTTGAAGTATGGGGTGATTTATTTGGAAGCGTGTTTCCTGTGCTCTGGAGTCATTTTGATGGAAGTGAATTTTTTGTGTTCTCGGTTGATTTCGATCGAAGCGATTTTTTGTTTTCTGGGGAGATTTCAGTGAGAGCGAATTTTTGGTGTTCTGGGGTAATTTTGTTGGAAGAGGGTTTTATGTCCTTTGTAGTCATTTCATTGGAAGCGAATTTTTCTCTGTTCTGGTGTGATTTTGTTGGAAACACATTTTTTTTGCTCTGGAATGTTTTCGTTGTAAGAGAATGTTTTGTGTGCTGGGGTAATTTCATTGGAAGCGAATTTTTTTTGTGTGTGTGTTCTGGGGTGATTTCATTGGAAGGGAATTTTTTGTCATCTGGGGTAATTTCGTTGGAAGCGGGTTTTATGTCCTTTGGAGTCATTTCGTTAAAAGCGAATTTTTCTCTGTTTTGGTGTGATTTCGTTGGAAATGAAGTTTTTGTGATCTGGGGTGATTTCGTTGGTAGCGAATTTTTTGTGGTCTGGTGTGATTTCTTTGGAAACAAACTTTTTGTGTTCTAGGGTGATTTGATGGAAGCGAGTTTTTTTGAGTTCTGGGGTCATTTCGTTGGTAGCGTGTTTTCTGTGCTCAGGAGTCATTTCGTTGGAAGCGAATTTTTTGTGTTCTTGGTTGATTTCGATGGAAGCAAATTTTTGAAGTATGGTATCATTTTGTTCGAAGCTTGTTTTCTGTGCTCTGGAGTCATTTCGTTGGAAGCGAAATTTTTGTGTTCAAGTGTGATTTCGAGGAAGTGAATTTTTTTGTGCTCTGGGATGATTTCTTTGGAAGCGAATATTTGTGTTCTCAGGATATTTCTTTGGAAGCGAATTTTTTGTGTTCTTGGGTAATTTCGTTGGAAGCAAATTTTTTGTGTTCTAGGGTAATTTTGATGGAAGCAAATTTTTGAAGTAGAGGGCCATTTTGTTGGAAGCGTGTTTTCTGTGCTCTGGAGTCATTTCGTTGGAAGTTAATTTTTTGTGCTCTGGGGCGATTGCGTTGGAAGCGAATATTTTGTGTTCTCGGGTGATTTCGTTGGAAGCGAATTTTTTGTGTTCTTTGGTGATTTCCTTGAAAGCAAATTTTTTGTGTTCTGGGGTAATTTCATTGGAAGCGAATTTTTTGTGTTCTCGGGTGTTTTCGATGGAAGCAAATTTTTGAAGTATGGGATCATTTCGTTGGAAGCGTGTTTTCTGTGCTCTAGAGTCATTTTGTTGGAAGCGAATTTTTTGTGTTCTTGGGTGATTTCGTTGGAAGCGAATATTCATGTTCTCAGAAGATTTCGTTGCAAGCGAATTTTTTTGTGTTCTGGGGTAATTTCGTTGGAAGCGAATTTTTTGTGTTCTCCGGTTTTTTCGATGAAAGCAAATTTTTGAAGTAGGGGGTCATATCGTTGGAAGCGTGTTTTCTGTGCTCTGGAGTTACTTCATTGGAAGGGAATTTTTGGTGCTCTGGGGTGATTTCTTTGGAAGCGAATTTTTTGTGTTCTCGGGTGATTATGTTTAAAGGGAATTTTTAGTGTTCTGGCGTCATTTTGTTGGAAGCGTGTTTTCTGTGCTCTGGAGTCATTTCGTTGGAAGTTAATTTTTTGTGCTCTGGGGCGATTGCGTTGGAAGCGAATATTTTGTGTTCTCGGGTGATTTCGTTGGAAGAGAATTTTCTGTGTTCTGGGGTGACTTCGATGGAAGTGAATTTTTTGTGTTCTCCGGTTTTTTCGAAGTAGGGGGTGATTTCATTAGAATCGTGTTTTCTGTGCTTTGGAGTCATTTCGTTGGAAGGGAATTTTCTGTGCTCTGGAGTCATTTCGTTGGAAGCGATTTTTTTGTGCTCTGGCGTGTTTTCGTTGGAAGCGAATTTTTTGTGCTCTGTGATGATTTCTTTGGAAGCAAATATTTGTGTTCTCAGGAGATTTCATTGGAAGCGAATTTTTTGTGTTCTGTGGTGATTTCGATGGAAGCAAATTTTTTCTGTTCTGTGGTAATTTCGTTGGACGTGAATTTTTTGTTTTCTCTGGTTTTTTTGATGGAAGCAAATTTTTGAAGCAGGGGGTCATTTTGTTGGAAGCGTGTTTTCTGTTCTCTGGAGTCATTTCGTTGGAAGCGAATTTTTTTGTGCTCTGGGATGATTTCTTTGGAAGCAAATATTTGTGCTCTCAGGAGGTATCGTTGGAAGCAAATTTATTGCGTTCTGGGGTAATTTCGTTGGAAGCAAATTTTTGAAGTATGGGATCATTTCGTTGGAAGCGTGTTTTCTCTGCTCTGGAGTCATTATGTTGGAAGCTAATTTTTTGTGTTCTGGGGTGATTTCGTTGGAAGCGAATATATTGTTCTCAGAAGATTTTGTTGCAAGCGAATTTTTTGTGTTCTGGCGTAATTTCGATGGAAGCGATTTTTTTGTGTTCTCGGGTGATTTCGATGGAAGCAAATTTTTGAAGTATGGGATCATTTAGTTGGGAGCGTGTTTTCTGTGCTCTGGAGTCATTCCGTTGAAAGCGAATTTTTTGTGTTCTGGGGTGATTTCGTTGGAAGCGAATATTCGTGTTCTCAGAAAATTTCTTTGCAAGCGAATTTTTTTGTGTTCTGGGGTAATTTCGATGGAAGCAAATTTTTGAAACAGGGGGTTATTACGTTGGAAGTGTGTTTTCTGTGCTCTGGATTCATTTCGTTGGAAGCGAATATTTGTGTTCTCAGATGATTTCGTTTCAAGCGAATTTTTTGTGTTCTCCGGTTTTTTCGATGGAAGCAAATTTTTGAAGTAGGTGGTCATTTCGTTGGAAGCTTGTTTTCTGTCCTCTGGAGTAATTTCCTTGGAAGGGAATTTTTTGTGCTTTGGGCTGATTTCGTTCGAAGCGAATATTTTGTGTTCTAGTGTGATTTCGTTGAATGGGAATTTTTTGTGTTCTAGGGTGATTTTGTTGGAAGTGAATTTTTTGTGTTCTGTGGTGATTTCGATGGAAGCAATTTTTTTCTGTTCTGTGGTAATTTCCTTGGACGTGTATTTTTGGTTTTCTCCGGTTTTTTTGATGGAAGCAAATTTTTGATGTATGGTATCATTTCGTTCGAAGCGTGTTTTCTGTGCTCTGGAGTCATTTCGTTGGAAGTGAATTATTTTGTGTTCTCAGGTGATTTCGATGGAAGCAAATTTTTTCAGTTCTGGGGTAATTTTGTGGGAAGCCAATATTTTTGTTCTCAGGTCATTTATTGGAAGGGAATTTTTTGTGCTCTGGGGTGATTTCGTTGGAAGCAAATTTTTTTCTATTCTGGGGTAATTTCGTTGGACCTGAATTTTTTTGTTCTTAGGTGATTTCATTGAAAGTGAATTTTTTTTTGCTTTAGGGTGATTTAATTGGATGCGGATTTTTTGTGCTCTGGGGTGATTTCTTTGGAAGCGAATATTTGTGTCCTCAGGAGATTTTGTTGGAAGCAAATTTTTTGTGTTCTGGGGTATTTTCGTTATAAGCGAATTTTTTTGTGTTCTCCGGTTTTTTCGATGGAAGCAAATTTTTGAAGTAGGGGGTCACCTCGTTGGAAGTGAAATTTTTTGTGTTCAGGGGTGATTTCGTTGGAAGCGAATGTTTTATGTTCTGGGGTAATTTCGTTGGAAGCAAATTATTTTGTGTTCTCAGGTGATTTCGATGGAAGCAAATTTTCGAAGTATGGGGACATTTCGTTGGAAGCTAATTTATGTGCTTTGGTGTGATTTCGTTGGAAGCGAATTTCTTGTGTTCAGGGGTAATTTCTTTTGAAGCAAATTTTTGTGTTCTGGGTTGATTTCGATGGAAGCGAATATTTTGTGTTCTGTGTTGATTTCATTGGAAATGAATATTTGTGTTCTCAGGAGATTTCGTTGCAAGCGAATTTTTTGTGCTCTGGGGTGATTTCGTTGGAAGGGAATTTTTTGTGTTCTGGGGTGATTTCGTTGAAAGGGAATTTTTTGTGTTCTAGGGTGATTTTGTTGGAAGAGAATTTTCTGTGCTCTGGAGTCATTTCGTTGGAAGGGAATTTTTTGTGCTCTGTGGTGATTTCGTTGGAAGCGAATTTTTTGTGTTCTCGGGTGATTTCGTTGAAAGGGAATTTTTTGTCTTCTAGGGTGATTTCGTTGGAAGAGAATTTTCTGTGTTCTGGGGTGACTTCGATGGAAGTGAATTTTTTGTGTTCTCCGGTTTTTTCGAAGTAGGGGGTGATTTCATTAGAATCGTGTTTTCTGTGCTTTGGAGTCATTTCGTTGGAAGGGAATTTTCTGTGCTCTGGAGTCATTTCGTTTGAAGCGATTTTTTTGTGCTCTGGCGTGTTTTCGTTGGAAGCGAATTTTTTGTGCTCTGTGATGATTTCTTTGGAAGCAAATATTTGTGTTCTCAGGAGATTTCATTGGAAGCAAATTTTTTGTGTTCTGTGGTGATTTCGATGGAAGCAAATTTTTTCTGTTCTGTGGTAATTTCGTTGGACGTGAATTTTTTGTTTTCTCTGGTTTTTTTGATGGAAGCAAATTTTTGAAGCAGGGGGTCATTTCGTTGGAAGCGTGTTTTCTGTTCTCTGGAGTCATTTCGTTGGAAGCGAATTTTTTTGTGCTCTGGGATGATTTCTTTGGAAGCAAATATTTGTGTTCTCAGGAGGTATCGTTGGAAGCAAATTTATTGCGTTCTGGGGTAATTTCGTTGGAAGCAAATTTTTGAAGTATGGGATCATTTCGTTGGAAGCGTGTTTTCTCTGCTCTGGAGTCATTATGTTGGAAGCTAATTTTTTGTGTTCTGGGGTGATTTCGTTGGAAGCGAATATATTGTTCTCAGAAGATTTTGTTGCAAGCGAATTTTTTGTGTTCTGGCGTAATTTCGATGGAAGCGATTTTTTTGTGTTCTCGGGTGATTTCGATGGAAGCAAATTTTTGAAGTATGGGATCATTTAGTTGGGAGCGTGTTTTCTGTGCTCTGGAGTCATTCCGTTGAAAGCGAATTTTTTGTGTTCTGGGGTGATTTCGTTGGAAGCGAATATTCGTGTTCTCAGAAAATTTCTTTGCAAGCGAATTTTTTTGTGTTCTGGGGTAATTTCGATGGAAGCAAATTTTTGAAACAGGGGGTTATTACGTTGGAAGTGTGTTTTCTGTGCTCTGGATTCATTTCGTTGGAAGCGAATATTTGTGTTCTCAGATGATTTCGTTTCAAGCGAATTTTTTGTGTTCTCCGGTTTTTTCGATGGAAGCAAATTTTTGAAGTAGGTGGTCATTTCGTTGGAAGCTTGTTTTCTGTCCTCTGGAGTAATTTCCTTGGAAGGGAATTTTCTGTGCTTTGGGCTGATTTCGTTCGAAGCGAATATTTTGTGTTCTAGTGTGATTTCGTTGAATGGGAATTTTTTGTGTTCTAGGGTGATTTTGTTGGAAGTGAATTTTTTGTGTTCTGTGGTGATTTCGATGGAAGCAATTTTTTTCTGTTCTGTGGTAATTTCCTTGGACGTGTATTTTTGGTTTTCTCCGGTTTTTTTGATGGAAGCAAATTTTTGATGTATGGTATCATTTCGTTCGAAGCGTGTTTTCTGTGCTCTGGAGTCATTTCGTTGGAAGCGAATTTTTTGTGTTCTTGGGTGATTTCGTTGAAAGGGAATATTTTGTGTTCAGGGTGATTTCATTGGAAGCGATTTTTTTGTGTTCGGGGTTGATTTCGTTGGAAGCGAATTTTTTGTGTTCTGGGATGATTTCAGTGGAGGCGAATTTTTAGTGTTCTAGGGTGTTTTCGTTGGAAGCGTATTTTTTGTGTTCTCAGGTTTTCTCGATGGAAGCAAATTTTTGAAGTAGGGGATCCTTTCGATGGAAGCATGTTTTCTGTGCTCTGGAGTCATTTCGTTGTAAGCGAATTTTTTGTGTTTTGGGGTGATTTCCTTGGAAGCAAATTTATTTTGTTCTGGGGTAATTTAGTTGGAAGCGAATTTTTTGTGTTCTTGGTTGATTTCGATGGAAGCAAATTTTTGAAATATGGTATCATTTCATTCGAAGCTTGTTTTCTGTGCTCTGGAGTCATTACGTTGGAGCGAATTTTTTGTGTTCTAGGGTGATTTCGTTGAAAGGGAGTTTTTCTATTCTAGGGTGATTTCGTTGGAAGCGAATTTATTGTGTTCTGGGTTGATTTCGATGGAAGCAAATTTTTTCTGTTCTGTGGTAATTTCATTGGACGTGAATTTTTTTGTGTTCTCGGGTGATTTCGTTGAAAGGGAATTTTTTGTGTTCTATTGTGATTTCGTTGGAAGTGAATTTTTTTGTGTTCTGGGATGATTTCTTTCGAAGCGAATATTTGTGTTCTCAGGAGATTTCGTTGGAAGCGAATTTTTTGTGTTCTGGGGTTATTTCGATAGAAGCGATTTTTTTGTGTTCTTCGGTTTTTCTATGGAAGCAAATTTTTGAAGTAGGGGGTCATTTCGTTGGAAGCGTGTTTTCTGGAGTGCTCTGGAGTTATTTCGTTGGAAGGGAATTTTTTGTGCTCTGGGGTGATTTCGTTGAAAGCAATTTTTTTGTGTTCTCAGATGATTTCGTTTAAAGGGAATTTTTCGTGTTCTCGGTGATTTCGTTGGAAGCGAATTTTTTGTGTTCTGGTGTCATTTCGTCGGAAGCGTGTTTTCTGTGCTCTGGAGTCAGTTCGTTGGAAGCGAATTTTTTGTGCTCTGGAGTGATTTCGTTGGAAGCGAATTCTTTGTGTTCTCGGGTGATTTCCTTTAAAGCTAATTTTTTGTGTTCTAGGGTGATTTCGTTGGCAGCGAATTTTTTGTGTTCAGGGGTGATTTCGATGGAAGCAATTTTTTTCTGTTCTGTGGTAATTTGGTTGGATTTGAATTTTTGGTTTTCTCCTGTTTTTTTGATGGAAGCAAATTTTTGAAGCAGGGGGTCATTTCATTGGAAGCGTGCTTTCTGTGCTCTGGAGTCATTTCTTTGGCAGTGAATATTTTGTGCTCTGGGGTGATATTGTTGGAAGCGAATTTTTTGTGCTCTGGGGTGATTTGATTGGAAGCTAATATTTGTTTTCTCAGGATATTTCGTTGCAAGCAAATTTTTTGTGTTCTGGGGTAATTTCGTTGGAAGCGAATTTTTTGTGTTCTCCGGTTTTTTGATGGAAGCAAATTTTTTAAGTAGAGGGTCATTTCGTTGGAAGCTTGTTTTCTGTGCTCTGGAGTCATTTCTTTGAAAGTGAATATTTTGTGCTCTGGGGTGATTTCGTTGGAAGCGAATTTTTTCTATTCTGGGGTGATTTCATTGAAAGCAAATTTTTTATGTTCTAGGGTGATTTCTTTGGAAGCAAATTTTTTGTGTTCTCGGGTCATTTCATTGGTACATTGTTTTCTGTGCTCTGGAGTCATTTCGTTGGAAGCGAATATTTTGTGCTCTCGGGTGATTTCATTGGAAGCGAAATTTTGTGTTCTCGGGTGATTTCGTTGAAAGGGAATTTTTGCGTTCTAGGGTGATTTCGTTGGAAGCGAAGTTTTTGTGCTCTGGGATGATATCTTTGGAAGCGAATACTTGTGTTCTCAGGAGTTTTCGTTGGAAAAGAATTTTTGTCTTCTGGGGTAATATCGTTGGAAGAGAATTTTTTGTGTTCTCTGGTCTTTTCGATGGAAGCAAATTTTGAAATAGTGTGTCATTTCGTTGGAAGCCTGTTTTCTGTGCTCTGGAGTCATTTCGTTGGAAGCGTATTTTTTGTGTTCTGGGGTGATTTCGTTGGAAGCGAATTTTTTGTGTTCTGTGGAAATTTTGTTGGAAGCGAATTTTTTGTGTTCTCCGGTTTTGTCGATGGAAGCAAATTTTTGAAGTAGGGGGTCATTTTGTTGGAAGCGTGTTTTCTGTGCTCTGGAGTCACTTGGTTGGAAGAGAATTTTTGGTGCACTGGAGTGATTTCGTTGGAAGCGAATTTTTTTGTGTTCTGGGGTGATTTCGTTGGAAGCGAATTTTGTGAGTTCTGGGGTAATTTCGATAGAAGCGGTTTTTTTTGTGTCTGGGGTCATTTCGTTGGAAGAGAATTTTTTGTGTTCTGGTGTGATTTCGTTGGAAGCAAATTTTTTGTGTTCTGGGGTAATTTCGTAGAAAGCGAATTTTTTGTTTTCTCCGGTGATTTCGAAGGAAGCAAATTTTTGAAGTAGGGGGACATTTCGTTGGAAGCTTGTTTTCTGTGCTCTGGAATCATATCATTGGAAGGTAATTTTTTATGCTTTGGGGTGATTTCGTTGGAAGCGAATTTTTTGTGTTCTAGTGTGATTTCGTTGAAAGGGAATTTTTTGTGTTCTAGGGTGATTTATTGGACATGAATTTTTTGTGTTCTCGGGTGATTTCGTCGAAAGTGAATTTTTTTGTGTTCTAGGGTGATTTTGTTGGAAGTGAATTTTTTGTGTTCTCGGGTCATTTCGTTGGAATCGTGTTTTCTCTTCTATGGAGTCATTTTGTTGGAAGGGAATTTTTTGTACTCTGTGGTGATTTCGTTGGAAGTGAATTTTTTTGTTCTCGTGTGATTTCGTTGAAAGGGAATTTTTTGTGTTCTGGGGTCATTTCGTTGGAAGCCTGTTTTCTGTGCTCTAGAGTCATTTGTTTGGAAGCGAATTTTTTGTGTTCTCGGGTGATTTTGTTGAAAGGGAATTTTTGTGTTCCAGGGTGATTTCGTTGGAAGCGAATATTTTTGTGCTCGGGAATGATTTCTTTGGAAGCAAATATTTGTGTTCTCTGGAGAGATCGTTTGAAGCGAATTTATTGTGTTCTGGGGTAATTTCGTTGGAAGCGAATTTTTTGTGTTTTCGGGTGATTTCGATGGAAGCAAATTTTTGAAATATGGGGTCATTTCGTTGGAACCGTGTTTTCTCTGTTCTGGAGTCATTATGTTGGAAACTAATTTTTTGTGTTCTGGGGTGATTTCGTTGGAAGCAAATTTTTTGTGTTCCCGGGTGATTTCAATGGAAGCAAATTTTTGAAGTATGGGATCATTTCTTTGGGAGCGTGTTTTCTGTGCTCTGGAGTCATTCCGTTTAAAAGCGAATTTTTTATGTTCTGGGGTGATTTCGTTGGAAGCGAATATTCGTGTTCTCAGAAGATTTCGTTGGAAGCGAATTTTTTGTTTTCTCCGGTTTTTTCAATGGAAGCAAATTTTTGAAGCAGGGGGTCATTTCATTGGAAGTGTGTTTTCTATGCTCTGGAGTCATTTAGTTGGAAGCGAATTTTTTGTGTTTTGGGGTGATTTCATGGAAGCAAATTTTCTGTGTTCTGGGGTAATTTCATTGGAAGCAATTTTTTGTGTTCTGGGGACATTTCGTTGGATGTAAATTTTTTGTGTTCTGGGGTAATTTCGTTGGAAGTGAATTTTTTGTGTTCTCGGGTCGTTTCAATGGAAGCAAATTTTTGAAGTATGGTATCCTTTCGTTCGAAGCGTGTTTTCTATGCTCTGGAGTCATTTTGTTGGAAGCGAATATTTGTGTTCTCAGACGATTTCGTTGCAAGCGAATTTATTGTGTTCTCAGGTTTTTTCGATGGAAGCAAATTTTTGAAGTAGGGGTTCATTTCGTTGGAAGCTTGTTTTCTATGCTTTGGAGTAATTTCGTTGGAACGGAATTTTTTGTGCTTTGGGCTGATTTCTTTGGAAGCAAAGTTTTTGTGTTCTAGTGTGATTTCGTTGAAAGGGAATTTTTTGTGTTCTAGGGTGATTTTGTTGGAAGCAAATTTTTTGTGCTCTGTGGTGATTTCGATGGAAGCAAATTTTTTCTGTTCTGTGGTAATTTTGTTGGACCTGAATTTTTGGTTTTGTTGGACATGAATTTTTTGTGTTCTCAGGTGATTTCATCGGAAGGGAATTTTTTGTGTTCTAGGGTGATTTCGTTGGAAGCGAACTTTTTTTTGCTCTGGGATGATTTCTTTGGAAGCGAATATCTGTGTTCTCAGGAGATTTCGTTGCAAGCGAATTTATTTTGTTCTGGGGTAATTTCGTTGGAAGCTAATTTTTTGTATTCTCAAGTTATTTCGATGGAAGCAAAATTTTGAAATATGGGGTCATTTCGCTGGAAGCATGTTTTCTGTGCTTTGTAGTCATTTCTTTGGAAGCGAATTTTTTGTGCTCTGGGGTGATTTCTATGGAAGCTAATATTTGTGTTCTCAGGACATTTCGTTGCAAGCGAATTTTTTGGGTTCTGGGGTAATTTCGTTGGCGAATTTTTTGTGTTCTGGTGTTCTCTGGTTTTTTTGATGGAAGCGAATTTTTTAAGTAGGCGGTCATTTCATTGGAAGCGTGTTTTCTGTGATCTGGAGTTATTTCGTTGGAAGGGATTTTTTTGTGTTCTGGGGTGATTTCGTTGGAAGCGAATATTTGTTTTCTCAGAAAACTTCGTTGCAAGCGAATTTTTTGTGTTCTGTGGTAATTTTGTTGGAAGCGAATTTTTTGTGTTCTCCAGTTTTTTTCGATGGAAGCAAATTTTTGAAGTACGGGGTCATATCGTTGGAAGCGTGTTTTCTCGCCTCTGGAGTCATTTCGTTGGAAGGGAATTTTGTGCTCTGGGGTGATTTCATTGAAAGCTAATTTTTTTGTGTTCTAGCGTGATTTCGTTGGAAGCGAATTTTTTGTGTTGTGGGGTTATTTCGATGAAAGCAAATATTTTCTCTTCTGTGGTAATTTCGTTGGACATGAATTTTTTGTGTTCTCAGGTGATTTTGTTGAAAGGGAATTTTTGTGTTCTAGGGTGATTTCATTGTAAGCGAATTTTTTGTGCTCTGGGATGATTTCTTTGGAAGCGAATATTTGTGTTCCCAGGAGATTTCGTTGGAAGCGAATTTTTTGTGCTCTGGGATAATATTTTTGGAAGCGAATATTTTTGCTCTCAGGAGATTTCTTTGGAAAAGAATTTTTTGTCTTCTGGGGTAATATCGTTGGAAGAGAATTTTTTGTGTTCTCCAGTCTTTTTGATGGAAGCAAATTTTTGAAATAGGAGGTCATTTCATTGGAAGCGTGTTTTCTGTGCGCTGGAATCATTTCGTTGGAAGCGAATTTTTTGTGCTCTGAGGTGATTTTGTTGGAAGCAAATATTTGTGTTCTCAGGAGATTTCGTTGCAAGCAAATTTTGTGTGTTCTGGGGTGATTTCGTTGGAAGGGAATTTTTTGTGTTCTCGGGTGATATCGTTGAAAGGGAATTTTTTGTGTTCTGGGATAAATTCATTGGAAGCAAATTTTTTGTGTTCTGGGGTGATTTAGATGGAAACAAATTTTTGAAGTAGGGGGTCATTTCGTTGGAAGCGGGTTTTCTGTACTCTGGATTCATTTCGTTGGAAGCGAATTTTTTGTGCTCTGGGGTGATTTCGTTGGAATCGAATTTTTTGTGTTCTCAGGTGATTTTGATTGAAGGAAATTTTTGAAGTATGGGGTCATATCGTTGGAAATGAATTTTTTGTGTTCTCGGGTAATTTCGTTGGAAGCGAATTTTTTATGTACTACGGTGATTTCGTTGGAAGTGAATTTTTTCTGCTCTGGGGTGCTTTGGTTGGAAGCAAATTTTTTGTCTTCTGTGGTGATTTCGATGGAAGCGAATTTTTTTGTTCTAGGTTGATTTCTTTGGAAGCGATTTTTTTGTGCTCTGGGGTGATTTCGTTGGAAGTGAATATTTTTGTTCTCAGGAGATTTCGTTGGAAAAGAATTTTTTGTCCTCTGTGGTAATATCATTGGAAGAGTATTTTTTATGTTGTTCGGTTTTTTCGATGGAAGCATATTTTTGATGTAGGGGGTCATTTCTTTGTAAGCATGTTTTCTGTGCTCTGGAGTCATTTCGTTGGAAGCAAATTTTTCGTGCTCTGGGGTGCTATGGTTGGAAGCGAATTTTTTGTGATCTCGGGTGATTTCGATGGAAGCAAATTTTTGAAGTAAGGGATCATTTCATTGGAAGCGTGTTTTCTGTGCTCTGGAGTAATTTCGTTGGAAGCAAATTTTTTGTGTTCTGGGGAGATTTCGTTGGAAGCGAATATTTGTGTTCTCAGAAAATTTCGTTGCAAGCGAATTTTTTGTGTTCTGGGTTAATTTCGTTGGAAGCGAATTTTTTATGTTCTCCGGTTTTTCGATGGAGGCAAATTTTTGAAGTAGGGGGTCATTTCGTTGGAATCGTGTTTTCTGTGCTCTGGAGTCATTTCTTTAGAAGGGAATTTTTTGTGCTCTGGGGTGATTTCGTTGGAAGCGAATTTTTTGTGTTCTGGGGTGATTTCGTTGGAAGCGAATTTTTTGTGTTCTGGGGTGATTTCGATGGTAGCAAATTTTTGAAGTACGAGGTCATTTCGTTGGAAGCGTGTTTTCTATGATCTGGGGTCCTTTCTTTGGAAGTGAATTTTTTTGTGCTCTGGGGTGATTTCCTTGGAATCGAATATTTGTGTTCTCGGGAGATTTCATTACAAGCGAATTTTTTGTGTTCTTGGGTAATTTCGTTGGAAGCGAATTTTTTGTGTTCTCGTGTGATTTTGTTGAAAAGGAATTTTTTATGTTCTAGGGTGATTTCGTTGGAAGCGAATTTTTTTGTGTTCTAGGGTCATTTCGTTGGAAGTGTGTTGTCTGTGCTGTGGAGTCATTTCATTGGAAGTGAATTTTTTTTGCTCTGGGGTGATTTCGTTGGAAGCCAATTTTTTGTCTTCTCGGGTGATTTCTTTGAAAGCTAATTTTTTGTGTTCTAGCGTTGTTTCGTTGGAAGCGAAGTTTTTGTGTTCTGGGTTGATTTCGTTGGAAGCAATTTTTTTCTGTTCTATGGGAATTTCATTGGACGTGTATTTTTTGTGTTCTTTGGTGATTTCTTTGAAAGGGAATTTTTTGTGTTCTAGGGTGATTTCCTTGGAAGTGAATTTTTTTCTGCTCTGGGGTGATTTGGTTGGAAGCGAATTTTTTGTCTTCTGTGGTGATTTCGATGGAAGCGATTTTTTATGTTCTAGGGTGATTTCTTTGGAAGCGAATTTTTTGTGCTCTGGGGTGATTTAGTTGGAAGTGAATTTTTTCTGTTCTCCTGTGATTTCGTTGAAAGGGAATTTTTGTGTTCTGGGGTAATTTCGTTGGAAGCATATTTTTGTGTTCTCCGGTTTTTTCGATGGAAGCGAATTTTTTAAGTAGGGGGTCATTTCGTTGGAAGTGTGTTTTCTGTGCTCTGGAGTCATTTCATTGGAAGCGAATTTTTTGTGTTCTCGGGTGATTTCGATGGAAGCAAATTTTTGAAGTAAGGGTTCATTTCGTTGAAAGCATGTTTTCTGTGCTCTGGGGTAATTTCTTTGGAAGCTAATTTTTTGTGTTCTGGGGTGATTTCGTTGGAAGCGAATATTTGTGTTCTCAGAAAATTTCGTTGCAAGCAAATTTTTTTGTGTTCTGAGATTATTTCGTTGGAAGCGAATTTTTTATCTTCTCCGGTTTTTCGATGGAAGCAAGTTTTTGAAGTAGGGGGTCACTTCGTTGGAATTGTGTTTTCTGTGCTCTGGAGTCATTTCGTTGGAAGGGAATTTTTTGTGCTTTGGGGTGATTTCGTTGGAAGCCTATTTTTTGTGTTCTCGGGTTATTTCATTGAAAGCTAATTTTTGTGTTCTAGCGTGATTTCATTAGAAGCTAATTTTTTGTGTTCTGGGGTGATTTCGATGGAAGCAAATTATTTCTCTTCTGTGGTAATTTCGTTGGACGTGAATTTTTTGTTTTCTCGGGTGATTTCGTTGAAAGGGAATTTTTTGTGTTCTAGGGTGATTTAGTGGGAAGCGAATTTTTTTGTGCTCTGAGATGATTTCTTTGGAAGCAGATATTGTGTTCCCAGGAAATTTCATCGGAAGCGATTTTTTTGTGTTCTGGGGTAATTTCGTTGGAAGCGAAATTTTTGTGTTCTCGGGTGATTTCGATGGAAGCAAATTTTTGAAATATGGGATCATATCGTTGGAAGCATGTTTTCGGTCCTCTGGAGTCATTTCTTTGGAAGTGAATTTTTCGTACTCTAGGGTGATTTGGTTCGAAGCGAATTTTTTGTGCTCTGGAATGATATCTTTGGAAGCGAATATTTGTGCTCTCAGGAGATTTTTTTGGAAAAGTATTTTTTGTCTTCTGGGGTAATATCTTTGAAAGAGAATTTTTTGTGTTCTCCAGTCTTTTCGGTGGAAGCAAAATTTTGAAGTAGGGGGTCATTTTTCTGCTCTGGGGTGATTTGGTTGGAAGCGAATTTTTTGGCTTCTGTGGTGATTTCAATGGAAGCGAATTTTTTATGTTCTAGGGTGTTTTCGTTGGAAGCGATTTTTTGTGCTCTGGGGTGATTTCGTTGGAAGCGAATTTTTTATGTTCTCGGGTGATTTCGTTTAAAGGGAATTTTTGTGTTCTGGGGTAATTTCGTTGGAAGCGTATTTTTGTGTTCTCCGGTTTTTTCGATGGAAGCGAATTTTTTAAGTAGGTGGTCATTTCTTTGGAAGTGTGTTTTCTGTGCTCTGGAGTCATTTCGATGGAATCGAATTTTTTGTGTTCTCGGGTGATATCGATGGTAGCAAATTTTTGAAGTAAGGGATTGTTTCGTTGGAAGCGTGTTTTCTGTGCTCAGGAGTAATTTCGTTGGAAGCGAAGTTTTTGTGTTCTGGGGTGATTTCGTTGGAAGCGAATATTTGTGTTCTCAGAAAATTTCGTTGCAAGCAAATTTTTAGTGTTCTGGGGTTATTTCTTTGGAAGCAACTTTTTTATGTTCTCTGGTTTTTCGATGGAAGCAAATTTTTGAAGTAGGGGGTCATTTCGTTGGAATCGTGTTTTCTGTGCTCTGGAGTCATTTCGTTGGAAGGGAATTTTTTGTGCTCTGGGGGGATTTTGTTGGAAGCCAATTTTTTATGTTCTCGGGTGATTTCATTGAAATCTAATTTTTGTTTTCTAGTGTGATTTCGTGGGAAGCGAATTTTTTTGTGCTCTAGGATCATTTCTTTGGAAGCGAATATTTGTGTTCCCAGGAGATATCGTTGGAAGCGAATTTATTCTGTTCTGGGGTAATTTTGTTGGAAGCGAATTTTTGTGTTCTCTGGTTTTTTCAATGGAAGCAAATTTTTGAAGTAGGGGGTCATTTCGTTGGAAGCATGTTTTCTGTGCTCTGGAGTCATTTTGTTGGAAGCGAATTTTTTGTGCTCTCAGCAAATTTCGTTGCAAGCGAATTTTTTGTGTTCTGGGCTAATTTCGTTGGAAGCGAATTTTTTATGTTCTCCGGTTTTTTGATGGCAGCAATTTTTTTAAGTAGAGTGTCATTTCGTTGGAATCATGTTTTATGTGCTCTGGAGTCATTTCCTTGGAAGGGAATTTTTTGTGCTCTGGGGTGATTTCATTTTAAGCTAATTTTTTTGTGTTCTAGCGTGATTTTGTTGGAAGCCAATTTTTTGTGTTCTGGGGTTATTTCGATGGAAGCAAATATTTTCTGTTCTGTGGTAATTTCGTTGGACGTGAATTTTTTGTGTTCTCGCGTGATTTCGTTGTAAGGTAATTTTTTGTGTTCTCGGGTGATTTCGTTGTAAGCGAATTTTTTGTGCTCTGGGATGATTTCTTTGGAAGCGAATATTTGTGTTCCCAAGAGATTTCGTTGGAAGCGATTTTTTTGTGTTTTGGGGTAATTTCGCTGGAAGCGAATTTTTTGTATTCTACGGGTTTTTCCATGGAAGCAAATTTTTTAAGTAGGGGGTCATTTCGTTGGAACTGTGTTTTCTGTGCTCTGGAGTCATTTCGTTGGCAGCGAATTTTTTGTGCTCTGGGGTGATTTATTTGGAAGCGAATTTTTTATGTACTAGGGTGATTTCGTTGGAAGTGAATTTTTTCTGCTCTGGGGTGATTTGGTTGGAAGCGAATTTTTTGTCTTCTGTGGTGATTTCGATGGAAGCGAATATTGTATGCTCTGGGATGATATTTTTGGAAGCGAATATTTGTGCTCTCAGGAGATTTCGTTGGAAAAGAATTTTTTGTGTTCTGGGATAAATTCGTTGGAAGCGAATTTTTTGTGTTCTGGGGTGATTTCGATGGAAACAAATTTTTGAAGTGGGGGTCATTTCGTTGAAAGCGGGTTTTCTGTACTCTGGATACATTTCGTTGGAAGCAAATTTTTTGTGCTCTGGGGTGATTTCGTTGGAAGCGAATTTTTTCTGTTCTCGGGTGATTTTGATGGAAGCAAATTTTTGAAGTATGGGTTCATATCGTTGGAAACGAATTTTTTGTGTTCTCGGGTGATTTCGTTGGAAGTGAATTTTTTCTGCTCTGGGGTGATTTGGTTGGAAGCGAATTTTTTGTCTTCTGTGGTGATTTCGATGGAAGCGAATTTTTGTGTTAAAGGTTTATTTCGTTGGAAGCAAATTTTTTGTGCTCTGGGATGATATCTTTGGAAGCAAATATTTGTGTTCTCAGGAGATTTCGTTGGAAAAGAATTTTTTGTCTTCTGGGGTAATATCGTTGGAAGAGAATTTTTTGTTTTCTCTGGTTTTTTGATGGAAGCAAATTTTTGACATAGGGCGTCATTTCGTTGGAAGCGTGTTTTCTGTGCCCTTTAGTCATTTCTTTGGAAGCGAATTTTTTGTACTCTGGGGTGATATCGTTGGAAGCTAATTTTTGTGTTCTCAGGAGATTTCGTTGCATGCAAATTTTTTGTGTTCTGGAGTAATTTCGTTGGAAGCAAATTTTTTGTGTTCACGGGTGATTTCGTTGAAAGCAAATTTTTGTGTTCAAGGTTGATTTTGTTGGAAGCGAAATTTTTGTGCTCTGAGATTATATCTATTGAAGCGAATTTTTTGTGTTCCCTGGTGATTTCGATGGAAGCAAATTTTTGAAGTATGGGATCATTTAGTTGGAAGCGTGTTTTCTGTGCTCAGGAGTCATTTCGTTGGAAGCGAATTTTTTGTGTTCTGGGGTGATTTTGTTGGAAGCGAATGTTTGTGTTCTCAGAAAATTTCGTTGCAAGCGAATTTTTTGTGTTCTGGAGTAATTTCGTTGGAAGCAAATTTTTGTGTTCTCAGGTGATTTCGTTGAAAGCGAATTTTTGTGTTCACGGGTGATTTTGTTGTAAGCGAATTTTTTGTGCTCTGGGATGATATCTATTTGGAAGCGAATTTTTTGTGTTCTCTGGTGATTTCGGTGGAAGCAAATTTTTGAAGTATGGGATCATTTAGTTGGAAGCGTGTTTTCTGTGCCCTGGAGTCATTTCGTTGGAAGCGAATTTTTTGTGTTCTGGGGTGATTTCGTTTGATGCGAATATTTGTATTCTCAGAAAATTTCGTTGCAAGCGAATTTTTTGTGTTCTTGAGTAATTTCGTTGGAAGCGAATTTTTTATGTTCTCCGTTTTTCGATGGCAGCAAATTTTTTAAGTAGGTGGTCATTTCGATGGAATCGTGTTTTATGTGCTCTGGAGTCATTTTTTGGAAGGGAATTTTTTGTGCTCTGTGGTGATTTCATTGAAAGCTATTTTTTTGTGTTCTAGCGTGATTTCTTTGGAAGCGAATTTTTGGTGTTCTGGGGTTATTTCGATGGAAGCAAATATTTTCTGTTCTGTGGTAATTTCGTTGGACGTGAATTTTTTTGTGATCTCGGGTGATTTCGTTGAAAGGGAATTTTTGTGTTCTCGGGTGATTTCGTTGAAAGGGAATTTTTTGTATTCTACGGTGATTTCGTTGGAAGCGAATTTTTTGTGCTCTGAGATGATATGGTTAGAAGCGAATATTTGTGTTCTCAGGAGATTTCGTTGGAAAATAATTTTTGTCTTCTTGGGTAATATCGTTGGAAGAGAAATTTTTGTGTTCTCCGGTTGTTTCGATGGAAGCAAATTTTTGAAGTATTGGGTCATTTCGTTGGAAGCGTGTTTTCTGTGCTCTGGAGTCATTTCGTTGGAAGTGAATTTTTTGTGCTCTGGGATGATTTCTTTGGAAGCCAATATTTGTGTTCCCAGGAGATTTCGTTGGAAGCAATTTTTTTGTGTTCTGGGGTAATTTCTTTGTAGGCAAATTTTTTGTGTTCTCGGTTGATTTCGATGGCAGCAAATTATTGAAATAGGGGGTCATTTCATTGGAAGTGTGTTTTCTGTGCTCTGGAGTCATTTCTTTGGAAGCGAATTTTTTGTGTTCTGGGGTGATTTCTTTGGAAGCGAATTTTTTGTGCTCTGGGGTGAGTTCGTTGGAAGCGAATATTTGTGTTCTCAGGAGGTTTCATTGGAAAAGAAATTTTTGTCTTCTGGGGTAATTTCGTTGGAAGCGAATTTTTTGTGTTCTCCGGTGATTTCGATGGAAGCAAATATATGAAATAGGGGGACATTTCGTTGGAATCGTGTTTTCTGTGCTCCGGAGTCCTTTCGTTGGAAGGGAATTTTTGTGCTCTGGGGTGATTTCGTAGGAAGCGATTTTTTTGTGTTCTCGGGTGATTTCTTTGAAAGGGAATTTTTGCGTTCTAGGGTGATTTCGTTGGAAGCGAATTTTTTGTGCTCTGGGACGATTTCGTTGGAAGCGAATATTTGTGTTCTCAGGAGATTTCATTGCAAGCGAATTTTCTGTGTTCTGGGGTGATTTCATTGGAAGCGAATTTTTTGTGTTCTCGGGTGATTTCTTTGAAAGGAAATTTTGTGTTTTCGGGTGATTTCGTTGAAAAAGTTAACTTTTTGTGTTGTAGTGTGATTTCGTTGGAAGCAAATTATTTTTATTCTGGGGTGATTTCGATGGAAGCAAATTTTTATCTGTTCTGTGATAATTTCGTTGGACGTGAATTTTTTGTGTTATCGGGTGCTTTCATTGGAAGCGAATTTTTTTGTGCTCTGGGATGATTTCTTTGGAAGCGAATATTTGTGTTCTCAGGAGATTTCATTGGAAAAGAATTTTTTGTCTTCTGAGGTAATCTCTTTGGAAGAGAATTTTTTGTGTTCTCCGGTTTATTCGATGGAAGCAAATTTTTGAAGTAGGGGGTCATTTCGTTGGAAGTGTGTTTTTCTGTGCCCTGGAGTCATTTCGTTGGAAACGAGTGTTTTGTGCTCTGGGGTGATTTCATTGGAAACAAATATTTGTGTCCTCAGGAGATTTCGTTGGAAAAGAAATTTTTGTCTTCTGAGGTAATTTCGTTGGAAGCGAATTTTTTGTGTTCTCAGATTATTTCAATGGAAGCAAATTTTTGAAGTATGGGATCATTTCGTTGGAAGATTGTTTTCTGTGCTCTGGAGTCATTTCGTTGGAAGCCTATTTTTTGTGTTCTGGGGTAATTTCGTTGGAAGCTAATGTTTTGTGTTCTCTGGTTTTTTCAATGGAAGCAACTTATTGAAATAGGGAGTCATTTCATTGGAAGCATGTTTTCTGTGATCTTGAGTCATTTCATTGGAAGCGAATTTTTTGTGTTCTGGGGTGATTTCGTTGGAAGCGAATATTTGTGTTCTCAGGAGATTTCATTGCAAGCGAATTTTTTGTGTTCTGGGGTAATTTCGTTGGAAGTGTATTTTTGTGTTCTCTGTTTTTTTCGATGGAAGCGAATTTTTTAAGTAGGGGGTCATTTCGTTTGAAGCGTGTTTTCTGTGCTCCGGAGTCATTTCGTTGGAAGCGAATTTTTTGTGTTTTCTGGTGATTTCGATGGAAGCAAATTTTTGAAGTATGAGATCATTTTGTTGAAAGCATGTTTTCTGTGCTCTGGAGTCATTTCTTTGGAAGCGAATTTTTCGTGCTCTTGGGTTATTTCGTTCGAAGGGAATTTTTTGTGCTCTGGGATGATATCTTTGGAAGCGAATATTTGTTTTCTCACGAGATTTCGTTTGAAAAGAAGTTTTTGTCTTCTGGGGTAATATCATTGGAAGAGAATTTTTTGTCTTCTGTGGTGATTTCGATGGAAGCGATTTTTTTTTTGTTCTATGGTGTTTTCGTTGGAAGCGAATTTTTTGTGTTCTTGGGTGATTTCATTGAAAGGGAATTTTTGTGTTCTAGGGTAATTTTGTTGGAAGCGAATTTTTTGTGCTCTGGGACGATTTCGTTGGAAGCGAATATTTGTGTTCTCAGGAGATTTCATTGCAAGCGAATTTTTTGTGTTCTGGGGTGATTTCATTGGAAGCGAATTTTTTGTGTTCTAGCGTGATTTTGTTGAAAGCTAATTTTTTGTGTTCTAGCGTGATTTCGTTGAAAGCAAATTTTTTTCTGTTCTGTGATAATTTCGCTGGACGTGAATTTTTTGTGTTATCGGGTGCTTTCGTTGGAAGTGAATTTTTTTGTGCTCTGGGATGTTTTCTTTGGAAGCGAATATTTGTGTTCTCGGGAGATTTCATTGGAAAATAATTTTTTGTCTTCTGGGGTAATCTCGTTGGAAGAGAATTTTTTGTGTTCTCCGGTTTATTCGAAGTAAGCAAATTTTTGAAGTAGGGGGTCATTTCGTTGCAAGCGTGTTTTCTGTGCTCTGGAGTCATTTCGTTGGATGCGAATTTTTTGTGCTTTGGTGTGATTTCGCTGGAAGCGAATATTTGTGTTCTCAGGAGATTTCGTTGCAAGCGAATTTTTTGTGTTCTGGGGTAATTTCGTTGGAAGCGAATTTTTTGTTTTCTCGGGTGATTTCCTTGAAAGGGAATTTTTGAATTCTAGGGTGATTTCGTTGGAAGCGAATATTTTGTGCTCTAGGATGATATCTTTGGAAGCGAATATTTGTGTTCTCAGGAGATTTCGTTGCAAGCGAATTTTTTGTGTTTTGGGGTAATATCGTTCGAAGCGAATTTTTTGTGTTCTCCGGTGTTTCCGATGAAAGCAAATTTTTTAAGTAGGGGGTCATTTGTTTGGAAGCGTGTTTTCTGTGCTCTGGAGTCATTTCGTTGGAAGCGAATTTTTTGTGCTCTGAGATGATATCGTTGGAAGCGAATATTTGTGTTCTCAGGATATTTCATTGGAAAAGAATTTTTTGTCTTCTGGGGTAATATCGTTGGAAGAGAATTTTTTGTTTTCTCCAGTTGTTTCGATGGAAATAAATTTTTGAAGTATTGGGTCATTTCGTTGGAAGCATGTTTTCTGTGCTCTGGAGTCATTTCGTTGGAAGCGAATTTTTTGTGCTCTGTTGTGATTTCGTTGGAAGCGAATATTTGTGTTCTCAGGAGATTTCGTTGCAAGTGAATTTTTGTGTTCTGGGGTAATTTCGTTGGAAGTGAATTTTTTGTGCTCTGAGATGATATCGTTGGAAGGGAATATTTGTGTTCTCAGGAGATTTCATTGTAAATGATTTTTTTTTCTTCTGGGGTAATATCATTGGAAGAGAATTTTTTGTGTTCTCCGATTTTTTCGAAGGAAACAAATTTTTGAAGTAGGGGGTCATTTCGTTGGAAGCATGTTTTCTGTGCTCTGGAGTCATTTCGTTGGAAGCGAATTTTTTGTACTCTGGGGTGATTTCACTGCAAGCGAATTTTTTGTGTTCTGGGGTAATTTCGGGGGAACCGAATTTTTGTGTTCTCGCGTGATTTCGTTGAAAGGGAAATTTTGTGTTCTGGGGTGATTTCGTTGGAAGCGAATTTTTTCTTTTCTCCGGTGATTTCGTTGAAAGGGAATTTTTGTGTTCTAGGGTGATTTCGTTCAAAGAGAATTTTTTGTGCTCTGAGAGGATATCTTTGGAAGCGAATATTTGTGTTCTCAGGAGATTTCGTTGCAAGCGAATTTTTTGTGTTCTGGGGTAATTTCGTTGGAAGCAAATTTTTTGTGTTTTCGGGTGATTCCTTGAAAGGGAATTTTTGTGTTCTGGGGTGATTTCGTTGAAATGATTTTTTTGTGTTCTGGGATGATATCTTTGGAAGAGAATATTTGTGTTCCCAGAAGATTTCGTTGGAAAAGAATTTTTTGTCTTCTGGGGTAATGTCGTTTGAAGCGAATTTTTTGTGTTCTCCGGTTTTTTGGATGGAAGCAAATTTTGAAGTAGGGTGTCATTTCGTTGGACGCATGAATTCTATGCTCTGGAGTCATTTCGTTGAAGCGAATTTTTTGTGTTCTCAGGTGATTTCCTTGAAAGGGAATTTTTGTGTTCTGGGGTGATTTCGTTGAAATGATTTTTTTTTTTACTCTGGGATATTTTCTTTGGAAGCGAATATTTGTGTTCTCAGGAGATTTCGTTGGAAGAGAATTTTTTGTTTTCTGGGGTAATATCGTTGGAAGAGAATTTTTTGTGTTCTCCGGTTTTTTCGAAGGAAGCTAATTTTTGAAGTAGGGGGTCATTTCGTTGGAAGCATGTTTTCTGTACTCTGGAGTCATTTCTTTGGAAGCGAATTGTTTGTACTCTGTGGTGATTTCGTTGGAAGCGAATTTTTTGTGCTCTGGGGTGATTTCGAAAGAAGTGAATATTTGTGTTCTCAGGAGATTTCATTGCAAGCGAATTTTTTGTGTTCTGGAGTAATTTTGGTGGAACCGAATTTTTTGTGTTCTCGCGTGATTTCTTTGGAAGCGAAATTTTTGTGCTCTGGGATGATATCTTTGGAAACGAATTTTGTGTTCTCCGGAGATTTCGTTGGAAAGGAATTTTTATGTCTTCTAGGGTAATATTGTTGTAAGAGAATTTTTTGTGTTCTCCGGTTTTTACGATGGAAGCAAATTTTTGAAGTAGGGGGTCATTTCATTGAAAGCATGTTTTCTGTGCTCTGGAGATTTTCGTTGGAAGCGAATGTTTTGTTCTCTGGGGTGATTTCGTTGAAAGCGAATATTTGTGTTCTCAGGAGATTTCTTTGGAAAAGAATTTTTTGTCTTCTGGGGTAATGTGGTTGGAAGAGAATTTTTTGTGTTCTCCGGTTTTTTCGATCGAAGCAAATTTTTGAAATAGGGGCTCATTTCGTTGGAAGCGTGTTTTCTGTGCTCTGGAGTCATTTCAGTGGAAACGAATTTTTTGTGCTCTGGGGTGATTTCCATGGAAGCGAATATTTGTGTTCTAAGGAGATTTCGTTGCAAGCGAATTTTTTGTGTTCTGGAGTAATTTCGTTGGAAGCGAATTTTTTCTTTTCTCGGGTGATTTCGTTGAAAGGGAATTTTTGTGTTCTAGGGTGATTTCGTTGAAAGAGAATTTTTTGTGCTCTGGGATGATATCTTTGGAAGCGGATATTTGTGTTCTCAGGAGATTTCGTTCCAAGCGAATTTTTTGTGTTCTGTTGTAATTTCGTTGGAAGCGAATTTTTTTGTGTTCTCGGGTGATTTCCTTGAAAGGGAATATTTGCGTTCTAGGGTGATTTCGTTGTAAGCTAATTTTTTTGTGCTCTGGGATGATATCTTTGGAAGCGAATATTTGTGTTCGCAGGAGATTTCGTTGGAAAAGAATTTTTTGTCTTCTGGGGTAATATCATTGGAAGAGAATTTTTTGTGTTCTCCGCTTTTTTCGATGGAAGCAAATTTTTGAAGTAGGGGGTCAGTTCGTTGGAAGCGTGTTTTCTGTGCTCTGGAGTCTTTTCGTTGGAAGCAAATATTTTGTGCTCTGGGGTGATTTCGTTGGAAGCGAATATTTGTGTTCTCCGGAGATTTCGTTGGAAAGGAATTTTTTTGTCTTCTGGGGTAATATCGTGGGAAGCGAAATTTTTGTGTTCTCCGGTTTTTTCAATGGAAGCAAATTTTGAAGTAGGGTGTCATTTCGTTGGAAGCAAGTTTTCTGTCCTCTGGAGTCATTTCGTTGGAAGCGAATTTTTTGTGCTCTGGGGTGATTTTGTTGGAAGCGAATTTTTTGTGTTCTCGGGTGATATCGATGAAAGGGAATTTTTGTGTTCTAGGTGATTTCTTTAGAAGCGAATTATTTGTGCTCTGGTTTGATACCTTTGGAAGGAAATATTTGTGTTCTCAGGAGATTTCGTTGCATGGAAATTTTTTGTGTTCTGGGGTAAATTCGTTCG
This sequence comes from Meriones unguiculatus, assembly GCF_030254825.1. Taxonomy (NCBI): domain Eukaryota; kingdom Metazoa; phylum Chordata; class Mammalia; order Rodentia; family Muridae; genus Meriones; species Meriones unguiculatus. Next base: position 70,976,679 of record NC_083353.1, read on the forward strand.
AAGCGAATTTTTTGTATTCTCTTGTGATTTCCTTGAAAGGGAATTTTTGCGTTCTAGGGTGATTTCGTTGGAAGCGAATTTTTTGTGCTCTGACAGGATATCTTTGGAAGCGAATATTTGTGTTCTCAGGAGATTTCGTTGCAAGTGAATTTTTTGTGTACTGGGGTAATGTCGTTGGAAGAGAATTTTTGTGTTCTCCGGTTTTTTCGATGGAAGCAAATTTTTGAAGTAGGGTGTCATTTCGTTGGAAGTATGTTTTCTGTGCTCTGGAATCATTTCTTTGGAAGCAAATTTTTTGTGTTCTCTGGTGATTTGGTTGAAAGGGAATTTTTGTGTTCTAGGGTGATTTCGTTGGAAGCGAATTTTTTGTGCTCTGGGGTGATTTCGTTGGAAGCGAATTTTTTGGGTTATCGGGTGTTTTCGTTGAAAGGGAATTTTTGCGTTCTAGGGAGATTTCATTGAAATGATTTTTTGTGCTCTGGAATGATATCTTTGGAAGCGAATATTTGTGTTCTCAGGAGATTTTGTTGCAAGCGAATTTTTTGTGTTCTGGGGTAATATCGTTGGAAGCGAATTTTTTGTGTTCTCCAGTGTTTCCGATGAAAGCAAATTTTTTAAGTAGGGGGTCATTTCGTTGGAAGCGTGTTTTCTGTGCTCTGGAGTCATTTTGTTTAAACCGAATTTTTTGTGCTCTGGCGTGATTTCTTTGGAAGCGAATATTTGTGTTCTCTGGAGATTTCGTTGCAAGCGAATTTTTTTTGTTCTGGAGTAATTTCTTTGGAAGCGAATTTTTTGGGTTCTCGGGGGGGTTCTTTGAAAGGGAATTTTTGTGTTCTAGGGTAATTTCGCTGTAAGCAAATTTTTTGTGCTCTGGGATGATATCTTTGGAAGCGAATATTTATGTTTTCAGGAGATTTCGTTGGAAAAGAATTTTTTGTCTTCTGGGGTAATATCTTTGGAAGAGAATTTTTTGTCTTCTCCGGTTTTTTCGATGGAAGCAAATTTATGACGTAGGGTGTCATTTCGTTGGAAGCATGTTTTCTGTGGTCTGGAGTCATTTCATTGGAAGCAAATTTTTTGCACTCTGGTGTGATTTTGTTGGAAGCGAATTTTTTGAGTTCTCGGGTGATTTCGTTGAAAGGGAATTTTTGCGTTCTAGGGTGATTTCCTTGGAAGCGAATTTTTTGTGCTCTAGAATGATATCTTTGGAAGCGAATATTTGTGTTCTCAGGAGATTTTGTTGGAAAATAATTTTTTGTCTTCTGGGGTAATATCGTTGGAAGAGAATTTTTGGTCTTCTCCGGTTTTTTCGATGGAAGCAAATTTTTGAAGTAGGGTGTCATTTCGTTGGAAGCGTGTTTTCTGTGTTCTGGAGTCATTTCATTGGAAGCAAATTTTTTGTACTCTGGTATGATTTTGTTGGAATCAAATTTTTTGTGTTCTCGGGTGATTTGGTTGAAAGCGAATTTTTGCGTTCTAGGGTGATTTCCTTGGAAGCGAATTTTTTGTGCTCTGGGATGATATCTTTGGAAGCGAATATTTGTGTTCTAAGGAGATTTCGTTGGAAAAGAATTTTTTGTCTTCTCGGGTAATGTCGTTGGTAGAGAATTTTTTGTGTTCTCTGGTTTTATCAATGGAAGCAATTTTTTGAAGTAGTGGGTCATTTCGTTGGAAGCTTTTTTTCTGTGCTCTGGAGTAATTTTGTTCGAAGCGAATTTTTTTCTGTTCTGGGGTGATTTCGTTGGAAGCGAATATTTGTGTTCTCAGGAGATTTTGTTGCAAGAGAATTTTTTGTGTTCTCAGGAGATTTCATTGGAAAAGTATTTTTGGTCTTCTGGGATAATGTCGTTGGAAGAGAATTTTTTGTGTTCTCCACTTTTTTCGATGGAAGCAATATTTTGAAGTAGTGGGTCATTTCGTTGGAACCGTGTTTTCTGTGATCTGGAGTCATTTAGTTGGAAGCAAATTTTTTGTACTCTGTGGTGATTTCGTTGGAAGCGAATATTTGTGTTCTCAGGAGATTTCGTTGGAAAAATATTTTTTGTCTTCTGGGGTAGTATCGTTGGAAGAGAATTTTTTGTTTTCTCCGGTTTTTTTGATGTAGCAAATTTTTAAGTAGGCGGTCATTTCATTAGAAGCATGTTTTCTGTGCTCTGGAGTCATTTCGTTGGAAGCGAATTTTCTGTGCTCTGGGGTGATTTCGTTGGAAGCGAATTTTTTGTGCTCTGGGATGATATCTTTGGAAGCGAATATTTGTGTTCTCAGGAGATTTCGTTGGAAAAGAATTTTTTGTCTTCGGGGGTAATGTCGTTGGAAGAGAATTTTTTGTGTTCTCCGGTTTTTTCGATGGAAGCAATTTTTGAAGTAGGGGTTCATTTCGTTGGAAGCTTGTTTCCTGTGCTCTGGAGTCATTTCGTTGGAAGCGAATTTTTTGTGTTCTGGGGTGATTTCGTTGGAAGCGAATTTTTTCTGTTCTTGGGTGATTTCGTTGGAAGCGTGTTTTCTGTGCTCTGGAGTCATTTCGTTGGAAGCCAATTTTTTGTACTCTGGGGTGATTTCGTTGGAAGCGAATATTTGTGTTCTCAGGAGATTTCGTTGGAAGTGAATTTTTGTGTTCTGGGGTGATTTCGTTGGAAGGGAATTTTTGTGTTCTAACGTGATTTTGTTGGAAGCGAATTTTTTGTGCTCTGGGATGATATCTTTGGAAGCGAATATTTGTGTTCTCAGTAGATTTCGTTGGAAAAGAAATTTTTGTCTTCGGGGGTAATTTCTTTGGAAGTGAATTTTTTGTGTTCTCGGGTGATTTCTATGGAAGCAAATTTTTGAAGTATGGGATCATTTCGTTGGAGGCATGTTTTCTGTGCTCTGGAGTCATTTCGTTGGAAGCGAATTTTTTGTATTCTCAGGTGATTTTTTTGAAAGGGAATTTTTTTGTTCTAGGGTGATTTCGTGGGAATTAAATTATTTGTGCTCTGGGATGATATCTTTGGAAGCGAATATATTTGTTTTCAGGAGATTTCGTTGGAAAAAATTTTTTGTCTTATGGGGTAATATCGTTGGAAGAGAATTTTTTGTGTTCTCCTTTTTTTTCGATGGAAGGAAATTTTTGAAGAAGGGGTTCATTTCGTTGGAAGCAAATTTTTTTGTGCTCTGGGGTGATTTCGTTGGAAGCGAATATTTGTGTTCTCAGGAGATTTCGTTGCAAGCGATTTTTTTGTGTTCTGGGTTCATTTCGTTGGAAGCAAATTATTTGTGTTCTCGGGTGATTTCGATGGAAGCAAATTTTTGCAGTAGGGTTTCATTTTGTTGGAAGCATGTTTTCTGTGCTCTGGAGTCATTTCGTTGGAGGTGAATTTTTTGTGTTCTGAGGTGATTTCGTTGGAAGCGAATTTTTTGTCTTCTGGGGTAATTTCGTTGGAAGCGAATTTTTTGTTTTCTTGGGTGATTTCGTTGAAAACTGATTTTTTGTGTTCTAGCATGATTTCCTTGGAAGCGAATTTTTTGTGTTCTGGGGTGATTTCGATGGAAGGAAATTTTTTCTGTTGTGTGGTAATTTCGTTGGAAGCGAATTTTTTGTGTTCTCGGGTGATTTCATTGAAAGGGAATTTTTGCGTACTAGGGTGATTTCTTTGGAAGCGAATATTTGTGTTCTCAGGAGATTTCGTTGCAAGCGATTTTTTGTGTTCTGGGGTAATTTCGTTGAAAGGGAATTTTCTGTGTTCTTGGGTGATTTCGATGGAAGCATATTTTTGAAGTATGGGATCATTTCGTTGGAAGCATGTTTTCTGTGCTCTGGAGTTATTTCGTTGGAGGTGAATTTTTTGTTTTCTGAGGTGATTTCGTTGGAAGCAAATTTTTTGTCTTCTGGGGTAATTTCGTTGTAAGCGAATTTTTTGTGTTCTTGGGTGATTTCGTTGAAAACTGATTTTTTGTGTTCTAGCATGATTTCCTTGGAAGCGAATTTTTTGTGTTCTGGGGTGATTTCGATGGAAGGAAATTTTTTCTGTTGTATGGTAATTTCGTTGGACGTGAATTTTTTTTTGTTCTCGGGAGATTTCGTTGAAAGGGAATTTTTTGTGTTCTAGGGTGATTTCATTGGAAGCAAATTTTTTTGTGCTCTGGGATGATTTTTTGGAAGCAAACATTTGTGTTCTCAGGAGATTTTGTTGGAAGCGAATTTTTTGTGTTCTGGGGTAATTTCGATGGAAGCGTATTTTTGTGTTCTCCGGTTTTTTCGATGGAAGCGAATTTTTGAAGTGTGTGTCATTTTGTTGGAAGCGTGTTTTCTGTGCTCTGGAGTCATTTCGTTGGAAGCGAATTTTTTTGTTCTGGGGTGATTTCGTTGGAAGCGAATATTTGTGTTCTCAGAAAATTTCGTTGCAAGAGAATTTTTTGTGTTCTGGGGTGATTTCGTTGGAAGCGAGTTTTTCGTGCTCTGGGATGACATCTTTGGAAACGAATATTTGTGTTTTCTGGAGATTTCGTTGGAGAAGATTTTTTTGTCTTCTGGGGTAATCTCGTTGTTAGAGAATTTTTTGTGTTTTCTCCGGTTTTTTCGATGGAAGGAAATTTTTGAAGTAGGGGGTCATTTCTTTGTAAGCGTGTTTTCTGTGCTCTGGAGTCATTTCGTTGGAAGCGAAATTTTTGTATTCTGGGGTGATTTCAATGGAAGCCAATATTTGTGTTCTCGGGTGATTTTGTTGGAAGGGAATTTTTGTACTCTGGGGTGATTTCTTTGGAAGCAAATTTTTTGTGCTCTGGGATGATTTCTTTGGGAGCCAATATTTGTATTCTCAAGAGATTTCTTTAGAAGTGAATTTTTTGTGTTCAGGGGTAATTTCGTTGGAAGCCAATTTTATGTGTTCTCTGGTCTTTTCGATGGAAGAAAATTTTTGAAGTCTGAGGTCATTTCTTTGGAAGCGAATTTTTTTGTGCTTTGGGGTGATTTTGTTGGAAGCGAATTTTTTATGTTTTCGGGTGATTTCGATGGAAACAAATTTTTGAAGTATGGGGTCATTTCTTTGCAAGCGTGTTTTCTGTGCTCTGGAGTCACTTCGTTGTAAGCGAAATTTTGTGCTCTAGTGTGATTTCTTTGGAAGCGAATATTTGTGTTCTCCGAAGATTTGGTTGCAAGCGAATTTTTTGTTTTCTTGGGTAATTTCGTTGGAAGTGAATTTTTTGTGTTCTACTGTTTTTCGCTGGAAGAAAATTTTTTACGTAGGGGGTCATTTCGTTGGAAGAGAATTTTTTGTGCTCTGGGGTGATTTCGTTGGAAGCGAATTTTTTGTATCCCCTGTTCATTTTGTTGAAAGTGAATTTTTTATGTTCCAGGGTGATTTCGTTGTAAGCAATTTTTTTGCGCTCTGAGGTATTTGGTTGGAAGCGCATATTTTGTCTTCTCTGGTGATTTCGATTGAAGCGAATTTTTTATGTCATAGGGTCATTTTACGGGAAGCGAATTTTTTGTGCCTTGTGGTGATTACGTTGAAAGTGAATTTTTTTTTCTCGGGTGATTTCGTTGAAAGCGAATTTTTTGTGTTCGAGGTGATTTTGTTGGCAGTGAATTTTTTGTGTTCTGGGGTCATTTCTTTGGAAGCGTGTTTTCTGTGCTCTGGAGTCATTTCGTTGGAAGCTAATTTTTTGTGCTCTGTGGTGATTTCGTGGGAAGCGAATTTTTTTTGTTCTCGGGTGTTTTCGTTGAAAGAGAATTTTTTGTGTTCTAGGGTGATTTCGTTGGAAGCTAATTTTTTGTGCTAAGGGTGATTTCTTTGGAAGCGAATATTTGTCTTCTCAGGAGATTTCGTTGGAAGCGAATTTTTTTTCTTCTGGAGTAATATCGTTGGAAGCGAATTTTTTTGTGTTCTTGGGTATTTAGTTGGAAGCAAATTTTTTGTGCTCTCTGGTGATTTTGTTTGAAGCGAATTTTTTCTCTTCAGGGGTAATTTCGTTGGAAGCAAATTTTTTGTGTTCTGGTGTGATTACAATGGGAATGAATATTTCATGCTCTGTGGTGACTACGATAGAAACAAATTTTTTCTCTCCTGGGGTAATTTCGTTGAAAGGGAATTTTTTGTGTTCTAGGATGATTTCGTTGATATCGAATTTTTTGTGCTTTAGGGTGATTTCGTTGGAAGCAAATTTTTTGTGCTTTGGGGTGATTTCGTTGGAAGCAAATGTTTTCTGCTGTGGGATAATTTCGTTGGACGAGAATATTTTTAAGTATGGGATGATTTCGTTAGAAGCGTGTTTTCTGTGCTCAGGAGTCATTTCGTTGGAAGCGAATGTTTTATGTTCTGGGGTGATTTCGTTGGAAGCGAATATTTGTGTTCTCAGGAGATTTCGTTGCAAGCTAATTTATGGTCTTTTGGGGTAATTTCATTGGAAACTAATTTTTTGTGTTCGCTGGTTTTTCCGATGGAAGAAAATTTTTCAAGTAGGGGGTCATTTCGTTGGAAGTGTGTTTTCTGTGCTCTGGAGTCTTTTTGTTGGATGTGAATTTTTGTGTTTTGCGGTGATTTCGATGGAAGCGAATTTTTTATGTTCTAGGGTGATTTCATTGGAAGTGAAATTTTTGTTTTCTGGGGTCATTTCATTGGAAGCGTGTTTTCTGTGCTCTGGAGTCATTTCTTTGGGAGCGAATTTTTTGTGTTCTCGGGTGATTTCATTGAAAGCGAATTTTTTATGTTCTAGGGTGATTTTGTTGGAAGCAAATTTTTTGTGCTCAGGAGGGCTTTAGTTGGAAGCGTGTTTTCTGTGCTCTGGAGTCATTTCTTTGGAAGCAAATTTTTTCTGCTCTGGGGTGATTTTGTTGGAAGCGAATTTTTGGTGTTCTCTGGTTTTTTCAATTGAAGCAAATTTTTGAAGAAGGGGGTCATTTCGTTGGAAGCGTGTTTTCATTGCTCTGGAGTCATTTGTTGGAAGCCAATTTTTTGTGCTCTGGGGTGATTTCTATGGAAGCAAATTTTTTGTGTTCTCGGGTGATTTCGTTGGAAGCGAATTTTTTGTGTCTCCGGTGATTTTGTTGAATGGGAATATTTGCGTTCTACGGTGATTTCATTGGAAGCGAATTTTTTGTGCTCTGGAGTCATTTCGTTGGAAGCGAATTTTTTGTGCTTTTTTGTGATTTCTTTGGAAGCGAATATTTGTGTTCTCAGGAGATTTCGTTGCAAGCGAATTTTTTGTGTTCTGGGGTAATTTCGTTGGAAGCGAATTTTTTGTTTTCTCGGGTGATTTCCTTGAAAGGGAATTTTTGAATTCTAGTGTGATTTCGTTGGAAGCGAATTTTTTGTGCTCCAGGATGATATCTTTGGAAGCGAATATTTGTGTTCTCAGGAGATTTCGTTGCAAGCGAATTTTTTGTCTTCTGGGGTAATATCGTTCGAAGCGATTTTTTTGTGTTCTCCGGTGTTTCCGATGAAAGCAAATTTTTTAAGTAGGGGGTCATTTGTTTGGAAGCGTGTTTTCTGTGCTCTGGAGTCATTTCTTTGGAAGCGAATTTTTTGTGCTCTGAGATGATATCGTTGGAAGCAAATATTTGTGTTCTCAGGATATTTCATTGAAAAAGAATTTTTTGTCTTCTGGGGTAATATCGTTGGAAGAGAATTTTTTGTTTTCTCCAGTTGTTTCGATGGAAATAAATTTTTGAAGTATTGGGTCATTTCGTTGGAAGCATGTTTTCTGTGCTCTGGAGTCATTTCGTTGGAAGCGAATTTTTTGTCCTCTGTTGTGATTTCGTTGGAAGCGAATATTTGTGTTCTCAGGAGATTTCGTTGCAAGTGAATTTTTGTGTTCTGGGGTAATTTCGTTGGAAGTGAATTTTTGTGCTCTGAGATGATATCGTTGGAAGGGAATATTTGTGTTCTCAGGAGATTTCGTTGTAAAAGAATTTTTTTTCTTCTGGGGTAATATCGTTGGAAGAGAATTTTTTGTGTTCTCCGATTTTTTCGAAGGAAACAGATTTTTGAAGTAGGGGGTCATTTCGTTGGAAGCATGTTTTCTGTGCTCTGGAGTCATTTCGTTGGAAGCGAATTTTTTGTACTCTGGGGTGATTTCACTGCAAGCGAATTTTTTGTGTTCTGGGGTAATTTCGGTGGAACCGAATTTTTGTGTTCTCGCGTGATTTCGTTGAAAGGGAAATTTTGTGTTCTGGGGTGATTTCGTTGGAAGCGAATTTTTTCTTTTCTCCGGTGATTTCGTTAAAAGGGAATTTTTGTGTTCTAGGGTGATTTCGTTCAAAGAGAATTTTTTGTGCTCTGAGAGGATATATTTGGAAGCGAATATTTGTGTTCTCAGGAGATTTCGTTGCAAGCGAATTTTTTGTGTTCTGGGGTAATTTCGTTGGAAGCGAATTTTTTGTGTTCTCGGGTGATTCCTTGAAAGGGAATTTTTGCGTTCTAGGGTGATTTCGTTGTAAGCGAATTTTTTGTGCTGTGGGATGATATCTTTGGAAGCGAATATTTGTGTTCGCAGGAGATTTCGTTGGAAAAGAATTTTTTGTCTTCTGGAGTAATATCGTTGGAAGAGAATTTTTTGTGTTCTCCTGTTTTGTCAATGGAAGCAAATTTTTGAAGTAGGGGGTCAGTTCGTTGGAAGCGTGTTTTCTGTGCTCTGGAGACATCGTTGGAAGGAAATTTTTTGTGCTCTGAGGTGATTTCGTTGGAAGTGAATTTTTTGGGTTCTCGGGTGATTTTGTTGAAAGGGAATTTTTGTGTTCTGGGGTGATTTCGTTGAAATGATTTTTGTGTTCTGGGGTGATTTCGTTGAAATGATTGGAAGAGAATATTTGTGTTCCCAGGAGATTTCGTTGGAAAAGAATTTTTTGTCTTCTGGGGTAATGTCGTTTGAAGCGAATTTTTTGTGTTCTCCGGTTTTTTGGATGGAAGCAAATTTTGAAGTAGGGTGTCATTTCGTTGGACGCATGAATTCTATGCTCTGGAGTCATTTCGTTGAAGCGAAATTTTTGTGTTCTCAGGTGATTTCCTTGAAAGGGAATTTTTGCGTTCTAGGGTGATTTCGTTGAAATGATTTTTTTTTTTACTCTGGGATGATTTCTTTGGAAGCGAATATTTGTGTTCTCAGGAGATTTCGTTGGAAGAGAATTTTTTGTTTTCTGGGGTAATATCGTTGGAAGAGAATTTTTTGTGTTCTCCGTTTTTTTCGAATGAAGCTAATTTTTGAAGTAGGGGGTCATTTCGTTGGAAGCATGTTTTCTGTACTCTGGAGTCATTTCTTTGGAAGCAAATTTTTTGTACTCTGTGGTGATTTCGTTGGAAGCGAATTTTTTGTGCTCTGGGGTGATTTCGAAAGAAGTGAATATTTGTGTTCTCAGGAGATTTCATTGCAAGCGAATTTTTTGTGTTCTGGGGTAATTTTGGTGGAACCGAATTTTTTGTGTTCTCGCGTGATTTCGTTGGAAGCGAAATTTTTGTGCTCTGGGATGATATCTTTGGAAACGAATTTTGTGTTCTCCGGAGATTTCGTTGGAAAGGAATTTTTTGTCTTCTGGGGTAATATCGTTGTAAGAGAATTTTTTGTGTTCTCCGGTTTTTTCGATGGAAGCAAATTTTTGAAGTAGGGGGTCATTTCATTGAAAGCATGTTTTCTGTGCTCTGGAGATTTTCGTTGGAAGCGAATGTTTTGTTCTCTGGGGTGATTTCGTAGAAAGCGAATATTTGTGTTCTCAGGAGATTTCTTTGGAAAAGAATTTTTTGTCTTCTGGGGTAATGTGGTTGGAAGAGAATTTTTTGTGTTCTCCGGTTTTTTCGATCGAAGCAAATTTTTGAAATAGGGGCTCATTTCGTTGGAAGTGTGTTTTCTGTGCTCTGGAGTCATTTCAGTGGAAACGAATTTTTTGTGCTCTGGGGTGATTTCGATCGAAGCAAATATTTGTGTTCTAAGGAGATTTCGTTGCAAGCGAATTTTTTGTGTTCTAGAGTAATTTCGTTGGAAGCGAATTTTTTCTTTTCTCGGGTGATTTCGTTGAAAGGGAATTTTTGTGTTCTAGGGTGATTTCGTTGAAAGAGAATTTTTTGTGCTCTGGGATGATATCTTTGGAAGCGGATATTTGTGTTCTCAGGAGATTTTGTTCCAAGCGAATTTTTTGTGTTCTGTTGTAATTTCGTTGGAAGCGAATTTTTTTGTGTTCTCGGGTGATTTCCTTGAAAGGGAATATTTGCGTTCTAGGGTGATTTCGTTGTAAGCTAATTTTTTGTGCTCTGGGATGATATCCTTGGAAGCGAATATTTGTGTTCGCAGGAGATTTCGTTGGAAAAGAATTTTTTGTCTTCTGGGGTAATATCATTGGAAGAGAATTTTTTGTGTTCTCCGCTTTTTTCGATGGAAGCAAATTTTTGAAGTAGGGGGTCATTTCGTTGGAAGCGTGTTTTCTGTGCTCTGGAGTCTTTTCGTTGGAAGCAAATATTTTGTGCTCTGGGGTGATTTCGTTGGAAGCGAATATTTGTGTTCTCCGGAGATTTCGTTGGAAAGGAAGTTTTTTGTCTTCTGGGGTAATATCGTGGGAAGCCAAATTTTTGTGTTCTCCAGGTTTTTTCAATGGAAGCAAATTTTGAAGTAGGGTGTCATTTCGTTGGAAGCAAGTTTTTTGTCCTCTGGAGTCATTTCGTTGGAAGCGAATTTTTTGTGCTCTGGGGTGATTTTGTTGGAAGCGAATTTTTTGTGTTCTCGGGTGATATCGATGAAAGGGAATTTTTGTGTTCTAGGTGATTTCTTTAGAAGCGAATTATTTGTGCTCTGGTTTCATACCTTTGGAAGGAAATATTTGTGTTCTCAGGAGATTTCGTTGCATGCAAATTTTTTGTGTTCTGGGGTAAATTCGTTCGAAGCGAATTTTTTGTATTCTCTTGTGATTTCCTTGAAAGGGAATTTTTGCGTTCTAGGGTGATTTCGTTTGAAGCGAATTTTTTGTGCTCTGACAGGATATCTTTAGAAGCGAATATTTGTGTTCTCAGGAGATTTCGTTGCAAGTGAATTTTTTGTGTACTGGGGTAATGTCGTTGGAAGAGAATTTTTTGTGTTCTCCGGTTTTTTCGATGGAAGCAAATTTTTGAAGTAGGGTGTCATTTCGTTGGAAGTATGTTTTCTGTGCTCTGGAATCATTTCTTTGGAAGCAAATTTTTTGTGTTCTCTGGTGATTTGGTTGAAAGGGAATTTTTGTGTTCTAGGGTGATTTCGTTAGAAGCGAATTTTTTGTGCTCTGGGGTGATTTCGTTGGAAGCGAATTTTTTGGGTTTTCGGGTGTTTTCGTTGAAAGGGAATTTTTGCGTTCTAGGGAGATTTCATTGAAATGATTTTTTGTGCTCTGGAATGATATCTTTGGAAGCGAATATTTGTGTTCTCAGGAGATTTTGTTGCAAGCGAATTTTTTGTGTTCTGGGGTAATATCGTTGGAAGCGAATTTTTTGTGTTCTCCAGTGTTTCCGATGAAAGCAAATTTTTTAAGTAGGGTGTCATTTCGTTGGAAGCGTGTTTTCTGTGTTCTGGAGTCATTTCATTGGAAGCAAATTTTTTGTACTCTGGTATGATTTTGTTGGAATCAAATTTTTTGTGTTCTCGGGTGATTTGGTTGAAAGCGAATTTTTGCGTTCTAGGGTGATTTCCTTGGAAGCGAATTTTTTGTGCTCTGGGATGATATCTTTGGAAGCGAATATTTGTGTTCTCAGGAGATTTCGTTGGAAAAGAATTTTTTATCTTCCCGGGTAATGTCGTTGGTAGAGAATTTTTTGTGTTCTCTGGTTTTATCAATGGAAGCAATTTTTTGAAGTAGTGGGTCATTTCGTTGGAAGCTTTTTTTCTGTGCTCTGGAGTAATTTTGTTCGAAGCAAATTTTTTTCTGTTCTGGGGTGATTTCGTTGGAAGCGAATATTTGTGTTCTCAGGAGATTTCGTTGCAAGTGAATTTTTTGTGTTCTCAGGAGATTTCGTTGGAAAAGTATTTTTGGTCTTCTGGGATAATGTCGTTGGAAGAGAATTTTTTGTGTTCTCCACTTTTTTCGATGGAAGCAATATTTTGAAGTAGTGGGTCATTTCGTTGGAACCGTGTTTTCTGTGATCTGGAGTCATTTAGTTGGAAGCAATTTTTTTGTACTCTGTGGTGATTTCGTTGGAAGCGAATATTTGTGTTCTCAGGAGATTTCGTTGGAAAAATATTTTTTGTCTTCTGGGGTAGTATCGTTGGAAGAGAATTTTTTGTTTTCTCCGGTTTTTTTGATGTAGCAAATTTTTAAGTAGGGGGTCATTTCATTAGAAGCATGTTTTCTGTGCTCTGGAGTCATTTCGTTGGAAGCGAATTTTATGTGTTCTGGGGTGATTTCGTTGGAAGCGAATTTTTTGTGCTCTGGGATAATATCTTTGGAAGCGAATATTTGTGTTCTCAGGAGATTTCGTTATAAAAGAATTTTTTGTCTTCTGGGGTAATGTCGTTGGAATAGAATTTTTTGTGTTCTCCGGTTTTTTCCATGGAAGCAAATTTTTGAAGTAGTGGGTCATTTCTTTGGAAGCATGTTTTCTGTGCTCTGGAGTCATTTCGTTGGAATCAAATTTTTGGTGCTCTGGGGTGATTTCGTTGGAAGCGAATATTTGAGATCTCAGAAGATTTCTTTTCAAGCGAATTTTTTGTGTTCTGGAGTAATTTCCTTCGAAGCGAATTTTTTGTGTTCTCGCGTGATTTCTTTGAAAGGGAATTTTTGCGTTCTTGGGCGATTTCGTTGGAAACGAATTTTTTGTGCTCTGGGATGATATCTTTGGAAGCGAATATTTGTGTTCTCAGGAGTTTTCGTTGGAAAAGAATTTTTTGTCTTCAGGGGTAATGTCGTTGGAAGAGAATTTTTTGTGTTCTCCGGTTTTTTCGATGGAAGCAATTTTTGAAGTAGGGGTTCATTTCGTTGGAAGCTTGTTTCCTGTGCTCTGGAGTCATTTCGTTGGAAGCGAATTTTTTGTGTTCTGGGGTGATTTCGTTGGAAGCGAATTTTTTCTGTTCTTGGGTGATTTCGTTGGAAGCGTGTTTTCTGTGCTCTGGAGTCATTTCGTTGGAAGCCAATTTTTTGTACTCTGGGGTGATTTCGTTGGAAGCGAATATTTGTGTTCTCAGGAGATTTCGTTGGAAGCGAATTTTTGTGTTCTGGGGTGATTTCGTTGGAAGCGAATTTTTTGTGTTCTCGGGTTATTTCGTTGAAAGGGAATTTTTGTGTTCTAACGTGATTTTGTTGGAAGCGAATTTTTTGTGCTTTGGGATGATATCTTTGGAAGCGAATATTTGTGTTCTCGGGTTATTTCGTTGAAAGGGAATTTTTGTGTTCTAACGTGATTTTGTTGGAAGCGAATTTTTTGTGCTCTGGGATGATATCTTTGGAAGCGAATATTTGTGTTCTCAGGAGTTTTCGTTGGAAAAGAATTTTTTGTCTTCAGGGGTAATGTCGTTGGAAGAGAATTTTTTGTGTTCTCCGGTTTTTTCGATGGAAGCAATTTTTGAAGTAGGGGTTCATTTCGTTGGAAGCTTGTTTCCTGTGCTCTGGAGTCATTTCGTTGGAAGCGAATTTTTTGTGTTCTGGGGTGATTTCGTTGGAAGCGAATTTTTTCTGTTCTTGGGTGATTTCGTTGGAAGCGTGTTTTCTGTGCTCTGGAGTCATTTCGTTGGAAGCCAATTTTTTGTACTCTGGGGTGATTTCGTTGGAAGCGAATATTTGTGTTCTCAGGAGATTTCGTTGGAAGCGAATTTTTGTGTTCTGGGGTGATTTCGTTGGAAGCGAATTTTTTGTGTTCTCGGGTTATTTCGTTGAAAGGGAATTTTTGTGTTCTAACGTGATTTTGTTGGAAGCGAATTTTTTGTGCTTTGGGATGATATCTTTGGAAGCGAATATTTGTGTTCTCGGGTTATTTCGTTGAAAGGGAATTTTTGTGTTCTAACGTGATTTTGTTGGAAGCGAATTTTTTGTGCTTTGGGATGATATCTTTGGAAGCGAATATTTGTGTTCTCAGTAGATTTCGTTGGAAAAGAAATTTTTGTCTTTGGGGGTAATTTCTTTGGAAGTGAATTTTTTGTGTTCTCGGGTGATTTCTATGGAAGCAAATTTTTGAAGTATGGGATCATTTCGTTGGAGGCATGTTTTCTGTGCTCTGGAGTCATTTCGTTGGAAGCGAATTTTTTGTATTCTCAGGTGATTTTTTTGAAAGGGAATTTTTTTTGTTCTAGGGTGATTTCGTGGGAATTAAATTATTTGTGCTCTGGGATGATATCTTTGGAAGCGAATATATTTGTTTTCAGGAGATTTCGTTGGAAAAATTTTTTTGTCTTATGGGGTAATATCGTTGGAAGAGAATTTTTTGTGTTCTCCTTTTTTTTCGATGGAAGGAAATTTTTGAAGAAGGGGTTCATTTCGTTGGAAGCAAATTTTTTTGTGCTCTGGGGTGATTTCGTTGGAAGCGAATATTTGTGTTCTCAGGAGATTTCGTTGCAAGCGATTTTTTTGTGTTCTGGGTTCATTTCGTTGGAAGCGAATTATTTGTGTTCTCGGGTGATTTTGATGGAAGCAAATTTTTGCAGTAGGGTTTCATTTTGTTGGAAGCATGTTTTCTGTGCTCTGGAGTCATTTCGTTGGAAGTGAATTTTTTGTGTTCTGAGGTGATTTCGTTGGAAGCGAATTTTTTGTCTTCTGGGTTAATTTCGTTGGAAGCGAATTTTTTGTTTTCTTGGGTGATTTCGTTGAAAACTGATTTTTTGTGTTCTAGCATGATTTCCTTGGAAGCGAATTTTTTGTGTTCTGGGGTGATTCGATGGAAGGAAATTTTTTCTGTTGTGTGGTAATTTCGTTGGAAGCGAATTTTTTGTGTTCTCGGGTGATTTCATTGAAAGGGAATTTTTGCGTACTAGGGTGATTTCGTTGGAAGCGAATTTTTTGTGTTCTGCGATGATATCTTTGGAAGCGAATATTTGTGTTCTCAGGAGATTTCGTTGCAAGCGATTTTTTGTGTTCTGGGGTAATTTCGTTGAAAGGGAATTTTCTGTGTTCTTGGGTGATTTCGATGGAAGCATATTTTTGAAGTATGGGATCATTTCGTTGGAAGCATGTTTTCTGTGCTCTGCAGTTATTTCGTTGGAGGTGAATTTTTTGTGTTCTGAGGTGATTTCGTTGGAAGCAAATTTTTTGTCTTCTGGGGTAATTTCGTTGGAAGCGAATTTTTTGTGTTCTTGGGTGATTTCGTTGAAAACTGATTTTTTGTGTTCTAGCATGATTTCCTTGGAAGCGAATTTTTTGTGTTCTGGGGTGATTTCGATGGAAGGAAATTTTTTCTGTTGTATGGTAATTTCGTTGGACGTGAATTTTTTTTGTTCTCGGGAGATTTCGTTGAAAGGGAATTTTTTGTGTTCTAGGGTGATTTCATTGGAAGCAAATTTTTTTTGTGCTCTGGGATGATTTTTTGGAAGCAAACATTTGTGTTCTCAGGAGATTTTGTTGGAAAGCGAATTTTTTGTGTTCTGGGGTAATATTGTTGGAAGAGAATTTTTTGTGTTCTCCGGACTTTTCGATGGAAGCAAATTTTTGAAGTAGGCGGTCATTTCGTTGGAAGCGTGTTTTCTGTGCTCTGGAGTCATTTCTTTGGAGGCAATTTTTTTGTGCTCTGTGGTGATTTCGTTGGAAGCGAATATTTGTGTTCTCAGGAGATTTCGTTGCAAGTGAATTTTTTGTGTTCTGGGATGATTTCGTTGGAAGCGAATTTTTGTGTTCTGGGGTGAATTCGTTGAAAACTAATTTTTTGTGTTCTAGCATGATTTCGTTGGAAGCGAATTTTTTGTGTTCTGGGGTTATTTCGAAGGAAGGAAATTTTTCTATTTTATGTTAATTTCGTTGGACGTGAATTTTTTGTGTTCTCGGGAGATTTCGTTGGAAGCGAATTTTTTGTGCTCTCGGATGATATCTTTGGAAGCGAATATTTGTGTTCTCAGGAGATTTCGTTGCAAAAGAATTTTTTGTCTTCTGGGGTAATATCATTGGAAGAGAATTTTTTGTGTTCTCCAGTTTTTTCGATGGAAACAAATTTTTGAAGTAGGGGGTCACTTCGTTGGAGGCGTGTTTTCTGTGCTCCGGAGTCATTTCGTTGGAAGCGAATTTTGTGTGCTCTGGGGTGATTTCGTTGGAAACGAATTTTTAGTGTTCTCAGGTGATTTTTTTGAAAGGGAATTTTTTTGTTCTTGGGCGATTTCTTTGGAAACGAATTTTTTGTGCTCTGGGATGATATCTTTGGAAGCGAATATATGTGTTCTCAGGAGATTTAGGTTGGAAATAATTTTTTGTCTTCTAGGGTAATATTGTTGGAAGAGAATTTTTTGTGTTCTCCTTTTTTTTTCAATGGAAGCAAACTTTTGAAGTAGGGGGTCATTTCGTTGGAAGCGAATTTTTTTGTGCTCTGGGGTGATTTCGTTGGAAGCGAATATTTGTGTTCTCAGGAGATTTCGTTGGAAGCGAATTATTTGTGTTCTCGGGTGATTTCCTTGAAAGGGAATTTTTGCGTACTAGGGTGATTTCGTTGGAAGCGAATTTTTTTGTGTTCTGGGATGATATCTTTGGAAGCGAATATTTGTGTTCTCAGGAGATTTCGGTGGAAAAGAATTTTTTGTGTTCTCAGGTTTTACGATAGAAGCAAATTTTTGAAGTATGGGGTCATTTCGATGGAAGCGTGTTTTCTGTGTTCTGGAGTCATTTCGTTGGAAGCGAATTTTTTTTGTTCTCGGGTGATTTCTTTAAAGGGAATTTTTGTTTTCTGAGGTGATTTTGTTGGAAGCGAATTTTTTCTGCTCTGGGATGATATCTTTGGAAGCGAATATTTGTGTTCTCAGGAGATTTCGTTGCAAGAAAATTTTTTGTTCTGGGGTGATTTCGTTGGAAGCGAATTTTTTGTGTTCTCTTGTGATTTCATTTAAAGGGAATTTTTGTGTTCTAGGGTGATTTCTTTGGAAGCGAAGTTTTTGTGCTGTGGGATGCTATCTTTGGAAGCGAATATTTGTGTTCTCAGGAGATTTCGTTGCAAAAGAATTTTTTGTCTTCTGGGGTTATTTCGTTGGAAGAGAATTTTTTGTGTTCTCCGGTTTTTTCGATGGAAACAAATTTTTGAAGTAGGGGGTCACTTCGTTGGAAGCGTGTTTTCTGTGCTCTGGAGTCATTTCGTTGGAAGCGAATTTTGTGTGCTCTGGGGTGATTTTGTTGGAAGCGAATTTTTTGTGTTCTCAGCTGATTTTTTTGAAAGGGAATTTTTTTGTTCTAGGGTGATTTCGTTGTAATCGAATTTTTTGTGCTCTGGGATGATATCTTTGGAAGCGAATATATGTGTTCTCAGGAGATTTTGTTGGAAAAAATTTTTTGTCTTCTAGGGTAATATTTTTGGAAGAGAATTTTTTGTGTTCTCCGTTTTTTTCAATGGAAGCTAATTTTTGAAGTAGGGGGTCATTTCGTTGGAAGCGAATTTTTTTGTGCTCTGGGGTAATTTCGTTGGAAGCGAATATATGTGTTTGAAGTGAATTTTCGTTTGAAGTGAATTTTTTGTGTTTTCGTGTGATTTGGATAGAAGTAAATTTTTGAAGTATGGGATCATTTCGTTGGAGGCGTGATTTCTGTGCTCTGGAGTCATTTCGTTGGAAGAGAATTTTTTGTGTTCTGATGTAATTTCGTTGGAAGCGAATTTTTTGTGTTCTCCAGTTTTTTCGATGGAAGCAAATTTTTGAAGTAGGGTGTCATTTCGTTCGAATCGTGTTTTCTGTACCTTGGAGTCATTTCGTTGGAACGGAATTTTTTGTGCTTTGGAGTGATTTCGTTGGAAGCGAATTTTTTGTATTCTTAGGTGATTTCGTTGAAAGCTAATTTTTTGTGTTCTAGCGTGATTTTGTTGGAAGCGAATTTTTTGTGTTCTCGGGTGATTTCGATGGAAGCAAATTTTTTCTGTTCTGTGGTAATTTCGTTAGAAGCGAATTTTTTGTACTCTGGGATGATATCTTTAGAAGCGAATATTTGTGTTCTCAGGAGATTTTGTTGGAAAAGAATTTTTTGTCTTCTGGGGTAATTTCGTTGGAAGCGAATTTTTTGTGTTCTCAGGTGATTTGGATGGAAGCAAATTTTTGAAGTATCGGATCATTTCGTTGGAAGCGTGTTTTCTGTGCTCTGGAGTCATTTCATTGGAATCGAATTTTTTGTGTTCTGGTGTAATTTCGTTGAAAGGGAATTTTTGTGTTCTAGGTTGATTTCGTTGGAAGTGAATTTTTTGTTCTCTCCGGTGATTTGGTTGGAAGCGATTTTTTTTGTCTTCTGAGGTGATTTCGATGGAAGCGATTTTTTTATGTTCTAGGGTGATTTCGTTGGAAGGGAATTTTTTGTGTTCTGGGGTCATTTCATTGGAAGCCTGTTTTCTGTGCTCTGGAGTCATTTCGTTGGAAGCAAATTTTTTGTGTTCTCGGGTGATTTCGTTGAAAGGGAATTTTTGTGTTCTAGGGTGATTTTTTTGGAAGCGAATTTTTTTGTGCTCTGGGATGATATCTTTGGAAGCGAATATTTGTGTTCTCAGGAGATTTCATTGGAAAAGAATTTTTTGTCTTCTGGGGTAATATGGTTGGAAGAGAATTTTTTGTGTTCTCCGGTTTCTTCGATGCAAGCAAATTTATGAAGTATGGGGTCATTTCGTTTGAAGAGTTTTTTCTGTGCTCTGGAGTCATTTCGTTGGAAGCGAATTTTTTGTGCTCTGGGGTGATTCCGTTGGAAGCGAATTTTTTGTGTTCTGGGGTGATTTCGATGGTAGCAAATTTTTGAAGTATGGGTTCATTTCGTTGGAAGCGTGATTTCTGTGCTTTGGAGTCATTTCTTTGGAAGCGAATTTTTTGTGCTCCAGTGTGATTTCGTTGGAAGCCAATATTGGCATTCTCAGGAGATTTCTTTGCAAGCAAATTTTTTGTCTTCAGGGGTAATTTGTTTGGAAGGGAATTTTTAGTGTTCTCAGGTGATTTCGATGAAAACAAATTTTTGAAGTAAGGGGTCATTTCATTGGAAGCCTGTTTTCTGTGCCCTGGAGTCATTTTGTTGGATAAGAGTTTTTTGTGCTCTGGGGAGATTTCGTTGGAAGCGAATATTTGTGTTCTCAGGAGATTTCGTTGGAAAAGAAATTTTTGTCTTCTGGGGTAATTTTGTTTGAAGTGAATTTTTTTTTGTGTTCTAGCGTGATTTCGTTGGAAGCAAATTTTTTGTGTTTTCGGGTGATTTCGTTGAAAGGGAATTTTATGTTCTAGGGTGATTTCTTTGGAAGCGAATTTTTTGTGCTTTGGGATGATATCTTTGGAAGCGAATATTTGTGTTCTCAGGAGGTTTCGCTGGAAAAGAATTTTTTGTCTTCTGGGGTAATATCGTTGGAAGCGAATTTTTTGTGCTCTGGGGTGATTTCGTTGAAAGTGAATTTTTGTGTTCTCAGGAGATTTCGTTGCAAGCGAATTTTTTGTGTTCTGGGTTGATTTCGTTGGAAGCGAATTTTTTGTGTTCTCGGGTGATTTCGATGGAAGCAAATTTTTTCTGTTCTGTGCTAATTTCGTTGGAAGCGAATTTTTTGTGATTTCGTGTGATTTCTTTGAAAGGGGATTTTTGTGTTCTAGGGTTATTTCGTTGGAAGCGAATTTTTTCTACTCTGTGATGATATCTTTGGAAGCGAATATTTGTGTTCTCAGGAGATTTTCCTGGAAAAGAATTTTTTGTCTTCTGGGGTAACATCGTTGGAATCGAATTTTTTGTGTTCTCCGGTTTTTTGAATGGAAGCACATTTTTGAAGTAGGCAGTCATTTCGTTGGAAGCGTGTTTTCTGTGCTCTGGAGTCATTTCGTTGGAAGTGAATTTTTTGTGCTCTGTGGTGATTTCGTTGGAGGCGAATTTTTGTGTTCTGGGGTCATTTCATTGGAGGCGTGCTTTCTGTGCTCTGGAGTCATTTCGTTGGAAGCGAATTTTTTGTGCTCTGTGGTGATTTCTTTGGAAGTGAATTTTTGTGTTCTCAGGAGATTTCGTTGCAAGCGAATTTTTTGTGTTCTGGTTTGATTTCGTTGGAAGCGAATTTTTTGTGTTCTCGGGTGATTTCGATGGAAGCAATTTTTTTCTGTTCTGTGCTAATTTCGTTGGAAGCGAATTTTTTGTGTTTTCGTGTGTTTTCTTTGAAAGGGAATTTTTGTGTTTTAGGGTGATTTCATTGGAAGCGAATTTTTTCTACTCTGTGATGATATATTTGGAAGAGAATATTTGTGTTCTCAGGAGATTTCGCTGGAAAAGAATTTTTTGTCTTCTGGGGTAACATCGTTGGAAGCGAATTTTTGGTGTTCTCCCGGGTTTTTGGATGGAAGCAAATTTTTGAAGTAGGCAGTCATTTAGTTGGAAGCGTGATTTTGTGCTCTGGAGTCATTTCGTTGGAAGTGAATTTTTTGTGCTCTGTGGTGAT
Source organism: Meriones unguiculatus (assembly GCF_030254825.1). NCBI lineage: Eukaryota > Metazoa > Chordata > Mammalia > Rodentia > Muridae > Meriones > Meriones unguiculatus. The sequence goes on from NC_083353.1 coordinate 70,997,141, forward strand.
TTCGTTGGAGGCGAATTTTTTGTGTTCTGGGGTCATTTCATTGGAAGCGTGTTTTCTGTGCACTGGAGTCATTTCGTTGGAAGCGAATTTTTTGTGCTCTGGGTTGATTTCGTTGAAAGCGAATTTTTTGTGTTCTCGGGTGATTTCGTTGAAAGGGAATTTTTGTGTTCTAGGGTAATTTTGTTGGAAGCGAATTTTTGTTTCTGGGATGATATCTTTGTGTTCTCGGTGATTTCTTGGAAAGCAAATTTTTTATGTTCGAGGGTGATTTCGTTGGAAGCGAATTTTTTGTGTTCTGGGGTCCTTTCATTGGAAGCGTGTTTTCTGTGCTATGGAGTCATTTCATTGGAAGCGAATATTTTGAGCTCTGTGGTGATTCCTTTGGAAGCGAATTTTTTGTGTTCTCAGGTGATTTCGTTTAAAATTAATTTTTTGTGTTCTAGCGTGATTGCGTTGGATGCGAATTTTTTGTGTTTTGGGGTGATTTCGATGGAAGCAAATTTTTTCTGTTCTGTGGTAATTTCGTTGGACGTGAATTTTTTCTGTTCTCGGGTGATTTCGTTGAACGGGATTTTTTGTGTTCTAGGGTGATTTTGTTGGAAGCGATTTTTTTTGTTCTCTGGGATGATTTCTTTGGAAGCGAATATTTGTGTTATCAGGAGATTTCGTTGGAAGCGAATTTTTTGTGTTCCGGGTTAATTTCTTTGGACGCGAATTTTTTGTGTTCTTGGGTGATTTCAATGGAAGCAAATTTTTGAAATATGGGGTCATTTCGTTGGAAACGTGTTTTCTGTGCTCTGGAGTCATTTCGTTGGAAGCGAATTTTTTGTCCTCTGGGGTGATCTCGTTCGAAGCGAATTTTTTGTGCTCTGGGGTGATTTGTTTGGAAGCGAATTTTTTGTCTTCTGTGGTGATTTCGATGGAAGCGAATTTTTTATGTTTTAGGGTGATTTCGTTGGAGGCGAATTTTTTGTGTTCAGGGGTCATTTCATTGGAAGCATGCTTTCTGTGCTCTGGAATCATATCTTTGGAAGCAAATTTTTTGTGTTCTCGGGGGATTTCGTTGAAAGGGAATATTTGTGTTCTAGGGTGATTTCTTTGGAAGCGATTTTTTTCTACTCTGTGATGATATCTTTGGAAGCGAATATTTGTGTTCTCAGGAGATTTTGATGGAAAAGAATTTTTTGTCTTCTGGGGTAATATCGTTGTAAGAGATTTTTTTGTGTTCTCCAGTTTTTTCGATGGAAGCAAATTTTTGATGTAGGGGGTCATTTCGTTGGAAGCGTGTTTTCTGTGCTCTGGAGTCATTTTGTTGGAAGCGAATATTTTGTGTTCTGGGGTGATTTCGTTGGAAGCGAATATTTGTGTTCTCAGGAGATTTCGTTCGAAGTGAATTTTTTGTGTTCTGGGGTAATTTCTTTGCAAGCGAATTTTTTGTGTTTTTGGGTGATTTCGATGGAAGCAAATTTTTGAAATATCGGGTCATTTTGTTGGAAGCGTGTTTTCTGTGCTTTGGAGTTATTTCATTGGAAGCGAATATTTTGTGCTCTGTGGTGATTGCATTGGAAGCGAATTTTTTGTGTTCTGGGGTGATTTCAATAGAAGCAAATTTTTTCTGTTTTGTAGTAATTTCGTTGGATGTGAATTTTTTGTGTTTTCGGGTGATTTCGTTGAAAGGGAATTTTTTGTGTTCTCGGGTGATTTTGTTGGAAGCGAATTTTTTTGTGCCCTGGGATGATTTCTTTGGAAGCGAATATTTGTGTTATCAGGAGATTTCGTTGGAAGTGAATTTTTTGTGTTCTGGGGTAATTTCGTTGGAAGCGAATTTTTTGTGTTCTTGGGTGATTTCGATGGAAGCAAATTTTTGAAATATCGGGTCATTTCGTTGGAAGCATGTTTTCTGTGCTCTGGAGTCATTTCATTGGAAGCGAATTTTTTGTGTTCTCGGGTGATTTCGATGGTTGCAAATTTTTGAAATATCGGGTCATTTCTTTGGAAGCGTGTTTTCTGTGCTCTGGAGTCACTTCGTTGGAAGCGAATTTTTTGTGTTCTGAGTTGATTTCGTTGGAAGCGAATATATGTGTTTTTCGGAAGATTTCGTTGCATGCAAATTTTTTGTATTCTGGGGTAATTTCGTTGGAAGCAAATTTTTTGTGTTCTCGGGTGATTTCGTTGAAATCGATTTTTTTATGTTCTAGGGTGATTTCGTTGGAAGGGAATTTTTTGTACTCTTCGGTGATTTGGTTGGAAGCGAATTTTTTGTCTTCAAGGTGATTTCGAAGGCAGCGAGTGTTTCATATTCTAGGGTGATTTCGTTGGAAGGGAATTTTTTGTGTTCTGGGGTCATTTCATTGGAAGCGTGTTTTGTGTGCTCTGGAGTCATTTCATTGGAAGCAAATTTTTTTGTGCTCTGGGGTGATTTCTTTGGAAGCGAATATTTGAGTTCTCAGGAGATTTCGTTATGAGGGAATTTTTTGTGTTCTGCGGTGATTTCGTTGGAAGCGAATTTTTTGTGTTCTCGGGTGATTTCGTTGAAAGGGTATTTTTCTGTTTTAGGGTGATTTCGTTGGAAGTGAATATTTGTGTTTCCAGGAGATTTCGTTGGAAAAGAATTTTTTGTCTTCTGGGGTAATATCGTTAGAAGAGAATTTTTTGTGTTTTCCGGTATTTCCGTGGAAGCAAATTTTTGAAGTAGGGGGTCATTGCGTTGGAAGCATTTTTTCTGTGCTCTGGAGTCATTTCGTTGGAAGCGAATTTTTTGTGTTCTGGGGTGATTTTGTTGGAAACGAATTTTTGTGTTCTGGGGTAACTTCGTTCGAAGCGAATTTTTTGTGTTCTGGGTTCCTTTCATTGGAAGCATGTTTTCTGTGCTTTGGAGTCATTTCATTGGAAGCGAATATTTTGTGCTCTGTGGTGATTTTGTTGGAAGCGAATTTTTTGTGTTCTTAGGTGATTTCGTTTATAGCTCATTTTTTGTGTTCTAGCGTGATTGCTTTGGAAGCGAATTTTTTGTATTCGGGGGTGATTTCGATGGAAGCAAATTTTTTCTGTTCTGTGGTAATTTTGTTGGAAGTGAACTTTTAGTGTTCTCGGGTGATTTCGTTGAAAGCGAATTTTTTGTGTTCTAGGGTGATTTTGTTGGAAGCGAATTTTTTTGTGCTCTGGGATGATTTCTTTGGAAGCGAATATTTGTGTTATCAGGAGATTTCGTTGGAAGTGATTTTTTTGTGTTCTGGGGTAATTTCTTTGGACGCAAATTTTTTGTGTTCTTGGGTGATTTCAATGGAAGCAAATTTTTGAAATATGGGGTCATTTCGTTGAAAGCGTGTTTTATGTGCTCTGGAGTCATTTCGTTTTAAGCGAATGTTTTGTGCTCTGGGGTGATTTCGTTCGAAGCGAATTTTTTTGTGCTCTGGGGTGATTTGGTTGAAAGCGAATTTTTTGTGTTCTGGGGTAATTTCATTGAAAGGGAATTTTTTATGTTCTAGGGTGATTTCGTTGGAAGCGAATTTTTTGTGTTCTCCTGGTGATTTCGATGAAGCAAATTTTTGAAATATGGGGTCATTTCGTTGGAAGCGTGTTTTCTGTGCTCTGGAGTCTGTTCGTTGAAAGCAAATTTTTTGTGTTCTCGGGTGATTTCGATGGAAGCAAATTTTTGAAATATCGGGTCATTTCTTTGGAAGCGTGTTTTCTGTGCTCTGGAGTCACTTTGTTGGAAGCGAATTTTTTTGTGTTCTGGGTTGATTTCGTTGGAAGCGAATATTTGTGTTCTCAGGAGAATTCGTTGCAAGTGAATTTTTTGTGTTCTGGGGTAATTTCATTGAAAGGGAATTTTTTATGTTCTAGGGTGATTTCGTTGGAAGCGAATTTTTTGTCTTCTGTGGTGATTTCGAAGGAAGCGAATTTTTTGTCTTCTATGGTGATTTCGATGGAAGCGAATATTTTATGTTCTAGGGTGATTTCGTTGAAAGCGAAATTTTTGTGTCCTGGGGTCATTTCATTGGAAGCATGTTTTCTGTGCTCTGGAGTCAATTTGTTGGAAGCGAATTTTTTGTGCTCTGGGTTAATTATGTTGGAAGCGAATTTTTTGTATTCTTAGGTGATTTCGTTGAAAGGGCATTTTTTGTGTTCTAGGGTGATTTTGTTGGATTCGAATTTTTTGTGCTCTGGGATGATTTCTTTAGAAGTGAATATTTGTGTTCTCAGAAGATTTCATTGGAAGCCATTTTTTTGTGTTCTGGGGTCATTTCTTTGGAAATGAATTTTTTGTGTTCTCTGGTTTGTTTGACGGAAGCAAATTTTTGAAGGAGGGGGTCATTTCGTTGGAAGCGTGTTTTCTGTGCTCTGGAGTCATTTCGTTAGAAGCGAATTTTTTGTCCTCAGGAGTGATTTCGTTGGAAGCAAATTTTTTGTGTTCTTGGGTGATTTCCTTGAAAGGGAATTTTTTGTGTTCTGGGGTCATTTCGTTGGAAGCGAATTTTTTGTGCTCTGGGATGTTTTCTTTGGAAGCGAATATTTGTGTTCTCAGGAGATTTCGTTGCAAGCGAATTTTTTGTGTTCTGGGGTGATTTCGTTGGAAGCAAATTTTTTATGTTCTCGGGTGATTTTGTTGAAAGCGAATTTTTTGTGTTTTGGAGTCACTTCTTTGGAAGCGTGTTTTCTGTGCTCTGGAGTCATTTCGTTGGAAGCGAATTTTTTGTGCTGTGGGATGTTTTGTTTGGAAGCGAATATTTTTGTTCTCAGGAGATTTCGTTGGAAGCGAATTTTTTGTGTTCTGGGGTAATTTCGATGGAATAGAAATTTTTGTGCTCTCAGGACTTTTCTATGGAAGCAAAGTTTTGAAGTAGGAGGTCATTTCGTTGGAAGCATGTTTTCGGAGCTCTGGAGTCATTTCGTTGGAAGCGAATTTTTTGTGTTCTGGGGTGATTTCGTTGAAAGGGAATTTTTGGTGTTCTGGGATGATTTCGTTGGAAGCGAATTTTTTGTGTTCTGTGGTGATTTCGTTGAAAGGGAAATTTTGGTGTCCTGGGGTGATTTCGTTGGAAGCGAATTTTTTGTGCTCTGGAATGTTTTTTGGAAGCGAATATTTGTGTTCTCAGGAGATTTTGTTGCAAGCGAATTTTTTGTGTTTTGGGGTAATTTCGATGGAATAGAAATTTTTTGTGCTCTCAGGATTTTTCGATGGAAGCAAATTTTTGAAGTAGGGAGTCATTTCGTTGGAAGCGTGTTTTCTGTGCTCAGGAGTCATTTCGTTGGAAGCGAATATTTTGTTCTCTGGGGTGATTTCGTTGGTAGCGCATTTTCTGTGTTCTGGGATATTTTCGTTGGAAGTGAATTTTTGGTCTTTTCGGGTGATTTCGATGGAAGCCAAATTTTGAAGTATGGGATCATTTCCTTGATAGCGTTTCTTCTGTGCTCTGGAGTCATTTCGTTGGAAGAGAATATATTGTGGTCTGGGGTGATTTTGTTGGAAGCGAAATTTTTGTGTTCTACGGTAATTTCATTGGAAGCGAATTTCTTATGTTCTGGGGTAATTTCTTTGGACGTGAATTTTTTGTGTTCTCGGGTGATTTCTTTGAAAGGATATTTTTTATGTTCTAAGGTGATTTTGTTGGAAGCGAATTTTTTTGTGTCTGGGATGATTTCTTTAGAAGTGAATATTTGTGTTCTCAGAAGATTTCGTTGGAAGCGAATTTTTTTGTGTTCTGGGGTCATTTCTTTGGAAATGAATTTTTTGTGTTCTCCTGTTTGTTTGATGGAAGCAAATTTTTGAAGGAGGGGGTCATTTCGTTGGAAGCGTGTTTTCTGTGCTCTGGAGTCTGTTCGTTGGAAGCGAATTTTTGGTCCTCTGGTGTGATTTCGTTGGAAGCGAATTTTTTGTGTTCTGGGGTGATTTCGTTGAAAGGGAATTTTGGGTGTTCTGGGGTGATTTTGTTAGAAGCGAATTTTTTGTGCTCTGGGATGTTTTATTTGGAAGCGAATATTTGTGTTCTCAGGAGATTTCGTTGCAAGCGAATTTTTTGTGTTCTGGGGTAATTTCATTGAAAGGGAATTTTTTATGTTCTAGGGTGATTTCGTTGGAAGCAAATTTTTTGTGTTCTGGAGTGATTTGGTTGGAAGCGAATTTTTTGTCTTCTATGGTGATTTCGATGGAAGCGAATTTTTTATGTTCTAGGGTGATTTCGTTGAAAGCAAATTTTTTGTGTTCTGGAGTCATTTCATTGGAAGCGTGTTTTCTGTGCTCTGGAGTCATTTTGTTGGAAGCAAATTTTTTGTGCTCTGGGTTGATTATGTTGGAAGCAAATTTTTTGTATTCTCGGGTGATTTCGTTGAAAGGGAATTTTTTGTGTTTTAGGGTGATTTTGTTGGAAGCGAATTTTTTGTGCTCTGGGATGATTTCTTTAGAAGTGAATATTTGTGTTCTCAGAAGATTTCATTGGAAGAGAATTTTTTGTGTTCTGGGGTTATTTCTTTGGAAATGAATTTTTTGTGTTCTCTGGATTGTTTGATGGAAGCAAATTTTTGAAGGAGGGGGACATTTCGTTGGAAGCGTGTTTTCTGTGCTCTGGATTCATTTCGTTGTAAGCGAATTTTTTTAGCTCTGGGGTGATTTCGTTGGTAGCGCATTTTCTGTGTTCTGGGATAATTTCGTTGGAAGTGAATTTTTTGTGTTCTCGGGTGATTTCGATGGAAGCCAATTTTTGAAGTATGGGATCATTTCCTTGGAAGCGTGTTTTCTGTACTCTGGAGTCATTTCGTTGGAAGAGAATTTTTTGTGCTCTGGGGTGATTTTGTTGGAAGCGAAATTTTTGTGTTCTAGGGTAATTTCTTTGGAAGCGAATTTCTTGTGTTCTGGGGTAATTTCGTTGGACGTGAATTTTTTGTGTTCTCAGGTGATTTCTTTGAAAGGAAATTTTTTATGTTCTAGGGTGATTTTGTTGGAAGCGAATTTTTTTGTGCTCTGGGATGATTTCTTTAGAAGTGAATATTTGTGTTCTCAGAAGATTTCGTTGGAAGAGAATTTTTTTGTGTTCTGGGGTCATTTCTTTGGAAATGAATTTTTTTTGTTCTCCGGTTTGTTTGATTGAAGCAAATTTTTGAAGGAGTTTGTCATTTCGTTGGAAGTGTGTTTTCTGTGCTCTGGAGTCTGTTCGTTGGAAGCGAATTTTTTGTGTTCTCAGGTGATTTCCTTGAAAGGGAATTTTTTGTGTTCTGGGGTCATTTCGTTGGAAGCGAATTTTTTGTGTTCTGGGGTGATTTCGTTGGAAGCGAATATTTTGTGTTCTGGGGAGATTTCATTGGAAGCGAATATTTGTGTTCTCAGAAGATTTCGTTGCAAGCGAATTTTTTCTGTTCTCCGGTTTTTTCGATGGAAGTAAATTTTTGAAGTAGGAGGTCATTTCGTTGGAAGCATGTTTTCGGAGCTCTGGAGTCATTTCGTTGGAAGCGAATTTTTTGTGCTCTGGGTTGATTTCGTTGGAAGCGAATTTTTTGTGTTCTGGGGTGATTTCGTTGAAAGGGAAATTTTGGTGTCCTGGGGTCATTTCGTTGGAAGCGAATTTTTTGTGCTCTGGGATATTTTCTTTGGAAGCGAATATTTGTGTTCTCAGGAGATTTCGTTGCAAGCGAATTTTTTGTGTTCTGGGGTAATTTCGATGGAATAGAAATTTTTTGTGCTCTCAGGATTTTTCGATGGAAGCAAGTTTTTGAAGTAAGGAGTCATTTCGTTGGAAGCGTGTTTTCTGTGCTCTGGAGTCATTTCTTTGGAAGCGAATATTTTGTTCTCTGGGGTGATTTCGTTGGTAGCGCATTTTCTGTGTTCTGGGATATTTTCGTTGGAAGTGAATTTTTGGTGTTCTCGGGTGATTTCGATGGAAGCCAATTTTTGAAGTATGGGATCATTTCCTTGGAAGCGTGTTTTCTGTGCTCTGGAGACATTTCTTTGGAAGAGAATTTTTTGTGGTCTGGGGTGATTTTGTTGGAAGCGAAATTTTTGTGTTCTAGGGTAATTTCATTGGAAGCGAATTTCTTATGTTCTGGGGTAATTTCGATGGACGTGAATTTTTTGTGTTCTCGTGTGATTTCTTTGAAAGGAAATTTTTTTATGTTCTAGGGTTACTTTGTTGGAAGCGAAATTTTTTGTGCTCTGGGATGATTTCTTTAGAAGTGAGTATTTGTGTTCTCAGAAGATTTCGTTGGAAGCGAATTTTTTTGTGTTCTGGGGTCATTTCTTTGGAAATAAATTTTTTGTGTTCTCCGGTTTGTTTGATGGAAGCAAATTTTTGAAGGAGAGGGTCATTTCGTTGGAAGCGTGTTTTCTGTGCTCTGGAGTCTGTTCGTTGGAAGCGAATTTTTGGTCCTCTTGTGTGATTTCATTGGAAGCGAATTTTTTGTGTTTTGGGGTGATTTCGTTGAAAGGGAATTTTGGGTGTTCTGGAGGGATTTCGTTGGAAGCGAATTTTTTGTGCTCTGGGATGTTTTATTTGGAAGCGAATATTTGTGTTCTCAGGAGATTTCGTTGCAAGCGAATTTTTTGTGTTCCGGGGTAATTTCATTGAAAGGGAATTTTTTATGTTCTAGGGTGATTTCGTTGGAAGCAAATTTTTTGTGCTCTGGAGTTATTTGGTTGGAAGCGAATTTTTTGTCTTCTATGGTTATTTCGATGGAAGCGAATTTTTGTGTTCTCGTTGGACATGAATATTTTGTGTTCTCGGGTGATTTCATCGAAAGGGAATTTTTTTGTGTTCTAGGCTGATTTCGTTGGAAGTGAACTTCTTTTTGCTCTGGGATGATTTCTTTGGAAGCGAATATCTGTGTTCTCAGGAGATTTCGTTGCAAGCGAATTTATTTTGTTCTGGGGTAATTTCGTTGGAAGCTAATTTTTTGTATTCTCAAGTGATTTCGATGGAAGCAAATTTTTGAAATATGGGGTCATTTCGCTGGAAGTATGTTTTCTATGCTTTGGAGTCATTTCTTTGGAAGCAAATTTTTGTGCTCTGGGGTGATTTCTTTGGAAGCTAATATTTGTGTTCTCAGGACATTTCGTTGCAAGCGAATTTTTTGGGTTCTGGGGTAATTCCTTTGGAAGCGAATTTTTTGTGTTCTCCGGTTTTTTCGATGGAAGCAAATTTTTGAAGGAGAGGGTCATTTCGTTGGAAGCGTGTTTTCTGTGTTCTGGAGTCATTTCTTTGGTAGCGAATTTTTTGTGCTCTGGGGTGATTTCGTTGGAAGCGAATATTTGTGTTCTCAGGAGATTTCGTTGCAAGCGAATTTTTTGTGTTCTGGGGTAATTTCGTTGGAAGCGTATTTTTGTGTTCTCCGGTTTTTTTGATGGAAGCGAATTTTTTAAGTAGGGGTCATTTCATTGGAAGTGTGTTTTCTGTGCTCTGGAGTCATTTCTTTGGTAGCGAATTTTTTGTGCTCTGGGGTGATTTCGTTGGAAGCGAATATTTGTGTTCTCAGGAGATTTCGTTGCAAGCGAATTTTTTGTGTTCTGGGGTAATTTCGTTGGAAGCGTATTTTTGTGTTCTCCGGTTTTTTTGATGGAAGCGAATTTTTTAAGTAGGGGGTCATTTCATTGGAAGCGTGTTTTCTGTGCTCTGGAGTCATTTCGTTGGAAGGGAATTTTTTGTGTTCTGGGGTGATTTCGTTGGAAGCGAATATTAGTTTTCTCAGAAAATTTTGTTGCAAGCGAATTTTTTGTGTTCTGTGGTAATTTTGTTTGAAGCGAATTTTTTATGTTCTCCGGTTTTTCGATGGCAGCAAATTTTTTAAGTAGGGGGTCATTTCGTTGGAATCGTATTTTATGTGCTCTGGAGTCATTTCATTGGAAGGGAATTTTTTGTGCTCTGGGGTGATTTCATTGAAAGCTAATTTTTTTGTGTTCTAGCGTGATTTCGTTGGAAGCGAATTTTTTGTGTTGTGGGGTTATTTCGATGGAAGCAAATATTTTCTCTTCTGTGGTAATGTCGTTGGACGTGAATTTTTTGTGTTCTCAGGTGATTTCGTTGAAAAGTAATTTTTTGTGTTCTAGGGTGATTTCGTTGTAAGAGAATTTTTTGTGGTCTGGGATGATTTCTTTGGAAGCGAATATTTATGTTCCCAGGAGATTTCGTAGGAAGCGATTTTTTTGTGGTCTGGGTAATTTATTTGGAAACGAATTTTTTGTGTTCTCGGGTGATTTCGATGGAAGCAAATTTTTGAAATATGGGGTCATATCGTTGGAAGCGTGTTTTCTGTGCTCTGGAGTCATTTCGTTGGAAGCGAATTTTTCGTGCTCTGAGGTGATTTCAATGGAAGCGAATATTTGTGTTTTCAGGAGATTTCGTTGCAAGCGAATTTTTGTGTTCTGGGGTAATTTCTTTCTCAGTGAATTTTTTGTGCTCTGGGGTGAATTAGTTGGAAGCGAATTTTTTATGTACTAGGGTGATTTCGTTGGAAGTGAATTTTTTCTGTTCTGGGGTGCTTTGGTTGGAAGCAAATTTTTTGTCTTCTGTGGTGATTTCGATGGAAGCGAATTTTTTATGTTCTACGGTGATTTCGTTGGAAGCGAATTTTTTGTGCTCTGGGATGATATTTTTGGAAGCGAATATTTTTGCTCTCAGGAGATTTTGTTGGAAAAGAATTTTTTGTCTTCTGGGTTTATATCGTTGGAAGAGAATTTTTTTGTGTTCTCCGGTCTTTTTGATGGAAGCAAATTTTTGAAATAGGAGGTCATTTCGTTGGAAGCGTGTTTTCTGTGCTCTGGAGTCATTTCGTTGGAAGCGAAATTTTTGTGCTCTGAGGTGATTTTGTTGGAAGCAAATATTTGTGTTCTCAGGAGATTTCGTTGCAAGCAAATTTTTTGTGTTCTGTGGTGATTTCGTTGGAAGGGAATTTTTTGTGTTCTCGGGTGATATCGTTGAAAGGGAATTTTTTGTGTTCTGGGATAAATTCATTGGAAGGAAATTTTTTGTGTTCTGGGGTGATTTCGATGGAAACAAATTTTTACGTAGGGGGTCATTTCGTTGGAAGCGGGTTTTCTGTACTCTGGATTCATTTCGTTGGAAGCGAATTTTTTGTGCTCTGTGGTGATTTCGTTGGAATCGAATTTTTTGTGTTCTCAGGTGATTTTGATGGAAGGAAATTTTTGAAGTATGGGGTCATATCTTTGGAAATGAATTTTTTGTGTTCTCGGGTAATTTCGTTGGAAGCGAATTTTTTATGTACTAGGGTGATTTAATTGGAAGTGAATTTTTTCTGCTCTGGGGTGCTTTGGTTGGAAGCGAATTTTTTGTCTTCTGTGGTGATTTCGATGGAAGCGAATTTTTTTTTCTAGGTTGATTTCGTTGGAAGCGATTTTTTTTGTGCTCTGTGGTGATTTCGTTGGAAGCAAATATTTTTGTTCTCAGGAGATTTCGTTGGAAAAGAATTTTTTGTCTTCTGGGGTAATATCGTTGGAAGAGAATTTTTTGTGTTCTCGGTTGATTTCGATGGAAGCAAATTTTTGAAATAGGGGGTCATTTTGTTGGAAGCGTGTTTTCTGTGCTCTGGAGTCATTTCGTTCGAAGCGAATTTTTTGTGCTCTGGCGTGTATTCGTTGGAAGCGAATTTTTTGTGCTCTAGGAGGATATCTTTGGAAGAGAATATTTGTGTTCTCAGGAGATTTCATTGGAAAAGAATTTTTTGTCTTCTGGGGTAATATCTTTGAAAGAGAATTTTTTGTGTTCTCCTGTTTTTTCGGTGGAAGCAAATTTTTGAAGTAGGGGGTCATTTCGTTGGAAGCGTGTTTTCTGTGCTAAGGAGTCATTTCGTAGGAAGCGAACTTTTTGTCTTCTGGGGTGATTTCGTTGCAAGCAAATTTTTATGTGTTCAGGGTTAATTTCGTTGGAAGCGAATTTTTTGTGTTCTCAGGTGATTTCGCTGGAAGCAAATTTTTGAAGTATGGGGTCATATCATTGGAAGCGTGTTTTCTGTGCTCTGGAGTCATTTCTTTGGAAGCGAATTTTTCGTGCCCTGGGGTGATTTTGTTGGAAGCGAATTTTTTGTGTTCTAGGGTGATTTCGTTGGAAGTGAATATTTTTCTGCTCTGGGGTGATTTGGTTGGAAGCGAATTTTTTGGCTTCTGTGGTGATTTCGATGGAAGCGAATTTTTTATGTTCTAGGGTGTTTTCGTTGGAAGCTATTTTTTGTGCTCTGGGGTGATTTCATTGGAAGCGAATTTTTTGTGTTCTCAGGTGATTTCGTTGAAAGTGAATTTTTGTGTTCTGGGGTAATTTCATTGGAAGCGTATTCTTGTGTTCTCCGGTTTTTTCGATGGAAGCGAATTTTTTAAGGAGGGGGTCATTTCGTTGGAAGTGTGTTTTTTGTGCTCTGGAGTCATTTCGTTGGAAGCGAATTTTTTGTGTTCTTGGGTGATATCGATGGTAGCAAATTTTTGAAGTAAGGGATTATTTCGTTGGAAGCGTGTTTTCTGTGCTCAGAAGTAATTTCGTTGGAAGCGAAGTTTTTGTGTTCTGGGTTGATTTCGTTGGAAGCGAATATTTGTGTTCTCAGAAAATTTCGTTGCAAGCAAATTTTTAGTGTTCTGGGGTTATTTCTTTGGAAGCAACTTTTTTATGTTCTCTGGTTTTTCGATGGAAGCAAATTTTTGAAGTAGGGGGTCATTTCGTTGGAAGCGTGTTTTCTGTGCTCTGGAGTCATTTCGTTGGAAGGGAATTTTTTGTGCTCTGGGGGGATTTTTTTGGAAGCCAATTTTTTGTGTTCTCGGGTGATTTCATTGAAAGCTAATTTTTGTGTTCTAGTGTGATTTCATGGGAAGCGAATTTTTTTGTGCTCTAGGATGATTTCTTTGGAAGCGAATATTTGTGTTCCCAGGAGATTTCTTTGGAAGCGAATTTATTCTGTTCTGGGGTAATTTCGTTGGAAGCGAATTTTTTGTGTTCTCAGGTGATTTCGATGGAAGCAAATTTTTCAAATATGGGGTCAATTCATTGTAAGCGTGTTTTCTGTGCACAGGAGTCATTTCGTTGGAAGCGAATTTTTTGTGTTCTGGTGTGCTTTCGTTGAAAGCGAATATGTGTGTTCTCAGAAGATTTGGTTGCAAGCGAACTTTTTGTGTTCTAGTGTAATTTCGTTGGAAGCGAATTTTTTGTGTCCTCGGGTTATTTCAATGGAAGCAAATTTTTAAGTATGGGGTCATATCGTTGGAAACGAATTTTTTGTGTTCTCGGGTGATTTCGTTGGAAGTGAACTTTTTCTGCTCTGGGGTGATTTGGTTGGAAGCAAATTTTTTGTCTTCTGTGGTGATTTCGATGGAAGCGAATTTTTTTGTTCTAGGTTGATTTCGTTGGAAGCGAATTTTTTGTGCTCTGGGGTGATTTTGTTGGAAGCGAATTTTTTGTGCTCTGGGATGATATCTTTGGAAGCAAATATTTGTGTTCTCAGGAGATTTCGTTGGAAAAGAATTATTTGTCTTCTGGGGTAATTTTGTTGAAAGAGAATTTTTTGTGTTCTCTGGTTTTTTTGATGGAAGCAAATTTTTGACGTAGGGGGTCTTTTCGTTGGAAGCGTGTTTTCTGTGCCCTTTAGTCTTTTCGTTGGAAGCAAATTTTTTGTACTCTGCGGTGATTTCGTTGGAAGCTAATTTTTGTGTTCTCAGGAGATTTCGTTGCATGCGAATTTTTTGTGTTCTGGAGTAATTTCGTTGGAAGGAAATTTTTTGTGTTCTCTGGTGATTTCGTTGAAAGCGAATTTTTGCGTTCAAGGGTGATTTTGTTGGAAGCGTATTTTTTGTGCTCTGGGATGATATCTATTGAAGCGAATTTTTTGTGTTCCCTGGTGATTTCAATGGAAGCAAATTTTTGAAGTATGGGATCATTTAGTTGGACGCGTGTTTTCTGTGCTCTGGAGTCATTTCGTTGGAAGCGAATTTTTTGTGTTCTGGGGTGATTTTGTTGGAAGCGAATATTTGTGTTCTCAGAAAATTTCGTTGCAAGCGAATTTTTTGTGTTCTGGAGTAATTTCGTTGGAAGCAAATTTTTGAGTTCTCAGGTGATTTCGTTGAAAGCGAATTTTTGCGTTTAAGGGTGATGTTGTTGTAAGCGAACTTTTTGTGCTCTGGGATGATATCTATTTGGAAGCAAATTTTTTGTGTTCTCTGGTGATATCGATGGAAGCAAATTTTTGAAGTATGGGATCATTTAGTTGGAAGCGTCTTTTCTGTGCTCTCGAGTCATTTCGTTGGAAGCGAATTTTTTGTGTTCTTGGGTAATTTCGTTGGAAGCAAATTTTTTATGTTCTCCGGTTTTCGATGGCAGCAAATTTTTTAAGTAGGGGGTCATTTCTTTGGAATCGTGTTTTATGTGCTCTGGAGTCATTTCGTTGGAAGGGAATTTTTTGTGCTCTGGGGTGATTTCATTGAAAGCTATTTTTTTGTGTTCTAGCGTGATTTCTTTGGAAGCGAATTTTTCGTGCTCTTGGGTGATTTCGTTGGAAGCGAATATTTGTGTTCACAGGAGATTTCATTGCAAGCGAATATTTTGTGTTCTGGGGTGATTTCGTTGGAAGCGAATTTTTTATGCTGTGGGATGATTTCGTTGTAAGCCAATATTTGTGTTCTCAGGAGATTTCGTTGCAGGCAAATTTTTTATGTTCTGGGGTGATTTCGTTGAAAGCAAATTTTTTGTGTTCTCAGGTGATTTCATTGAAAAAGAATTTTTGTGTTCTCGGGTAATTTCTTTGGAAGCGAATTTTTCGTACTCTGGGATCATATCTTTGGAAGGGAATATTTGTGTTCTCAGGAGATTTCGTTGGAAAAGAATTTTTTGTCTTCTGGGGTAATATCGTTGGAATAGAATTTTTTATGTTCTCCGGTTTTTTTGATGGAAGCAAATTTTTGAAGTATGGGATCATTTCGTTGGAAGCGTGTTTTCTGTGCTCTAGAGTCATTTTGTTGGAAGCGAATTTTTTGTGTTCTTGGGTGATTTCGTTGGAAGCGAATATTCATGTTCTCAGAAGATTTCGTTGCAAGCGAATTTTTTTGTGTTCTGGGGCAATTTCGTTGGAAGCGAATTTTTTGTGTTCTCCGGTTTTTTCGATGAAAGCAAATTTTTGAAGTAGGGGGTCATATCGTTGGAAGCGTGTTTTCTGTGCTCTGGAGTTACTTCATTGGAAGGGAATTTTTGGTGCTCTGGGGTGATTTCTTTGGAAGCGAATTTTTTGTGTTCTCGGGTGATTATGTTTAAAGGGAATTTTTAGTGTTCTGGCGTCATTTCGTTGGAAGCGTGTTTTCTGTGCTCTGGATTCATTTCTTTGGAAGCGAATTTTTTGTGTTCTGTGGTGATTTCGTTGGAAGCGAATTTTTGGTGGTCTGGGGTGATTTCGTTGGAAGCGTGTTTTCTGTGGTCTGGGGTGATTACTTTGGAAGTGAATATTTGTGTTCTCTGGAGATTTCGTTGGAAATGAATTTTTTGTGTTCTGGGGTGATATTGTTGGAAGCGAATTTTTTGTGTTCTGGGGTGATATAGTTGGAAGTGAATTTTTTGTTTTCTGGGGTAATATCCTTGGAAGCGGGTTTTATGTCCTTTGGAGTCATTTTGTTAGAAGCGAATTTTTCTCTGTTCTGGTGTGATTTCTTTGGAAATGAAGTTTTTGAGATCTGGGGTGATTTCATTGGAAGCAAATTTTTTGTGTTCTGGGGTAATTTCGTTGGAAGCGAATTTTTTGTGTTCTCGGGTGATTTCGTTGAAAGGGAATTTTTAGTGTTCTGGCGTCATTTCGTTGGAAGCGTGTTTTCTGTGCTCTAGATTCATTTCGTTGGAAGCGAATTTTTTGTGCTCTTGGGTGATTTCATTGGAAACAAATATTTTGTGTTCTGTGGTGATTACGTTGAAAGGGAATTTTTTGTGTTCTGGGGTCAATTCGTTGGAAGAGAATTTTCTGTGTTCTGGGGTGATTTCGATGGAAGTGAATTTTTTGTGTTCTCCGGTTTTTTCAAAGGAAGCAAATTTTTGAAGGAGGGGGTCATTTCGTTGGAAGTGTGTTTTCTGTGCTCTGGAGTCATTTCGTTGGAAGGGAATTTTTTGTGCTCTGGGGTGATTTCGTTGGAAGCGAACTTTTTGTGTTCTCGAGTGATTTCGTTTAAAGGGAATTTTTTGTGTTCAAGGGTGATTTCGTTGGCCGCGAATTTTTCGTGGTCTGGGGTCATTTAGTTGGAAGCGTGTTTTCTGTGCTCTGGAGTCATTTCGTTGGAAGCAAATTTTTTGTGCTCTGGGGTGATTTCGTTGGAAGCGAATTTTTTGTGTTCTGGGGTGATTTCGTTAGAAGCAAATTTTAGTGTTCGGGGGTAATTTTGTTGGAAGCGAATTTTTTGTGTTCTCGGGTGATTTCGATGGAAGCAAATTTTTGAAATATGGTATCATTTCCTTCAAAGCGGGTTTCCTGTGCTCTGGTGTCATTTCGTTGGAAGCGTATTTTTTGTGTTCTCGGGTGATTTCGTTGAAAGGGAATGTTTTGTGTTCTAGGGTGATTTCGTTGGAAGCGAATTTTTTGTGTTCTGGAATGATTTCAGTGGAGGCGAATTTTTTTGTTCTAGGGTATTTTCGTTGGAAGTGTATTTTTTGTGTTCTCAGGTTTTCTCGATGGAAGCAAATTTTTGAAGTATGGGGTCATTTCGTTGGAAGCATGTTTTCTGTGCTCTGGAGTTATTTCGTTGGACGCGAATTTTTTGTGTTCTGGGGTGATTTTTTTGGAAGAGAATTTTTTTGTGTTCTGGGGCAATTTCGTTGAAAGGGAATTTTTTGGAAGTATGGGGTGATTTCGTTGAAAGTGTGTTTTCTTTGCTCTGGAGTCATTTCTTTGGAAGCAATTTTTTTGTGTTCTGAGTTGATTTCATTGGAAGCAAATTTTTTGTGTTCTGGGGTGATTTCATTGGAAGCGTGTTTTCTGTGCTCTGGAGTCATTTCGTTGGAAGCAAATTATTTTGTGTTCTCAGGTGATTTCGATGGAAGCAAATTTTTTCAGTTCTGGGGTAATTTTGTGGGAAGCCAATATTTTTGTTCTCAGGTCATTTATTGGAAGGGAATTTTTTGTGCTCTGGGGTGATTTCGTTGGAAGCAAATTTTTTTCTATTCTGGGGTAATTTCGTTGGACCTGAATTTTTTTGTTCTCAGGTGATTTCATTGAAAGTGAATTTTTTTTTGCTTTAGGGTGATTTAATTGGATGCAGATTTTTTGTGCTCTGGGGTGATTTCTTTGGAAGCGAATATTTGTGTCCTCAGGAGATTTTGTTGGAAGCAAATTTTTTGTGTTCTGGGGTATTTTCGTTATAAGCGAATTTTTTTGTGTTCTCCGGTTTTTTCGATGGAAGCAAATTTTTGAAGTAGGGGGTCACCTCGTTGGAAGTGAAATTTTTTGTGTTCAGGGGTGATTTCGTTGGAAGCGAATGTTTTATGTTCTGGGGTAATTTCGTTGGAAGCAAATTATTTTGTGTTCTCAGGTGATTTCGATGGAAGCAAATTTTCGAAGTATGGGGACATTTCGTTGGAAGCTAATTTATGTGCTTTGGTGTGATTTCGTTGGAAGCGAATTTCTTGTGTTCAGGGGTAATTTCTTTTGAAGCAAATTTTTGTGTTCTGGGTTGATTTCGATGGAAGCGAATATTTTGTGTTCTGTGTTGATTTCATTGGAAATGAATATTTGTGTTCTCAGGAGATTTCGTTGCAAGCGAATTTTTTGTGCTCTGGGGTGATTTCGTTGGAAGGGAATTTTTTGTGTTCTGGGGTGATTTCGTTGAAAGGGAATTTTTTGTGTTCTAGGGTGATTTTGTTGGAAGAGAATTTTCTGTGCTCTGGAGTCGTTTCGTTGGAAGGGAATTTTTTGTGCTCTGTGGTGATTTCGTTGGAAGCGAATTTTTTGTGTTCTCGGATGATTTCGTTGAAAGGGAATTTTTTGTGTTCTAGGGTGATTTCGTTGGAAGAGAATTTTCTGTGTTCTGGGGTGACTTCGATGGAAGTGAATTTTTTGTGTTCTCCGGTTTTTTCGAAGTAGGGGGTGATTTCATTAGAATCGTGTTTTCTGTGCTTTGGAGTCATTTCGTTGGAAGGGAATTTTCTGTGCTCTGGAGTCATTTCGTTTGAAGCGATTTTTTTGTGCTCTGGCGTGTTTTCGTTGGAAGCGAATTTTTTGTGCTCTGTGATGATTTCTTTGGAAGCAAATATTTGTGTTCTCAGGAGATTTCATTGGAAGCGAATTTTTTGTGTTCTGTGGTGATTTCGATGGAAGCAAATTTTTTCTGTTCTGTGGTAATTTCGTTGGACGTGAATTTTTTGTTTTCTCTGGTTTTTTTGATGGAAGCAAATTTTTGAAGCAGGGGGTCATTTCGTTGGAAGCGTGTTTTCTGTTCTCTGGAGTCATTTCGTTGGAAGCGAATTTTTTTGTGCTCTGGGATGATTTCTTTGGAAGCAAATATTTGTGTTCTCAGGAGGTATCGTTGGAAGCAAATTTATTGCGTTCTGGGGTAATTTCGTTGGAAGCAAATTTTTGAAGTATGGGATCATTTCGTTGGAAGCGTGTTTTCTCTGCTCTGGAGTCATTATGTTGGAAGCTAATTTTTTGTGTTCTGGGGTGATTTCGTTGGAAGCGAATATATTGTTCTCAGAAGATTTTGTTGCAAGCGAATTTTTTGTGTTCTGGCGTAATTTCGATGGAAGCGATTTTTTTGTGTTCTCGGGTGATTTCGATGGAAGCAAATTTTTGAAGTATGGGATCATTTAGTTGGGAGCGTGTTTTCTGTGCTCTGGAGTCATTCCGTTGAAAGCGAATTTTTTGTGTTCTGGGGTGATTTCGTTGGAAGCGAATATTCGTGTTCTCAGAAAATTTCTTTGCAAGCGAATTTTTTTGTGTTCTGGGGTAATTTCGATGGAAGCAAATTTTTGAAACAGGGGGTTATTACGTTGGAAGTGTGTTTTCTGTGCTCTGGATTCATTTCGTTGGAAGCGAATATTTGTGTTCTCAGATGATTTCGTTTCAAGCGAATTTTTTGTGTTCTCCGGTTTTTTCGATGGAAGCAAATTTTTGAAGTAGGTGGTCATTTCGTTGGAAGCTTGTTTTCTGTCCTCTGGAGTAATTTCCTTGGAAGGGAATTTTTTGTGCTTTGGGCTGATTTCGTTCGAAGCGAATATTTTGTGTTCTAGTGTGATTTCGTTGAATGGGAATTTTTTGTGTTCTAGGGTGATTTTGTTGGAAGTGAATTTTTTGTGTTCTGTGGTGATTTCGATGGAAGCAATTTTTTTCTGTTCTGTGGTAATTTCCTTGGACGTGTATTTTTGGTTTTCTCCGGTTTTTTTGATGGAAGCAAATTTTTGATGTATGGTATCATTTCGTTCGAAGCGTGTTTTCTGTGCTCTGGAGTCATTTCGTTGGAAGCGAATTTTTTGTGTTCTTGGGTGATTTCGTTGAAAGGGAATATTTTGTGTTCAGGGTGATTTCGTTGGAAGCGATTTTTTTGTGTTCTGGGTTGATTTCGTTGGAAGCGAATTTTTTGTGTTCTGGGATGATTTCAGTGGAGGCGAATTTTTAGTGTTCTAGGGTGTTTTCGTTGGAAGCGTATTTTTTGTGTTCTCAGGTTTTCTCGATGGAAGCAAATTTTTGAAGTAGGGGATCCTTTCGATGGAAGCATGTTTTCTGTGCTCTGGAGTCATTTCGTTGTAAGCGAATTTTTTGTGTTTTGGGGTGATTTCCTTGGAAGCGAATTTATTTTGTTCTGGGGTGATTTAGTTGGAAGCGAATTTTTTGTGTTCTTGGTTGATTTCGATGGAAGCAAATTTTTGAAGTATGGTATCATTTCATTCGAAGCTTGTTTTCTGTGCTCTGGAGTCATTACGTTGGAGCGAATTTTTTGTGTTCTAGGGTGATTTCGTTGAAAGGGAGTTTTTCTATTCTAGGGTGATTTCGTTGGAAGGGAATTTATTGTGTTCTGGGTTGATTTCGATGGAAGCAAATTTTTTCTGTTCTGTGGTAATTTCATTGGACGTGAATTTTTTGTGTTCTCGGGTGATTTCGTTGAAAGGGAATTTTTTGTGTTCTATTGTGATTTCGTTGGAAGTGAATTTTTTTTGTGTTCTGGGATGATTTCTTTCGAAGCGAATATTTGTGTTCTCAGGAGATTTCGTTGGAAGCGAATTTTTTGTGTTCTGGGGTTATTTCGATAGAAGCGATTTTTTTGTGTTCTTCGGTTTTTCTATGGAAGCAAATTTTTGAAGTAGGGGGTCATTTCGTTGGAAGCGTGTTTTCTGGAGTGCTCTGGAGTCATTTCGTTGGAAGGGAATTTTTTGTGCTCTGGGGTGATTTCGTTGAAAGCAATTTTTTTGTGTTCTCAGATGATTTCGTTTAAAGGGAATTTTTCGTGTTCTCGGTGATTTCGTTGGAAGCGAATTTTTTGTGTTCTGGTGTCATTTCGTCGGAAGCGTGTTTTCTGTGCTCTGGAGTCAGTTCGTTGGAAGCGAATTTTTTGTGCTCTGGAGTGATTTCGTTGGAAGCGAATTCTTTGTGTTCTCGGGTGATTTCCTTTAAAGCTAATTTTTTGTGTTCTAGGGTGATTTCGTTGGCAGCGAATTTTTTGTGTTCAGGGGTGATTTCGATGGAAGCAATTTTTTTCTGTTCTGTGGTAATTTGGTTGGATTTGAATTTTTGGTTTTCTCCTGTTTTTTTTGATGGAAGCAAATTTTTGAAGCAGGGGGTCATTTCATTGGAAGCGTGCTTTCTGTGCTCTGGAGTCATTTCTTTGGCAGTGAATATTTTGTGCTCTGGGGTGATATTGTTGGAAGCGAATTTTTTGTGCTCTGAGGTGATTTGATTGGAAGCTAATATTTGTTTTCTCAGGATATTTCGTTGCAAGCAAATTTTTTGTGTTCTGGGGTAATTTCGTTGGAAGCAAATTTTTTGTGTTCTCCGGTTTTTTGATGGAAGCAAATTTTTTAAGTAGAGGGTCATTTCGTTGGAAGCTTGTTTTCTGTGCTCTGGAGTCATTTCTTTGGCAGTGAATATTTTGTGCTCTGGGGTGATTTCGTTGGAAGCGAATTTTTTCTATTCTGGGGTGATTTCATTGAAAGCAAATTTTTTATGTTCTAGGGTGATTTCTTTGGAAGCAAATTTTTTGTGTTCTCGGGTCATTTCATTGGTACATTGTTTTCTGTGCTCTGGAGTCATTTCGTTGGAAGCGAATATTTTGTGCTCTCGGGTGATTTCATTGGAAGCGAAATTTTGTGTTCTCGGGTGATTTCGTTGAAAGGGAATTTTTGCGTTCTAGGGTGATTTCGTTGGAAGCGAAGTTTTTGTGCTCTGGGATGATATCTTTGGAAGCGAATACTTGTGTTCTCATGAGTTTTCGTTGGAAAAGAATTTTTGTCTTCTGGGGTAATATCGTTGGAAGAGAATTTTTTGTGTTCTCTGGTCTTTTCGATGGAAGCAAATTTTGAAATAGTGTGTCATTTCGTTGGAAGCCTGTTTTCTGTGCTCTGGAGTCATTTCGTTGGAAGCGTATTTTTTGTGTTCTGGGGTGATTTCGTTGGAAGCGAATTTTTTGTGTTCTGTGGAAATTTTGTTGGAAGCGAATTTTTTGTGTTCTCCGGTTTTGTCGATGGAAGCAAATTTTTGAAGTAGGGGGTCATTTTGTTGGAAGCGTGTTTTCTGTGCTCTGGAGTCACTTGGTTGGAAGAGAATTTTTGGTGCTCTGGAGTGATTTCGTTGGAAGCGAATTTTTTTGTGTTCTGGGGTGATTTCGTTGGAAGCGAATTTTGTGAGTTCTGGGGTAATTTCGATAGAAGCGATTTTTTTTGTGTCTGGGGTCATTTCGTTGGAAGAGAATTTTTTGTGTTCTGGTGTGATTTCGTTGGAAGCAAATTTTTTGTGTTCTGGGGTAATTTCGTAGAAAGCGAATTTTTTGTTTTCTCCGGTGATTTCGAAGGAAGCAAATTTTTGAAGTAGGGGGACATTTCGTTGGAAGCTTGTTTTCTGTGCTCTGGAATCATATCGTTGGAAGGTAATTTTTTATGCTTTGGGGTGATTTCGTTGGAAGCGAATTTTTTGTGTTCTAGTGTGATTTCGTTGAAAGGGAATTTTTTGTGTTCTAGGGTGATTTATTGGACATGAATTTTTTGTGTTCTCGGGTGATTTCGTCGAAAGTGAATTTTTTGTGTTCTAGGGTGATTTTGTTGGAAGTGAATTTTTTGTGTTCTCGGGTCATTTCATTGGAATCGTGTTTTCTCTTCTATGGAGTCATTTTGTTGGAAGGGAATTTTTTGTACTCTGTGGTGATTTCGTTGGAAGTGAATTTTTTGTGTTCTCGTGTGATTTCGTTGAAAGGGAATTTTTTGTGTTCTGGGGTCATTTCGTTGGAAGCCTGTTTTCTGTGCTCTAGAGTCATTTGTTTGGAAGCGAATTTTTTGTGTTCTCGGGTGATTTTGTTGAAAGGGAATTTTTGTGTTCCAGGGTGATTTCGTTGGAAGCGAATTTTTTTGTGCTCGGGAATGATTTCTTTGGAAGCAAATATTTGTGTTCTCTGGAGAGATCGTTTGAAGCGAATTTATTGTGTTCTGGGGTAATTTCGTTGGAAGCGAATTTTTTGTGTTTTCGGGTGATTTCGATGGAAGCAAATTTTTGAAATATGGGGTCATTTCGTTGGAACCGTGTTTTCTCTGTTCTGGAGTCATTATGTTGGAAACTAATTTTTTGTGTTCTGGGGTGATTTCGTTGGAAGCAAATTTTTTGTGTTCCCGGGTGATTTCAATGGAAGCAAATTTTTGAAGTATGGGATCATTTCTTTGGGAGCGTGTTTTCTGTGCTCTGGAGTCATTCCGTTTAAAAGCGAATTTTTTATGTTCTGGGGTGATTTCGTTGGAAGCGAATATTCGTGTTCTCAGAAGATTTCGTTGGAAGCGAATTTTTTGTTTTCTCCGGTTTTTTCAATGGAAGCAAATTTTTGAAGCAGGGGGTCATTTCGTTGGAAGTGTGTTTTCTATGCTCTGGAGTCATTTAGTTGGAAGCGAATTTTTTGTGTTTTGGGGTGATTTCATGGAAGCAAATTTTCTGTGTTCTGGGGTAATTTCGTTGGAAGCAATTTTTGTGTTCTGGGGTCATTTCGTTGGATGTAAATTTTTTGTGTTCTGGGGTAATTTCGTTGGAAGTGAATTTTTTGTGTTCTCGGGTCATTTCAATGGAAGCAAATTTTTGAAGTATGGTATCCTTTCGTTCGAAGCGTGTTTTCTATGCTCTGGAGTCATTTTGTTGGAAGCGAATATTTGTGTTCTCAGACGATTTCGTTGCAAGCGAATTTATTGTGTTCTCAGGTTTTTTCGATGGAAGCAAATTTTTGAAGTAGGGGTTCATTTCTTTGGAAGCTTGTTTTCTATGCTTTGGAATAATTTCGTTGGAACGGAATTTTTTGTGCTTTGGGCTGATTTCTTTGGAAGCAAAGTTTTTGTGTTCTAGTGTGATTTCGTTGAAAGGGAATTTTTTGTGTTCTAGGGTGATTTTGTTGGAAGCAAATTTTTTGTGCTCTGTGGTGATTTCGATGGAAGCAAATTTTTTCTGTTCTGTGGTAATTTTGTTGGACCTGAATTTTTGGTTTTGTTGGACATGAATTTTTTGTGTTCTCAGGTGATTTCATCGAAAGGGAATTTTTTGTGTTCTAGGGTGATTTCGTTGGAAGCGAACTTTTTTTTGCTCTGGGATGATTTCTTTGGAAGCGAATATCTGTGTTCTCAGGAGATTTCGTTGCAAGCGAATTTATTTTGTTCTGGGGTAATTTCGTTGGAAGCTAATTTTTTGTATTCTCAAGTTATTTCGATGGAAGCAAAATTTTGAAATATGGGGTCATTTCGCTGGAAGCATGTTTTCTGTGCTTTGTAGTCATTTCTTTGGAAGCGAATTTTTTGTGCTCTGGGGTGATTTCTATGGAAGCTAATATTTGTGTTCTCAGGACATTTCGTTGCAAGCGAATTTTTTGGGTTCTGGGGTAATTTCGTTGGCGAATTTTTTGTGTTCTGGTGTTCTCTGGTTTTTTTGATGGAAGCGAATTTTTTAAGTAGGCGGTCATTTCATTGGAAGCGTGTTTTCTGTGATCTGGAGTTATTTCGTTGGAAGGGATTTTTTTTGTGTTCTGGGGTGATTTCGTTGGAAGCGAATATTTGTTTTCTCAGAAAACTTCGTTGCAAGCGAATTTTTTGTGTTCTGTGGTAATTTTGTTGGAAGCGAATTTTTTGTGTTCTCCAGTTTTTTTCGATGGAAGCAAATTTTTGAAGTACGGGGTCATATCGTTGGAAGCGTGTTTTCTCGCCTCTGGAGTCATTTCGTTGGAAGGGAATTTTGTGCTCTGGGGTGATTTCATTGAAAGCTAATTTTTTTGTGTTCTAGCGTGATTTCGTTGGAAGCGAATTTTTTGTGTTGTGAGGTTATTTCGATGAGAGCAAATATTTTCTCTTCTGTGGTAATTTCGTTGGACATGAATTTTTTGTGTTCTCAGGTGATTTTGTTGAAAGGGAATTTTTGTGTTCTAGGGTGATTTCATTGTAAGCGAATTTTTTGTGCTCTGGGATGATTTCTTTGGAAGCGAATATTTGTGTTCCCAGGAGATTTCGTTGGAAGCGATTTTTTTTGTGTTCTGGGGTAATTTCTTTGGAAGCGAATTTTTTGTGTTATCGGGTGATTTCGATGGAAGCAAATTTTTGAAGTATGGGGTCATATCGTCTGAAGCGTGTTTTCTGTGCTCTGGAGTCAGTTCGTTGGAAGCGAATTTTTTGTGCTCTGGAGTGATTTCGTTGGAAGCGAATTCTTTGTGTTCTCGGGTGATTTCCTTTAAAGCTAATTTTTTGTGTTCTAGGGTGATTTCCTTGGCAGCGAATTTTTTGTGTTCAGGGGTGATTTCGATGGAAGCAATTTTTTTCTGTTCTGTGGTAATTTGGTTGGATTTGAATTTTTGGTTTTCTCCTGTTTTTTTGATGGAAGCAAATTTTTGAAGCAGGGGGTCATTTCATTGGAAGCGTGCTTTCTGTGCTCTGGAGTCATTTCTTTGGCAGTGAATATTTTGTGCTCTGGGGTGATATTGTTGGAAGCGAATTTTTTGTGCTCTGAGGTGATTTGATTGGAAGCTAATATTTGTTTTCTCAGGATATTTCGTTGCAAGCAAATTTTTTGTGTTCTGGGGTAATTTCGTTGGAAGCAAATTTTTTGTGTTCTCCGGTTTTTTGATGGAAGCAAATTTTTTAAGTAGAGGGTCATTTCGTTGGAAGCTTGTTTTCTGTGCTCTGGAGTCATTTCTTTGGCAGTGAATATTTTGTGCTCTGGGGTGATTTCGTTGGAAGCGAATTTTTTCTATTCTGGGGTGATTTCATTGAAAGCAAATTTTTTATGTTCTAGGGTGATTTCTTTGGAAGCAAATTTTTTGTGTTCTCGGGTCATTTCATTGGTACATTGTTTTCTGTGCTCTGGAGTCATTTCGTTGGAAGCGAATATTTTGTGCTCTCGGGTGATTTCATTGGAAGCGAAATTTTGTGTTCTCGGGTGATTTCGTTGAAAGGGAATTTTTGCGTTCTAGGGTGATTTCGTTGGAAGCGAAGTTTTTGTGCTCTGGGATGATATCTTTGGAAGCGAATACTTGTGTTCTCATGAGTTTTCGTTGGAAAAGAATTTTTGTCTTCTGGGGTAATATCGTTGGAAGAGAATTTTTTGTGTTCTCTGGTCTTTTCGATGGAAGCAAATTTTGAAATAGTGTGTCATTTCGTTGGAAGCCTGTTTTCTGTGCTCTGGAGTCATTTCGTTGGAAGCGTATTTTTTGTGTTCTGGGGTGATTTCGTTGGAAGCGAATTTTTTGTGTTCTGTGGAAATTTTGTTGGAAGCGAATTTTTTGTGTTCTCCGGTTTTGTCGATGGAAGCAAATTTTTGAAGTAGGGGGTCATTTTGTTGGAAGAGTGTTTTCTGTGCTCTGGAGTCACTTGGTTGGAAGAGAATTTTTGGTGCTCTGGAGTGATTTCGTTTGAAGCGAATTTTTTTGTGTTCTGGGGTGATTTCGTTGGAAGCGAATTTTGTGAGTTCTGGGGTAATTTCGATAGAAGCAATTTTTTTTGTGTCTGGGGTCATTTCGTTGGAAGAGAATTTTTTGTGTTCTGGTGTGATTTCGTTGGAAGCAAATTTTTTGTGTTCTGGGGTAATTTCGTAGAAAGCGAATTTTTTGTTTTCTCCGGTGATTTCGAAGGAAGCAAATTTTTGAAGTAGGGGGACATTTCGTTGGAAGCTTGTTTTCTGTGCTCTGGAATCATATCGTTGGAAGGTAATTTTTTATGCTTTGGGGTGATTTCGTTGGAAGCGAATTTTTTGTGTTCTAGTGTGATTTCGTTGAAAGGGAATTTTTTGTGTTCTAGGGTGATTTATTGGACATGAATTTTTTGTGTTCTCGGGTGATTTCGTCGAAAGTGAATTTTTTGTGTTCTAGGGTGATTTTGTTGGAAGTGAATTTTTTGTGTTCTCGGGTCATTTCGTTGGAATCGTGTTTTCTCTTCTATGGAGTCATTTTGTTGGAAGGGAATTTTTTGTACTCTGTGGTGATTTCGTTGGAAGTGAATTTTTTGTGTTCTCGTGTGATTTCGTTGAAAGGGAATTTTTTGTGTTCTGGGGTCATTTCGTTGGAAGCCTGTTTTCTGTGCTCTAGAGTCATTTGTTTGGAAGCGAATTTTTTGTGTTCTCGGGTGATTTTGTTGAAAGGGAATTTTTGTGTTCCAGGGTGATTTCGTTGGAAGCGAATTTTTTTGTGCTCGGGAATGATTTCTTTGGAAGCAAATATTTGTGTTCTCTGGAGAGATCGTTTGAAGCGAATTTATTGTGTTCTGGGGTAATTTCGTTGGAAGCGAATTTTTTGTGTTTTCGGGTGATTTCGATGGAAGCAAATTTTTGAAATATGGGGTCATTTCGTTGGAACCGTGTTTTCTCTGTTCTGGAGTCATTATGTTGGAAACTAATTTTTTGTGTTCTGGGGTGATTTCGTTGGAAGCAAATTTTTTGTGTTCCCGGGTGATTTCAATGGAAGCAAATTTTTGAAGTATGGGATCATTTCTTTGGGAGCGTGTTTTCTGTGCTCTGGAGTCATTCCGTTTAAAAGCGAATTTTTTATGTTCTGGGGTGATTTCGTTGGAAGCGAATATTCGTGTTCTCAGAAGATTTCGTTGGAAGCGAATTTTTTGTTTTCTCCGGTTTTTTCAATGGAAGCAAATTTTTGAAGCAGGGGGTCATTTCGTTGGAAGTGTGTTTTCTATGCTCTGGAGTCATTTAGTTGGAAGCGAATTTTTTGTGTTTTGGGGTGATTTCATGGAAGCAAATTTTCTGTGTTCTGGGGTAATTTCGTTGGAAGCAATTTTTGTGTTCTGGGGTCATTTCGTTGGATGTAAATTTTTTGTGTTCTGGGGTAATTTTGTTGGAAGTGAATTTTTTGTGTTCTCGGGTCATTTCAATGGAAGCAAATTTTTGAAGTATGGTATCCTTTCGTTCGAAGCGTGTTTTCTATGCTCTGGAGTCATTTTGTTGGAAGCGAATATTTGTGTTCTCAGACGATTTCGTTGCAAGCGAATTTATTGTGTTCTCAGGTTTTTTCGATGGAAGCAAATTTTTGAAGTAGGGGTTCATTTCTTTGGAAGCTTGTTTTCTATGCTTTGGAGTAATTTCGTTGGAACGGAATTTTTTGTGCTTTGGGCTGATTTCTTTGGAAGCAAAGTTTTTGTGTTCTAGTGTGATTTCGTTGAAAGGGAATTTTTTGTGTTCTAGGGTGATTTTGTTGGAAGCAAATTTTTTGTGCTCTGTGGTGATTTCGATGGAAGCAAATTTTTTCTGTTCTGTGGTAATTTTGTTGGACCTGAATTTTTGGTTTTGTTGGACATGAATTTTTTGTGTTCTCAGGTGATTTCATCGAAAGGGAATTTTTTGTGTTCTAGGGTGATTTCGTTGGAAGCGAACTTTTTTTTGCTCTGGGATGATTTCTTTGGAAGCGAATATCTGTGTTCTCAGGAGATTTCGTTGCAAGCGAATTTATTTTGTTCTGGGGTAATTTCGTTGGAAGCTAATTTTTTGTATTCTCAAGTTATTTCGATGGAAGCAAAATTTTGAAATATGGGGTCATTTCGCTGGAAGCATGTTTTCTGTGCTTTGTAGTCATTTCTTTGGAAGCGAATTTTTTGTGCTCTGGGGTGATTTCTATGGAAGCTAATATTTGTGTTCTCAGGACATTTCGTTGCAAGCGAATTTTTTGGGTTCTGGGGTAATTTCGTTGGCGAATTTTTTGTGTTCTGGTGTTCTCTGGTTTTTTTGATGGAAGCGAATTTTTTAAGTAGGCGGTCATTTCATTGGAAGCGTGTTTTCTGTGATCTGGAGTTATTTCGTTGGAAGGGATTTTTTTGTGTTCTGGGGTGATTTCGTTGGAAGCGAATATTTGTTTTCTCAGAAAACTTCGTTGCAAGCGAATTTTTTGTGTTCTGTGGTAATTTTGTTGGAAGCGAATTTTTTGTGTTCTCCAGTTTTTTTCGATGGAAGCAAATTTTTGAAGTACGGGGTCATATCGTTGGAAGCGTGTTTTCTCGCCTCTGGAGTCATTTCGTTGGAAGGGAATTTTGTGCTCTGGGGTGATTTCATTGAAAGCTAATTTTTTTGTGTTCTAGCGTGATTTCGTTGGAAGCGAATTTTTTGTGTTGTGGGGTTATTTCGATGAAAGCAAATATTTTCTCTTCTGTGGTAATTTCGTTGGACATGAATTTTTTGTGTTCTCAGGTGATTTTGTTGAAAGGGAATTTTTGTGTTCTAGGGTGATTTCATTGTAAGCGAATTTTTTGTGCTCTGGGATGATTTCTTTGGAAGCGAATTTTTTGTGTTATCGGGTGATTTCGATGGAAGCAAATTTTTGAAGTATGGGGTCATATCGTTGGAAGCGTGTTTTCTGTGCTCTGGAGTCATTTCGTTGGAAGCGAATTTTTCGTGCTCTGGGGTGATTTCATTGGAAGCGAATATTTGTGTTCTCAGGAGATTTCGTTGCAAGCAAATTTTTTTTGTTCTGGGGTAATTTCGTTGGCAGCGAATTTTTTGTGGTCTGGGGTGATTTAGTTGGAAGCGAATTTTTTATGTACTAGGGTGATTTCGTTGGAAGTGAATTTTTTCTGCTCTGGGGTGCTTTGGTTGGAAGCGAATTTTTTGTCTTCTGTGGTGATTTCGATGGAAGCGAATTTTTTATCTTCTACGGTGATTTCGTTGGAAGCGAATTTTTTGTGCTCTGGGATAATATTTTTGGAAGCGAATATTTTTGCTCTCAGGAGATTTCTTTGGAAAAGAATTTTTTGTCTTCTGGGGTAATATCGTTGGAAGAGAATTTTTTGTGTTCTCCAGTCTTTTTGATGGAAGCAAATTTTTGAAATAGGAGGTCATTTCGTTGGAAGCGTGTTTTCTGTGCGCTGGAATCATTTAGTTGGAAGCGAATTTTTTGTGCTCTGAGGTGATTTTGTTGGAAGCAAATATTTGTGTTCTCAGGAGATTTCGTTGCAAGCAAATTTTGTGTGTTCTGGGGTGATTTCGTTGGAAGGGAATTTTTTGTGTTCTCAGGTGATATCGTTGAAAGGGAATTTTTTGTGTTCTGGGATAAATTCATTGGAAGCAAATTTTTTGTGTTCTGGGGTGATTTAGATGGAAACAAATTTTTGAAGTAGGGGGTCATTTCGTTGGAAGCGGGTTTTCTGTACTCTGGATTCATTTCGTTGGAAGCGAATTTTTTGTGCTCTGGGGTGATTTCGTTGGAATCGAATTTTTTGTGTTCTCAGGTGATTTTGATTGAAGGAAATTTTTGAAGTATGGGGTCATATCGTTGGAAATGAATTTTTTGTCTTCTGTGGTGATTTCGATGGAAGCGAATTTTTTATGTACTAGGGTGATTTCGTTGGAAGCGATTTTTTTCTGCTCTGGGGTGATTTCGTTGGAAGTGAATATTTTTGTTCTCAGGAGATTTCGTTGGAAAAGAATTTTTTGTCCTCTGTGGTAATATCATTGGAAGAGTATTTTTTATGTTGTTCGGTTTTTTCGATGGAAGCATATTTTTGATGTAGGGGGTCATTTCTTTGTAAGCATGTTTTCTGTGCTCTGGAGTCATTTCGTTGGAAGCAAATTTTTCGTGCTCTGGGGTGCTATGGTTGGAAGCGAATTTTTTGTGATCTCGGGTGATTTCGATGGAAGCAAATTTTTGAAGTAAGGGATCATTTCATTGGAAGCGTGTTTTCTGTGCTCTGGAGTAATTTCGTTGGAAGCAAATTTTTTGTGTTCTGGGGAGATTTCGTTGGAAGCGAATATTTGTGTTCTCAGAAAATTTCGTTGCAAGCGAATTTTTTGTGTTCTGGGTTAATTTCGTTGGAAGCGAATTTTTTATGTTCTCCGGTTTTTCGATGGAGGCAAATTTTTGAAGTAGGGGGTCATTTCGTTGGAATCGTGTTTTCTGTGCTCTGGAGTCATTTCTTTGGAAGGGAATTTTTTGTGCTCTGGGGTGATTTCGTTGGAAGCGAATTTTTTGTGTTCTGGGGTGATTTCGTTGGAAGCGAATTTTTTGTGTTCTGGGGTGATTTCGATGGTAGCAAATTTTTGAAGTACGAGGTCATTTCGTTGGAAGCGTGTTTTCTATGATCTGGGGTCCTTTCTTTGGAAGTGAATTTTTTTGTGCTCTGGGGTGATTTCCTTGGAATCGAATATTTGTGTTCTCGGGAGATTTCATTACAAGCGAATTTTTTGTGTTCTTGGGTAATTTCGTTGGAAACGAATTTTTTGTGTTCTCGTGTGATTTTGTTGAAAAGGAATTTTTTATGTTCTAGGGTGATTTCGTTGGAAGCGAATTTTTTTGTGTTCTTGGGTCATTTCGTTGGAAGTGTGTTGTCTGTGCTGTGGAGTCATTTCATTGGAAGTGAATTTTTTTTGCTATGGGGTGATTTCGTTGGAAGCCAATTTTTTGTCTTCTCGGGTGATTTCTTTGAAAGCTAATTTTTTGTGTTCTAGCGTTGTTTCGTTGGAAGCGAAGTTTTTGTGTTCTGGGTTGATTTCGTTGGAAGCAAATTTTTTCTGTTCTATGGGAATTTCATTGGACGTGTATTTTTTGTGTTCTTTGGTGATTTCTTTGAAAGGGAATTTTTTGTGTTCTAGGGTGATTTCCTTGGAAGTGAATTTTTTTCTGCTCTGGGGTGATTTGGTTGGAAGCGAATTTTTTGTCTTCTGTGGTGATTTCGATGGAAGCGATTTTTTATGTTCTAGGGTGATTTCTTTGGAAGCGAATTTTTTGTGCTCTGGGGTGATTTAGTTGGAAGTGAATTTTTTCTGTTCTCCTGTGATTTCGTTGAAAGGGAATTTTTGTGTTCTGGGGTAATTTCGTTGGAAGCATATTTTTGTGTTCTCCGGTTTTTTCGATGGAAGCGAATTTTTTAAGTAGGGGGTCATTTCGTTGGAAGTGTGTTTTCTGTGCTCTGGAGTCATTTCATTGGAAGCGAATTTTTTGTGTTCTCGGGTGATTTCGATGGAAGCAAATTTTTGAAGTAAGGGTTCATTTCGTTGAAAGCATGTTTTCTGTGCTCTGGGGTAATTTCTTTGGAAGCTAATTTTTTGTGTTCTGGGGTGATTTCGTTGGAAGCGAATATTTGTGTTCTCAGAAAATTTCGTTGCAAGCAAATTTTTTTGTGTTCTGAGATTATTTCGTTGGAAGCGAATTTTTTATCTTCTCCGGTTTTTCGATGGAAGCAAGTTTTTGAAGTAGGGGGTCACTTCGTTGGAATTGTATTTTCTGTGCTCTGGAGTCATTTCGTTGGAAGGGAATTTTTTGTGCTTTGGGGTGATTTCGTTGGAAGCCTATTTTTTGTGTTCTCGGGTTATTTCATTGAAAGCTAATTTTTGTGTTCTAGCGTGATTTCATTAGAAGCTAATTTTTTGTGTTCTGGGGTGATTTCGATGGAAGCAAATTATTTCTCTTCTGTGGTAATTTCGTTGGACGTGAATTTTTTGTTTTCTCGGGTGATTTCGTTGAAAGGGAATTTTTTGTGTTCTAGGGTGATTTAGTGGGAAGCGAATTTTTTTGTGCTCTGAGATGATTTCTTTGGAAGCAGATATTGTGTTCCCAGGAAATTTCATCGGAAGCGATTTTTTTGTGTTCTGGGGTAATTTCGTTGGAAGCGAAATTTTTGTGTTCTCGGGTGATTTCGATGGAAGCAAATTTTTGAAATATGGGATCATATCGTTGGAAGCATGTTTTCGGTCCTCTGGAGTCATTTCTTTGGAAGTGAATTTTTCGTACTCTAGGGTGATTTGGTTCGAAGCGAATTTTTTGTGCTCTGGAATGATATCTTTGGAAGCGAATATTTGTGCTCTCAGGAGATTTTTTTGGAAAAGTATTTTTTTGTCTTCTGGGGTAATATCTTTGAAAGAGAATTTTTTGTGTTCTCCAGTCTTTTCGGTGGAAGCAAAATTTTGAAGTAGGGGGTCATTTTTCTGCTCTGGGGTGATTTGGTTGGAAGCGAATTTTTTGGCTTCTGTGGTGATTTCAATGGAAGCGAATTTTTTATGTTCTAGGGTGTTTTCGTTGGAAGCGATTTTTTGTGCTCTGGGGTGATTTCGTTGGAAGCGAATTTTTTATGTTCTCGGGTGATTTCGTTTAAAGGGAATTTTTGTGTTCTGGGGTAATTTCGTTGGAAGCGTATTTTTGTGTTCTCCGGTTTTTTCGATGGAAGCGAATTTTTTAAGTAGGTGGTCATTTCTTTGGAAGTGTGTTTTCTGTGCTCTGGAGTCATTTCGATGGAATCGAATTTTTTGTGTTCTCGGGTGATATCGATGGTAGCAAATTTTTGAAGTAAGGGATTGTTTCGTTGGAAGCGTGTTTTCTGTGCTCAGGAGTAATTTCGTTGGAAGCGAAGTTTTTGTGTTCTGGGGTGATTTCGTTGGAAGCGAATATTTGTGTTCTCAGAAAATTTCGTTGCAAGCAAATTTTTAGTGTTCTGCGGTTATTTCTTTGGAAGCAACTTTTTTATGTTCTCTGGTTTTTCGATGGAAGCAAATTTTTGAAGTAGGGGGTCATTTCGTTGGAATCGTGTTTTCTGTGCTCTGGAGTCATTTCGTTGGAAGGGAATTTTTTGTGCTCTGGGGGGATTTTGTTGGAAGCCAATTTTTTATGTTCTCGGGTGATTTCATTGAAATCTAATTTTTGTTTTCTAGTGTGATTTCGTGGGAAGCGAATTTTTTTGTGCTCTAGGATCATTTCTTTGGAAGCGAATATTTGTGTTCCCAGGAGATATCGTTGGAAGCGAATTTATTCTGTTCTGGGGTAATTTTGTTGGAAGCGAATTTTTGTGTTCTCTGGTTTTTTCAATGGAAGCAAATTTTTGAAGTAGGGGGTCATTTCGTTGGAAGCATGTTTTCTGTGCTCTGGAGTCATTTTGTTGGAAGCGAATTTTTTGTGCTCTCAGCAAATTTCGTTGCAAGCGAATTTTTTGTGTTCTGGGCTAATTTCGTTTGAAGCGAATTTTTTATGTTCTCCGGTTTTTTGATGGCAGCAATTTTTTTAAGTAGAGTGTCATTTCGTTGGAATCATGTTTTATGTGCTCTGGAGTCATTTCCTTGGAAGGGAATTTTTTGTGCTCTGGGGTGATTTCATTTTAAGCTAATTTTTTTGTGTTCTAGCGTGATTTTGTTGGAAGCCAATTTTTTGTGTTCTGGGGTTATTTCGATGGAAGCAAATATTTTCTGTTCTGTGGTAATTTCGTTGGACGTGAATTTTTTGTGTTCTCGCGTGATTTCGTTGTAAGGTAATTTTTTGTGTTCTCGGGTGATTTCGTTGTAAGCGAATTTTTTGTGCTCTGGGATGATTTCTTTGGAAGCGAATATTTGTGTTCCCAAGAGATTTCGTTGGAAGCGATTTTTTTGTGTTTTGGGGTAATTTCGCTGGAAGCGAATTTTTTGTATTCTACGGGTTTTTCCATGGAAGCAAATTTTTTAAGTAGGGGGTCATTTCGTTGGAACTGTGTTTTCTGTGCTCTGGAGTCATTTCGTTGGCAGCGAATTTTTTGTGCTCTGGGGTGATTTATTTGGAAGCGAATTTTTTATGTACTAGGGTGATTTCGTTGGAAGTGAATTTTTTCTGCTCTGGGGTGATTTGGTTGGAAGCGAATTTTTTGTCTTCTGTGGTGATTTCGATGGAAGCGAATATTGTATGCTCTGGGATGATATTTTTGGAAGCGAATATTTGTGCTCTCAGGAGATTTCGTTGGAAAAGAATTTTTTGTGTTCTGGGATAAATTCGTTGGAAGCGAATTTTTTGTGTTCTGGGGTGATTTCGATGGAAACAAATTTTTGAAGTGGGGGTCATTTCGTTGAAAGCGGGTTTTCTGTACTCTGGATACATTTCGTTGGAAGCAAATTTTTTGTGCTCTGGGGTGATTTCGTTGGAAGCGAATTTTTTCTGTTCTCGGATGATTTTGATGGAAGCAAATTTTTGAAGTATGGGTTCATATCGTTGGAAACGAATTTTTTGTGTTCTCGGGTGATTTCGTTGGAAGTGAATTTTTTCTGCTCTGGGGTGATTTGGTTGGAAGCGAATTTTTTGTCTTCTGTGGTGATTTCGATGGAAGCGAATTTTTGTGTTAAAGGTTTATTTCGTTGGAAGCAAATTTTTTGTGCTCTGGGATGATATCTTTGGAAGCAAATATTTGTGTTCTCAGGAGATTTCGTTGGAAAAGAATTTTTTGTCTTCTGGGGTAATATCGTTCGAAGAGAAATTTTTGTGTTCTCCGGTTGTTTCGATGGAAGCAAATTTTTGAAGTATTGGGTCATTTTGTTGGAAGCGTGTTTTCTGTGCTCTGGAGTCATTTCGTTGGAAGTGAATTTTTTGTGCTCTGGGATGATTTCTTGGAAGCCAATATTTGTGTTCCCAGGAGATTTCGTTGGAAGCGATTTTTTTGTGTTCTGGGGTAATTTCTTTGTAGGCAAATTTTTTGTGTTCTCGGTTGATTTCGATGGCAGCAAATTATTGAAATAGGGGGTCATTTCATTGGAAGCGTGTTTTCTGTGCTCTGGAGTCATTTCTTTGGAAGCGAATTTTTTGTGTTCTGGGGTGATTTCTTTGGAAGCGAATTTTTTGTGCTCTGGGGTGAGTTCGTTGGAAGCGAATATTTGTGTTCTCAGGAGGTTTCATTGGAAAAGAAATTTTTGTCTTCTGGGGTAATTTCGTTGGAAGCGAATTTTTGTGTTCTC
The DNA here is from genome assembly GCF_030254825.1 of Meriones unguiculatus. Taxonomy (NCBI): domain Eukaryota; kingdom Metazoa; phylum Chordata; class Mammalia; order Rodentia; family Muridae; genus Meriones; species Meriones unguiculatus. Next base: position 71,032,406 of record NC_083353.1, read on the forward strand.
TGGTGATTTCGGTGGAAGCAAATTTTTGAAGTATGGGATCATTTAGTTGGAAGCGTGTTTTCTGTGCCCTGGAGTCATTTCGTTGGAAGCGAATTTTTTGTGTTCTGGGGTGATTTCGTTTGATGCGAATATTTGTATTCTCAGAAAATTTCGTTGCAAGCGAATTTTTTGTGTTCTTGAGTAATTTCGTTGGAAGCGAATTTTTTATGTTCTCCGTTTTTCGATGGCAGCAAATTTTTTAAGTAGGTGGTCATTTCGATGGAATCGTGTTTTATGTGCTCTGGAGTCATTTTTTGGAAGGGAATTTTTTGTGCTCTGTGGTGATTTCATTGAAAGCTTTTTTTTGTGTTCTAGCGTGATTTCTTTGGAAGCGAATTTTTGGTGTTCTGGGGTTATTTCGATGGAAGCAAATATTTTCTGTTCTGTGGTAATTTCGTTGGACGTGAATTTTTTTGTGATCTCGGGTGATTTCGTTGAAAGGGAATTTTTGTGTTGTCGGGTGATTTCGTTGAAAGGGAATTTTTTGTATTCTACGGTGATTTCATTGGAAGCGAATTTTTTGTGCTCTGAGATGATATGGTTAGAAGCGAATATTTGTGTTCTCAGGAGATTTCATTGGAAAATAATTTTTGTCTTCTTGGGTAATATCGTTGGAAGAGAAATTTTTGTGTTCTCCGGTTGTTTCGATGGAAGCAAATTTTTGAAGTATTGGGTCATTTCGTTGGAAGCGTGTTTTCTGTGCTCTGGAGTCATTTCGTTGGAAGTGAATTTTTTGTGCTCGGGGATGATTTCTTTGGAAGCCAATATTTGTGTTCCCAGGAGATTTCGTTGGAAGCAATTTTTTTGTGTTCTGGGGTAATTTCTTTGTAGGCAAATTTTTTGTGTTCTCGGTTGATTTCGATGGCAGCAAATTATTGAAATAGGGGGTCATTTCATTGGAAGCGTGTTTTCTGTGCTCTGGACTCATTTCTTTGGAAGCGAATTTTTTGTGTTCTGGGGTGATTTCTTTGGAAGCGAATTTTTTGTGCTCTGGGGTGAGTTCGTTGGAAGCGAATATTTGTGTTCTCAGGAGGTTTCATTGGAAAAGAAATTTTTGTCTTCTGGGGTAATTTCGTTGGAAGCGAATTTTTTGTGTTCTCCGGTGATTTCGATGGAAGCAAATATATGAAATAGGGGGACATTTCGTTGGAATTGTGTTTTCTGTGCTCTGGAGTCCTTTCGTTGGAAGGGAATTTTTGTGCTCTGGGGTGATTTCGTAGGAAGCGATTTTTTTGTGTTCTCGGGTGATTTCTTTGAAAGGGAATTTTTGCGTTCTAGGGTGATTTCGTTGGAAGCGAATTTTTTGTGCTCTGGGACGATTTCGTTGGAAGCGAATATTTGTGTTCTCAGGAGATTTCATTGCAAGCGAATTTTCTGTGTTCTGGGGTGATTTCATTGGAAGCGAATTTTTTTTGTTCTCGGGTGATTTCTTTGAAAGGAAATTTTGTGTTTTCGGGTGATTTCGTTGAAAAAGTTAACTTTTTGTGTTGTAGTGTGATTTCGTTGGAAGCAAATTTTTTTTATTCTGGGGTGATTTCGATGGAAGCAAATTTTTATCTGTTCTGTGATAATTTCGTTGGACGTGAATTTTTTGTGTTATCGGGTGCTTTCATTGGAAGCGAATTTTTTTGTGCTCTGGGATGATTTCTTTGGAAGCGAATATTTGTGTTCTCAGGAGATTTCATTGGAAAAGAATTTTTTGTCTTCTGAGGTAATCTCTTTGGAAGAGAATTTTTTGTGTTCTCCGGTTTATTCGATGGAAGCAAATTTTTGAAGTAGGGGGTCATTTCGTTGGAAGTGTGTTTTTCTGTGCCCTGGAGTCATTTCGTTGGAAACGAGTGTTTTGTGCTCTGGGGTGATTTCATTGGAAACAAATATTTGTGTCCTCAGGAGATTTCGTTGGAAAAGAAATTTTTGTCTTCTGAGGTAATTTCGTTGGAAGCGAATTTTTTGTGTTCTCAGATTATTTCAATGGAAGCAAATTTTTGAAGTATGGGATCATTTCGTTGGAAGATTGTTTTCTGTGCTCTGGAGTCATTTCGTTGGAAGCCTATTTTTTGTGTTCTGGGGTAATTTCGTTGGAAGCTAATGTTTTGTGTTCTCTGGTTTTTTCAATGGAAGCAACTTATTGAAATAGGGAGTCATTTCATTGGAAGCATGTTTTCTGTGATCTTGAGTCATTTCATTGGAAGCGAATTTTTTGTGTTCTGGGGTGATTTCGTTGGAAGCGAATATATGTGTTCTCAGAAGATTTCGTTGAAAGCGAATTTTTTGTGCTCTGGGGTGATTTCTTTGGAAGCGAATATTTGTGTTCTCAGGAGATTTCATTGCAAGCGAATTTTTTGTGTTCTGGGGTAATTTCGTTGGAAGTGTATTTTTGTGTTCTCTGTTTTTTTCGATGGAAGCGAATTTTTTAAGTAGGGGGTCATTTCGTTTGAAGCGTGTTTTCTGTGCTCTGGAGTCATTTCGTTGGAAGCGAATTTTTTGTGTTTTCTGGTGATTTCGATGGAAGCAAATTTTTGAAGTATGAGATCATTTTGTTGAAAGCATGTTTTCTGTGCTCTGGAGTCATTTCTTTGGAAGCGAATTTTTCGTGCTCTTGGGTTATTTCGTTCGAAGGGAATTTTTTGTGCTCTGGGATGATATCTTTGGAAGCGAATATTTGTTTTCTCACGAGATTTCGTTTGAAAAGAAGTTTTTGTCTTCTGGGGTAATATCATTGGAAGAGAATTTTTTGTCTTCTGTGGTGATTTCGATGGAAGCGATTTTTTTTTGTTCTATGGTGTTTTCGTTGGAAGCGAATTTTTTGTGTTCTTGGGTGATTTCATTGAAAGGGAATTTTTGTGTTCTAGGGTAATTTCGTTGGAAGCGAATTTTTTGTGCTCGGGGACGATTTCGTTGGAAGCGAATATTTGTGTTCTCAGGAGATTTCATTGCAAGCGAATTTTTTATGTTCTGGGGTGATTTCATTGGAAGCGAATTTTTTGTGTTCTAGCGTGATTTTGTTGAAAGCTAATTTTTTGTGTTCTAGCGTGATTTCGTTGAAAGCAAATTTTTTTCTGTTCTGTGATAATTTCGCTGGACGTGAATTTTTTGTGTTATCGGGTGCTTTCGTTGGAAGCGAATTTTTTTGTGCTCTGGGATGTTTTCTTTGGAAGCGAATATTTGTGTTCTCGGGAGATTTCATTGGAAAATAATTTTTTGTCTTCTGGAGTAATCTCGTTGGAAGAGAATTTTTTGTGTTCTCCGGTTTATTCGAAGTAAGCAAATTTTTGAAGTAGGGGGTCATTTCGTTGCAAGCGTGTTTTCTGTGCTCTGGAGTCATTTCGTTGGATGCGAATTTTTTGTGCTTTGGTGTGATTTCGCTGGAAGCGAATATTTGTGTTCTCAGGAGATTTCGTTGCAAGCGAATTTTTTGTGTTCTGGGGTAATTTCGTTGGAAGCGAATTTTTTGTTTTCTCGGGTGATTTCCTTGAAAGGGAATTTTTGAATTCTAGGGTGATTTCGTTGGAAGCGAATATTTTGTGCTCTAGGATGATATCTTTGGAAGCGAATATTTGTGTTCTCAGGAGATTTCGTTGCAAGCGAATTTTTTGTGTTTTGGGGTAATATCGTTCGAAGCGAATTTTTTGTGTTCTCCGGTGTTTCCGATGAAAGCAAATTTTTTAAGTAGGGGGTCATTTGTTTGGAAGCGTGTTTTCTGTGCTCTGGAGTCATTTCGTTGGAAGCGAATTTTTTGTGCTCTGAGATGATATCGTTGGAAGCGAATATTTGTGTTCTCAGGATATTTCATTGGAAAAGAATTTTTTGTCTTCTGGGGTAATATCGTTGGAAGAGAATTTTTTGTTTTCTCCAGTTGTTTCGATGGAAATAAATTTTTGAAGTATTGGGTCATTTCGTTGGAAGCATGTTTTCTGTGCTCTGGAGTCATTTCGTTGGAAGTGAATTTTTTGTGCTCTGAGATGATATCGTTGGAAGGGAATATTTGTGTTCTCAGGAGATTTCGTTGTAAATGAATTTTTTTTCTTCTGGGGTAATATCGTTGGAAGAGAATTTTTTGTGTTCTCCGATTTTTTCGAAGGAAACAAATTTTTGAAGTAGGGCGTCATTTCGTTGGAAGCATGATTTCTGTGCTCTGGAGTCATTTCGTTGGAAGCGAATTTTTTGTACTCTGGGGTGATTTCACTGCAAGCGAATTTTTTGTGTTCTGGGGTAATTTCGGGGGAACCGAATTTTTGTGTTCTCGCGTGATTTCGTTGAAAGGGAAATTTTGTGTTCTGGGGTGATTTCGTTGGAAGCAAATTTTTTCTTTTCTCCGGTGATTTCGTTGAAAGGGAATTTTTGTGTTCTAGGGTGATTTCGTTCAAAGAGAATTTTTTGTGCTCTGAGAGGATATCTTTGGAAGCGAATATTTGTGTTCTCAGGAGATTTCGTTGCAAGCGAATTTTTTGTGTTCTGGGGTAATTTCGTTGGAAGCGAATTTTTTGTGTTTTCGGGTGATTCCTTGAAAGGGAATTTTTGTGTTCTGGGGTGATTTCGTTGAAATGATTTTTTTGTGTTCTGGGATGATATCTTTGGAAGAGAATATTTGTGTTCCCAGGAGATTTCGTTGGAAAAGAATTTTTTGTCTTCTGGGGTAATGTCGTTTGAAGCGAATTTTTTGTGTTCTCCGGTTTTTTGGATGGAAGCAAATTTTGAAGTAGGGTGTCATTTCGTTGGACGCATGAATTCTATGCTCTGGAGTCATTTCGTTGAAGCGAATTTTTTGTGTTCTAAGGTGATTTCCTTGAAAGGGAATTTTTGTGTTCTGGGGTGATTTCGTTGAAATGATTTTTTTTTTACTCTGGGATATTTTCTTTGGAAGCGAATATTTGTGTTCTCAGGAGATTTCGTTGGAAGAGAATTTTTTGTTTTCTGGGGTAATATCGTTGGAAGAGAATTTTTTGTGTTCTCCGTTTTTTTCGAAGGAAGCTAATTTTTGAAGTAGGGGGTCATTTCGTTGGAAGCATGTTTTCTGTACTCTGGAGTCATTTCTTTGGAAGCGAATTGTTTGTACTCTGTGGTGATTTCGTTGGAAGCGAATTTTTTGTGCTCTGGGGTGATTTCGAAAGAAGTGAATATTTGTGTTCTCAGGAGATTTCATTGCAAGCGAATTTTTTGTGTTCTGGGGTAATTTTGGTGGAACCGAATTTTTTGTGTTCTCGCGTGATTTCGTTGGAAGCGAAATTTTTGTGCTCTGGGATGATATCTTTGGAAACGAATTTTGTGTTCTCCGGAGATTTCGTTGGAAAGGAATTTTTTTGTCTTCTGGGGTAATATCGGTGTAAGAGAATTTTTTGTGTTCTCCGGTTTTTACGATGGAAGCAAATTTTTGAAGTAGGGGGTCATTTCATTGAAAGCATGTTTTCTGTGCTCTGGAGATTTTCGTTGGAAGCGAATGTTTTGTTCTCTGGGGTGATTTCGTTGAAAGCGAATATTTGTGTTCTCAGGAGATTTCTTTGAAAAAAAATTTTTTGTCTTCTGGGGTAATGTGGTTGGAAGAGAATTTTTTGTGTTCTCCGGTTTTTTCGATCGAAGCAAATTTTTGAAATAGGGGCTCATTTCGTTGGAAGCGTGTTTTCTGTGCTCTGGAGTCATTTCAGTGGAAACGAATTTTTTGTGCTCTGGGGTGATTTCCATGGAAGCGAATATTTGTGTTCTAAGGAGATTTCGTTGCAAGCGAATTTTTTGTGTTCTGGAGTAATTTCGTTGGAAGCGAATTTTTTCTTTTCTCGGGTGATTTCGTTGAAAGGGAATTTTTGTGTTCTAGGGTGATTTCGTTGAAAGAGAATTTTTTGTGCTCTGGGATGATATCTTTGGAAGCGGATATTTGTGTTCTCAGGAGATTTCGTTCCAAGCGAATTTTTTGTGTTCTGCTGTAATTTCGTTGGAAGCGAATTTTTTTGTGTTCTCGGGTGATTTCCTTGAAAGGGAATATTTGCGTTCTAGGGTGATTTCGTTGTAAGCTAATTTTTTTGTGCTCTGGGATGATATCTTTGGAAGCGAATATTTGTGTTCGCAGGAGATTTCGTTGGAAAAGAATTTTTTGTCTTCTGGGGTAATATCATTGGAAGAGAATTTTTTGTGTTCTCCGCTTTTTTCGATGGAAGCAAATTTTTGAAGTAGGGGGTCAGTTCGTTGGAAGCGTGTTTTCTGTGCTCTGGAGTCTTTTCGTTGGAAGCAAATATTTTGTGCTCTGGGGTGATTTCGTTGGAAGCGAATATTTGTGTTCTCCGGAGATTTCGTTGGAAAGGAATTTTTTTGTCTTCTGGGGTAATATCGTGGGAAGCGAAATTTTTGTGTTCTCCGGTTTTTTCAATGGAAGCAAATTTTGAAGTAGGGTGTCATTTCGTTGGAAGCAAGTTTTTTGTCCTCTGGAGTCATTTCGTTGGAAGCGAATTTTTTGTGCTCTGGGGTGATTTTGTTGGAAGCGAATTTTTTGTGTTCTCGGGTGATATCGATGAAAGGGAATTTTTGTGTTCTAGGTGATTTCTTTAGAAGCGAATTATTTGTGCTCTGGTTTCATACCTTTGGAAGGAAATATTTGTGTTCTCAGGAGATTTCGTTGCATGCAAATTTTTTGTGTTCTGGGGTAAATTCGTTCGAAGCGAATTTTTTGTATTCTCTTGTGATTTCCTTGAAAGGGAATTTTTGCGTTCTAGGGTGATTTCGTTGGAAGCGAATTTTTTGTGCTCTGACAGGATATCTTTGGAAGCGAATATTTGTGTTCTCAGGAGATTTCGTTGCAAGTGAATTTTTTGTGTACTGGGGTAATGTCGTTGGAAGAGAATTTTTTGTGTTCTCCGGTTTTTTCGATGGAAGCAAATTTTTGAAGTAGGGTGTCATTTCGTTGGAAGTATGTTTTCTGTGCTCTGGAATCATTTCTTTGGAAGCAAATTTTTTGTGTTCTCTGGTGATTTGGTTGAAAGGGAATTTTTGTGTTCTAGGGTGATTTCGTTGGAAGCGAATTTTTTGTGCTCTGGGGTGATTTCGTTGGAAGCGAATTTTTTGGGTTTTCGGGTGTTTTCGTTGAAAGGGAATTTTTGCGTTCTAGGGAGATTTCATTGAAATGATTTTTTGTGCTCTGGAATGATATCTTTGGAAGCGAATATTTGTGTTCTCAGGAGATTTTGTTGCAAGCGAATTTTTTGTGTTCTGGGGTAATATCGTTGGAAGCGAATTTTTTGTGTTCTCCAGTGTTTCCGATGAAAGCAAATTTTTTAAGTAGGGGGTCATTTCGTTGGAAGTGTGTTTTCTGTGCTCTGGAGTCATTTTGTTTAAACCGAATTTTTTGTGTTCTGGCGTGATTTCTTTGGAAGCGAATATTTGTGTTCTCTGGAGATTTCGTTGCAAGCGAATTTTTTTTGTTCTGGAGTAATTTCTTTGGAAGCGAATTTTTTGGGTTCTCGGGGGGGTTCTTTGAAAGGGAATTTTTGTGTTCTAGGGTAATTTCGCTGTAAGCAAATTTTTTGTGCTCTGGGATGATATCTTTGGAAGCGAATATTTATGTTTTCAGGAGATTTCGTTGGAAAAGAATTTTTTGTCTTCTGGGGTAATATCTTTGGAAGAGAATTCTTTGTCTTCTCCGATTTTTTCGATGGAAGCAAATTTATGACGTAGGGTGTCATTTCGTTGGAAGCATGTTTTCTGTGGTCTGGAGTCATTTCATTGTAAGCAAATTTTTTGCACTCTGGTGTGATTTTGTTGGAAGCGAATTTTTTGAGTTCTCGGGTGATTTCGATGAAAGGGAATTTTTGCGTTCTAGGGTGATTTCCTTGGAAGCGAATTTTTTGTGCTCTAGAATGATATCTTTGGAAGCGAATATTTGTGTTCTCAGGAGATTTTGTTGGAAAATAATTTTTTGTCTTCTGGGGTAATATCGTTGGAAGAGAATTTTTGGTCTTCTCCGGTTTTTTCAATGGAAGCAAATTTTTGAAGTAGGGTGTCATTTCGTTGGAAGCGTGTTTTCTGTGTTCTGGAGTCATTTCATTGGAAGCAAATTTTTTGTACTCTGGTATGATTTTGTTGGAATCAAATTTTTTGTGTTCTCGGGTGATTTGGTTGAAAGCGAATTTTTGCGTTCTAGGGTGATTTCCTTGGAAGCGAATTTTTTGTGCTCTGGGATGATATCTTTGGAAGCGAATATTTGTGTTCTCAGGAGATTTCGTTGGAAAAGAATTTTTTGTCTTCCCGGGTAATGTCGTTGGTAGAGAATTTTTTGTGTTCTCTGGTTTTATCAATGGAAGCAATTTTTTGAAGTAGTGGGTCATTTCGTTGGAAGCTTTTTTTCTGTGCTCTGGAGTAATTTTGTTCGAAGCGAATTTTTTTCTGTTCTGGGGTGATTTCGTTGGAAGCGAATATTTGTGTTCTCAGGAGATTTCGTTGCAAGTGAATTTTTTGTGTTCTCAGGAGATTTCGTTAGAAAAGTATTTTTGGTCTTCTGGGATAATGTCGTTGGAAGAGAATTTTTTGTGTTCTCCACTTTTTTCGATGGAAGCAATATTTTGAAGTAGTGGGTCATTTCGTTGGAACCGTGTTTTCTGTGATCTGGAGTCATTTAGTTGGAAGCAAATTTTTTGTACTCTGTGGTGATTTCGTTGGAAGCGAATATTTGTGTTCTCAGGAGATTTCGTTGGAAAAATATTTTTTGTCTTCTGGGGTAGTATCGTTGGAAGAGAATTTTTTGTTTTCTCCGGTTTTTTTGATGTAGCAAATTTTTAAGTAGGGGGTCATTTCATTAGAAGCATGTTTTCTGTGCTCTGGAGTCATTCGTTGGAAGCGAATTTTATGTGCTCTGGGGTGATTTCGTTGGAAGCGAATTTTTTGTGCTCTGGGATAATATCTTTGGAAGCGAATATTTGTGTTCTCAGGAGATTTCGTTATAAAAGAATTTTTTGTCTTCTGGGGTAATGTCGTTGGAATAGAATTTTTTGTGTTCTCCGGTTTTTTCCATGGAAGCAAATTTTTGAAGTAGTGGGTCATTTCTTTGGAAGCGTGTTTTCTGTGCTCTGGAGTCATTTCGTTGGAATCAAATTTTTGGTGCTCTGGGGTGATTTCGTTGGAAGCGAATATTTGAGATCTCAGAAGATTTCTTTTCAAGCGAATTTTTTGTGTTCTGGAGTAATTTCCTTCGAAGCGAATTTTTTGTGTTCTCGCGTGATTTCTTTGAAAGGGAATTTTTGCGTTCTTGGGCGATTTCGTTGGAAACGAATTTTTTGTGCTCTGGGATGATATCTTTGGAAGCGAATATTTGTGTTCTCAGGAGTTTTCGTTGGAAAAGAATTTTTTGTCTTCGGGGGTAATGTCGTTGGAAGAGAATTTTTTGTGTTCTCCGGTTTTTTCGATGGAAGCAATTTTTTGAAGTAGGGGTTCATTTCGTTGGAAGCTTGTTTCCTGTGCTCTGGAGTCATTTCGTTGGAAGCGAATTTTTTGTGTTCTGGGGTGATTTCGTTGGAAGCGAATTTTTTCTGTTCTTGGGTGATTTCGTTGGAAGCGTGTTTTCTGTGCTCTGGAGTCATTTCGTTGGAAGCCAATTTTTTGTACTCTGGGGTGATTTCGTTGGAAGCGAATATTTGTGTTCTCAGGAGATTTCGTTGGAAGCGAATTTTTGTGTTCTGGGGTGATTTCGTTGGAAGCGAATTTTTTGTGTTCTCGGGTTATTTCGTTGAAAGGGAATTTTTGTGTTCTAACGTGATTTTGTTGGAAGCGAATTTTTTGTGCTTTGGGATGATATCTTTGGAAGCGAATATTTGTGTTCTCAGTAGATTTCGTTGGAAAAGAAATTTTTGTCTTTGGGGGTAATTTCTTTGGAAGTGAATTTTTTGTGTTCTCGGGTGATTTCTATGGAAGCAAATTTTTGAAGTATGGGATCATTTCGTTGGAGGCATGTTTTCTGTGCTCTGGAGTCATTTCGTTGGAAGCGAATTTTTTGTATTCTCAGGTGATTTTTTTGAAAGGGAATTTTTTTTGTTCTAGGGTGATTTCGTGGGAATTAAATTATTTGTGCTCTGGGATGATATCTTTGGAAGCGAATATATTTGTTTTCAGGAGATTTCGTTGGAAAAAATTTTTTGTCTTATGGGGTAATATCGTTGGAAGAGAATTTTTTGTGTTCTCCTTTTTTTTCGATGGAAGGAAATTTTTGAAGAAGGGGTTCATTTCGTTGGAAGCAAATTTTTTTGTGCTCTGGGGTGATTTCGTTGGAAGCGAATATTTGTGTTCTCAGGAGATTTCGTTGCAAGCGATTTTTTTGTGTTCTGGGTTCATTTCGTTGGAAGCGAATTATTTGTGTTCTCGGGTGATTTCGATGGAAGCAAATTTTTGCAGTAGGGTTTCATTTTGTTGGAAGCATGTTTTCTGTGCTCTGGAGTCATTTCGTTGGAGGTGAATTTTTTGTGTTCTGAGGTGATTTCGTTGGAAGCGAATTTTTTGTCTTCTGGGGTAATTTCGTTGGAAGCGAATTTTTTGTTTTCTTGGGTGATTTCGTTGAAAACTGATTTTTTGTGTTCTAGCATGATTTCCTTGGAAGCGAATTTTTTGTGTTCTGGGGTGATTCGATGGAAGGAAATTTTTTCTGTTGTGTGGTAATTTCGTTGGAAGCGAATTTTTTGTGTTCTCGGGTGATTTCATTGAAAGGGAATTTTTGCGAACTAGGGTGATTTCGTTGGAAGCGAATTTTATGTGTTCTGCGATGATATCTTTGGAAGCGAATATTTGTGTTCTCAGGAGATTTCGTTGCAAGCGATTTTTTGTGTTCTGGGGTAATTTCGTTGAAAGGGAATTTTCTGTGTTCTTGGGTGATTTCGATGGAAGCATATTTTTGAAGTATGGGATCATTTCTTTGGAAGCATGTTTTCTGTGCTCTGGAGTTATTTCGTTGGAGGTGAATTTTTTGTGTTCTGAGGTGATTTCGTTGGAAGCAAATTTTTTGTCTTCTGGGGTAATTTCGTTGGAAGCGAATTTTTTGTGTTCTTGGGTGATTTCGTTGAAAACTGATTTTTTGTGTTCTAGCATGATTTCCTTGGAAGCGAATTTTTTGTGTTCTGGGGTGATTTCGATGGAAGGAAATTTTTTCTGTTGTATGGTAATTTCGTTGGACGTGAATTTTTTTTGTTCTCGGGAGATTTCGTTGAAAGGGAATTTTTTGTGTTCTAGGGTGATTTCATTGGAAGCAAATTTTTTTGTGCTCTGGGATGATTTTTTGGAAGCAAACATTTGTGTTCTCAGGAGATTTTGTTGGAAAGCGAATTTTTTGTGTTCTGGGGTAATATTGTTGGAAGAGAATTTTTTGTGTTCTCCGAACTTTTCGATGGAAGCAAATTTTTGAAGTAGGGGGTCATTTCGTTGGAAGCGTGTTTTCTGTGCTCTGGAGTCATTTCTTTGGAGGCAATTTTTTTTGTGCTCTGTGGTGATTTCGTTGGAAGCGAATATTTGTGTTCTCAGGAGATTTCGTTGCAAGTGAATTTTTTGTGTTCTGGGATGATTTCGTTGGAAGCGAATTTTTTGTGTTCTCGGGTGATTTCCTTGAAAGGGAATTTTTGTGTTCTAGGGTGATTTCTTTGGAAGCGAAGTTTTTGTGCGCTGGGATGATATCTTTGGAAGCAAGTATTTGTGTTCTCAGGAGATTTTGTTGGAAAAGAATTTTTTGTCTTCTGGGGTAATATCGTTGGAAGAGAATTTTTTGTGTTCTCCAGTCTTCTCGATGGAAGCAAATTTTTGAAGTAGGGGGTCATTTCGTTGGAAGCGTGTTTTCTGTGTTCTGGAGTCATTTCATTGGAAGCAAATTTTTTGTGCTCTGTGGTGATTTCGTTGGAAGCGAATATTTGTGTTCTCAGGAGATTTCGTTGCCAGCGAATTTTTGTGTTCTGGGGTGAATTCGTTGAAAACTAATTTTTTGTGTTCTAGCTTGATTTCGTTGGAAGCGAATTTTTTGTGTTCTGGGGTTATTTCGAAGGAAGGAAATTTTTCTATTTTATGTTAATTTCGTTGGACGTGAATTTTTTGTGTTCTCGGGAGATTTCGTTGGAAGCGAATTTTTTGTGCTCTCGGATGATATCTTTGGAAGCGAATATTTGTGTTCTCAGGAGATTTCGTTGCAAAAGAATTTTTTGTCTTCTGGGGTAATATCATTGGAAGAGAATTTTTTGTGTTCTCCAGTTTTTTTCGATGGAAACAAATTTTTGAAGTAGGGGGTCACTTCGTTGGAAGCGTGTTTTCTGTGCTCCGGAGTCATTTCGTTGGAAGCGAATTTTGTGTGCTCTGGGGTGATTTCGTTTGAAACGAATTTTTAGTGTTCTCAGGTGATTTTTTTGAAAGGGAATTTTTTTGTTCTTGGGCGATTTCTTTGGAAACGAATTTTTTGTGCTCTGGGATGATATCTTTGGAAGCGAATATATGTGTTCTCAGGAGATTTAGGTTGGAAATAATTTTTTGTCTTCTAGGGTAATATTGTTGGAAGAGAATTTTTTGTGTTCTCCGTTTTTTTTCGATGGAAGCAAACTTTTGAAGTAGGGGGTCATTTCGTTGGAAGCGAATTTTTTTGTGCTCTGGGGTGATTTCGTTGGAAGCGAATATTTGTGTTCTCAGGAGATTTCGTTGGAAGCGAATTATTTGTGTTCTCGGGTGATTTCCTTGAAAGGGAATTTTTGCGTACTAGGGTGATTTCGTTGGAAGCGAATTTTTTTGTGTTCTGGGATGATATCTTTGGAAGCGAATATTTGTGTTCTCAGGAGATTTCGGTGGAAAAGAATTTTTTGTGTTCTCAGGTTTTACGATAGAAGCAAATTTTTGAAGTATGGGGTCATTTCGATGGAAGCGTGTTTTCTGTGTTCTGGAGTCATTTCGTTGGAAGCGAATTTTTTTTGTTTTCGGGTGATTTCTTTAAAGGGAATTTTTGTTTTCTGAGGTGATTTTTTTGGAAGCGAATTTTTTCTGCTCTGGGATGATATCTTTGGAAGCGAATATTTGTGTTCTCAGGAGATTTCGTTGCAAGAAAATTTTTTGTTCTGGGGTGATTTCGTTGGAAGCGAATTTTTTGTGTTCTCTTGTGATTTCATTTAAAGGGAATTTTTGTGTTCTAGGGTGATTTCTTTGGAAGCGAAGTTTTTGTGCTGTGGGATGCTATCTTTGGAAGCGAATATTTGTGTTCTCAGGAGATTTCGTTGCAAAAGAATTTTTTGTCTTCTGGGGTTATTTCGTTGGAAGAGAATTTTTTGTGTTCTCCGGTTTTTTCGATGGAAACAAATTTTTGAAGTAGGGGGTCACTTCGTTGGAAGCGTGTTTTCTGTGCTCTGGAGTCATTTCGTTGGAAGCGAATTTTGTGTGCTCTGGGGTGATTTTGTTGGAAGCGAATTTTTTGTGTTCTCAGCTGATTTTTTTGAAAGGGAATTTTTTTGTTCTAGGGTGATTTCGTTGTAATCGAATTTTTTGTGCTCTGGGATGATATCTTTGGAAGCGAATATATGTGTTCTCAGGAGATTTTGTTGGAAAAAATTTTTTGTCTTCTAGGGTAATATTTTTGGAAGAGAATTTTTTGTGTTCTCCGTTTTTTTCGATGGAAGCTAATTTTTGAAGTAGGGGGTCATTTCGTTGGAAGCGAATTTTTTTGTGCTCTGGGGTAATTTCGTTGGAAGCGAATATATGTGTTTGAAGTGAATTTTCGTTTGAAGTGAATTTTTTGTGTTTTCGTGTGATTTGGATAGAAGTAAATTTTTGAAGTATGTGATCATTTCGTTGGAGGCGTGTATTCTGTGCTCTGGAGTCATTTCGTTGGAAGAGAATTTTTTGTGTTCTGATGTAATTTCGTTGGAAGCGAATTTTTTGTGTTCTCCAGTTTTTTCGATGGAAGCAAATTTTTGAAGTAGGGTGTCATTTCGTTCGAATCGTGTTTTCTGTACCTTGGAGTCATTTCGTTGGAACGGAATTTTTTGTGCTTTGGAGTGATTTCGTTGGAAGCGAATTTTTTGTATTCTTAGGTGATTTCGTTGAAAGCTAATTTTTTGTGTTCTAGCGTGATTTTGTTGGAAGCGAATTTTTTGTGTTCTCGGGTGATTTCGATGGAAGCAAATTTTTTCTGTTCTGTGGTAATTTCGTTAGAAGCGAATTTTTTGTACTCTGGGATGATATCTTTAGAAGCGAATATTTGTGTTCTCAGGAGATTTCGTTGGAAAAGAATTTTTTGTCTTCTGGGGTAATTTCGTTGGAAGCGAATTTTTTGTGTTCTCAGGTGATTTGGATGGAAGCAAATTTTTGAAGTATCGGATCATTTCGTTGGAAGCGTGTTTTCTGTGCTCTGGAGTCATTTCATTGGAATCGAATTTTTTGTGTTCTGGTGTAATTTCGTTGAAAGGGAATTTTTGTGTTCTAGGTTGATTTCGTTGGAAGTGAATTTTTTGTTCTCTCTGGTGATTTGGTTGGAAGCGATTTTTTTGTCTTCTGAGGTGATTTCGATGGAAGCGATTTTTTTATGTTGTAGGGTGATTTCGTTGGAAGGGAATTTTTTGTGTTCTGGGGTCATTTCATTGGAAGCCTGTTTTCTGTGCTCTGGAGTCATTTCGTTGGAAGCAAATTTTTTGTGTTCTCGGGTGATTTCGTTGAAAGGGAATTTTTGTGTTCTAGGGTGATTTTTTTGGAAGCGAATTTTTTGTGCTCTGGGATGATATCTTTGGAAGCGAATATTTGTGTTCTCAGGAGATTTCATTGGAAAAGAATTTTTTGTCTTCTGGGGTAATATGGTTGGAAGAGAATTTTTTGTGTTCTCCGGTTTCTTCGATGCAAGCAAATTTATGAAGTATGGGGTCATTTCGTTTGAAGAGTTTTTTCTGTGCTCTGGAGTCATTTCGTTGGAAGCGAATTTTTTGTGCTCTGGGGTGATTCCGTTGGAAGCGAATTTTTTTGTGTTCTGGGGTGATTTCGATGGTAGCAAATTTTTGAAGTATGGGTTCATTTCGTTGGAAGCGTGATTTCTGTGCTTTGGAGTCATTTCTTTGGAAGCGAATTTTTTGTGCTCCAGTGTGATTTCGTTGGAAGCCAATATTGGCATTCTCAGGAGATTTCTTTGCAAGCAAATTTTTTGTCTTCAGGGGTAATTTGTTTGGAAGGGAATTTTTAGTGTTCTCAGGTGATTTCGATGAAAACAAATTTTTGAAGTAAGGGGTCATTTCATTGGAAGCCTGTTTTCTGTGCCCTGGAGTCATTTTGTTGGATAAGAGTTTTTTGTGCTCTGGGGAGATTTCGTTGGAAGCGAATATTTGTGTTCTCAGGAGATTTCGTTGGAAAAGAAATTTTTGTCTTCTGGGGTAATTTTGTTTGAAGTGAATTTTTTTTGTGTTCTAGCGTGATTTCGTTGGAAGCAAATTTTTTGTGTTTTCGGGTGATTTCGTTGAAAGGGAATTTTATGTTCTAGGGTGATTTCTTTGGAAGCGAATTTTTTGTGCTTTGGGATGATATCTTTGGAAGCGAATATTTGTGTTCTCAGGAGGTTTCGCTGGAAAAGAATTTTTTGTCTTCTGGGGTAATATCGTTGGAAGCGAATTTTTTGTGCTCTGGGGTGATTTCGTTGAAAGTGAATTTTTGTGTTCTCAGGAGATGTCGTTGCAAGCGAATTTTTTGTGTTCTGGGTTGATTTCGTTGGAAGCGAATTTTTTGTGTTCTCGGGTGATTTCGATGGAAGCAAATTTTTTCTGTTCTGTGCTAATTTCGTTGGAAGCGAATTTTTTGTGATTTTGTGTGATTTCTTTGAAAGGGAATTTTTGTGTTCTAGGGTTATTTCGTTGGAAGCGAATTTTTTCTACTCTGTGATGATATCTTTGGAAGCGAATATTTGTGTTCTCAGGAGATTTTCCTGGAAAAGAATTTTTTGTCTTCTGGGGTAACATCGTTGGAATCGAATTTTTTGTGTTCTCCGGTTTTTTGAATGGAAGCACATTTTTGAAGTAGGCAGTCATTTCGTTGGAAGCGTGTTTTCTGTGCTCTGGAGTCATTTCGTTGGAAGTGAATTTTTTGTGCTCTGTGGTGATTTCGTTGGAAGCTAAATTTTTGTGTTCTCGGGTAATTTCGTTGGAAGCGATTTTCTTGTGTTCTTGGGTAATTTCGTTGGACGTGAATTTTTTGTGTTCTAGGGTGATTTTTTTGGAAGCGAATTTTTTTGTGCTCTGGGATGATTTCTTTGGAAGCGAATATTTGTTTTCTCAGAAGATTTCCTTGCAAGCGAATTTTTTGTGCTCTGGGTTGATTTCGTTGTAAGCGAATTTTTTGTGTTCTCTGGTGATTTCTTTGAAAGGGAATTATTTGTGTTCTAGGGTGATTTCTTTGGAAGCGAATTTTTTTGTGCTCTGGGATGATTTCTTTCGAAGCGAATATTTGTGTTCTCAGGAGATTTCGTTGGAAGCGAACATTTTGTGTTCTGGGGTAATTTCGTTCAAAGCGAATTTTTTGTGTTCTCGGGTGATTTCAATGGAAGCAAATTTTTGAAATATGGGGTCATGTCGTTGGAAGCCTGTTTTCTGTGCTCTGGAGTCATTTAGTTGGAAGCAATTTTTTTGTGTTCTGGGGTGATTTCGTTGGAAGCGAATTTTTTGTGTTCTAAGGTAATTTCATTGGAAGCGAATTTTTTGTGTTCTCCGGTTTTTTCGATGGTAGCAAATTTTTGAAGTAGGGGGACACTTCGTTGGAAGCGTGTTTTCTGTGCTCTGGAGTCATTTCGTTGGAATCGAATTTTTTGTTCTCTGTGGTGATTTTGTTGGAAGTGAATTTTTTGTGTTCTCGGGTGATTACCATGAAAGGGATTTTTTTTGTGTTCCAGGGTGCATTCGGTGGAAGCGAATTTTTTGTTCTCTGTGGTGATTTTGTTGGAAGTGAATTATTTGTGTTCTCGGGTGATTTCGTTGAAAGGGAATGTTTTGTGTTCTCGCGTGATTTCTTTGTAAGCTAATTTTTTGTGATCTCGGGTGATTTCGATGGAAGCAAATTTTTTGTGATCTTTGTTGATTTTTTTGGAAATGATGTTTTTGTAATCGGGGTAATTTTGTTGGAAGCGAACTTTTTATGTTCTGGGTTGATTTCGATCGAAGCGAATTTTTTTGTGTTGTGGGGTGATTTTGTTGGAAGCGAATTCTTTGTGTTCTGGGCTAATATCTTTGGAAGCAGGTGTTATGTCCTTTGGAGTCATTTCGTTAGAAGCGAATTTTTCTCTGTTCTGGTGTGATTTCTTTGGAAACGAATTTTTTGTCCTCTGTGGTGATTTGTTGGAAGCAAATTTTTGTGTTCTGGGGTAATTTGTTTGGAAGCAAATTTTTTGCATTCTCGGGTGATTTCGTTGGAAGCAAATTTTTCGTGTCCTAGGGTGTTTTCGTTGAAAACGAATTTTTTGTGCTCTGGGGTAATTTTGTTGGTAGCGAATATTTTGTGTTCCTCGGGTGATTTCGATGGAAGTGAATTTTTTGTGTTCTGGGGTAATTTCTTTGGAAGCGAATTTTTTGTGGTCTGGGTTTATTTCGTTGTTAGCGAATTTTTTGAAGTATGGGGTGATTTCGTTGGAAGCGTGTTTTCTGTGCTCTGGGGTGATTTCGTTGGAAACGAATTTTTTGTGTTCTCTGGTGATTTCGATGGAAGCGAATTTTTTGTGGTCTGGGATGATATCGTTGTTAGCGAATTTTTTGAAGTATGGGGTGATTTATTTGGAAGCGTGTTTCCTGTGCTCTGGAGTCATTTTGATGGAAGCGAATTTTTGGTCCTCTGGTGTGATTTCGTTGGAAGCGAATTTTTTGTGTTCTGGGGAGATTTCCGTGGGAGCGAATTTTTGGTGTTCTGGGGTAATTTTGTTGGAAGAGGGTTTTATGTCCTTTGTAGTCATTTCATTGGAAGCGAATTTTTCTCTGTTCTGGTGTGATTTTGTTGGAAACGCATTTTATTTGCTCTGGAATGTTTTTGTTGTAAGAGAATGTTTTGCGTTCTGGGGTAATTTCATTGGAAGCTATTTTTTTTTGTGTGTGTTCTGGGGTGATTTCATTGGAAGGGAATTTTTTTGTGATCTGGGGTAATTTCGTTGGAAGCAGGTTTTATGTCCTTTGGAGTCATTTCGTTAAAAGCGAATTTTTCTCTGTTCTGGTGTGATTTCGTTGGAAATGAAGATTTTGTGATCTGGGGTGATTTCGTTGGTAGCGAATTTTTTGTGGTCTGGTGTGATTTCTTTGGAAACAAACTATTTCCGTTCTAGGGTGATTTTGATGGAAGCGATTTTTTTTTGTGTTCTGGGGTCATTTCGTTGGTAGGGTGTTTTCTACGCTCAGGAGTCATTTCATTGGAAGCAAATTTTTTGTGTTCTCGGTTGATTTCGATGGAAGCAAATTTTTGAAGTATGGTATCATTTTGTTCGAAGCTTGTTTTCTGTACTCTGGAGTCATTTCGTTGGAAGCGAAATTTTTGTGTTCAAGGGTGATTTCGAGGAAGTGAATTTTTTTGTGCTCTGGGATGATTTCTTTGGAAGCGAATATTTGTGTTCTCAGGATATTTCGTTGGAAGCTAATTTTTTGTGTTCTTGGGTAATTTCGTTGGAAGCAAATTTTTTGTGTTCTAGGGTGATTTTGATGGAAGCAAATTTTTGAAGTAGGGGGCCATTTTGTTGGAAACGTGTTTTCTGTGCTCTGGAGTCATTTCGTTGGAAGTTAATTTTTTGTGCTCTGGGGCAATTTCGATGGAAGCGAATATTTTGTGTTCTCGGGTGATTTCGTTGGAAGCCAATTTTTTGTATTTTGGGTGATTTCCATGAAAGCAAATTTTTTGTGTTCTGGGGTAATTTCGTTGGAAGCGAATTTTTTGTGTTCTCGGGTGTTTTCAATGGAAGCAAATTTTTAAAGTATGGGATCATTTTCGTTGGAAGCGTGTCTTCTGTGCTCTAGAGTCATTTCGTTGGAAGCGAATTTTTTGTGTTCTTGGGTGATTTCGTTGGAAGCGAATATTCATGTTCTCAGAAGATTTCATTGCAAGGGATTTTTTTTGTGTTCTGGGGTAATTTCGTTGGAAGCAAATTTTTTGTGTTCTAGGGTGATTTCGTTGAAAGGGAATTTTTTGTGTTCTGGGGTAATTTCGTTGGAAGCAAATTTTTTGTGTTCTCGGGTGATTTCGTTGAAAGGGAATTTTTAGTGTTCTGGCGTCATTTCGTTGGAAGCGTGTTTTCTGTGCTCTGGATTCTTTTCGTTGGAAGCAAATTTTTTGTGCTCTGGGGTGATTTCGTTGGAAACAATTTTTTTGTGTTCTGTGGTGATTTCGTTGAAAGGGAATTTTTTGTGTTCTGGGGTCATTTCATTGGAAGCGTGTTTTCTGTGCTCTGGAGTCATTTTGTTGGAAGCAGATTTTTTGTGTCCTGGGGTGATTTCGTTAGAAGCGAATTTTTGTGTTCGGGGGTAATTTCGTTGGAAGCGAATTTTTTGTGTTCTCAGGTGATTTCGATGGAAGCAAATTTTTGAAATATGGTATCATTTCGTTCGAAGCGGGTTTCCTGTGCTCTGGAGTCATTTCGTTGGAAGCGAATTTTTTGTGTTCTCCGGTGATTTCGTTGGAAGCGTGTTTTCTGTGCTCTGGAGTCATTTCGTTGGAAGCAAATTTTTTGTGTTCTGCAGTGATTTCGATGGAAGGAAATTTTTTCCGTTCTGGGGTAATTTTGTGGGAAGCCAATATTTTTGTTCTCAGGTGATTTATTGGAAGGGAATTTTTTGTGCTCTGGGGTGATTTCGTTGGAAGCAAATTTTTTCTATTCTGGGGTAATTTCGTTGGACGTGAATTTTTTTGTTCTCAGGTGATTTATTGGAAGGGAATTTTTTGTCTTCTGTGGTTATTTCAATGGAAGCCAATTTTTTATGTTCTAGGGTGATTTCTTTGGAAGCGAATTTTTTGTGTTCTCGGGTCATTCCATTGGTAAATTGTTTTTTGTGCTCTGGAGTCATTTCGTTGGAAGCGAATTTTTTGTGCTCTCGGGTGATTTCATTGGAAGCGATATTTTTGTGTACTCGGGTGATTTCGTTGAAACGGAATTTTTTGTGTTCTCGGGTGATTTCGTTGAAAGGAAATTTTTTGTGTTCTGGGGTCATTTCTTTGGACGCCTGTTTTCTGTGCTCTGGAGTCATTTCGTTGGAAGCGAATTTTTTGTGTTCTGCGGTGATTTCGATGGAAGGAAATTTTTTCTGTTCTGGGGTAATTTTGTGGGAAGCCAATATTTTTGTTCTCAGGTGATTTATTGGAAGGGAATTTTTTGTGCTCTGGGGTGATTTCGTTGGAAGCAAATTTTTTCTATTCTGGGGTAATTTCGTTGGACGTGAATTTTTTTGTTCTCAGGTGATTTATTGGAAGGGAATTTTTTGTCTTCTGTGGTTATTTCAATGGAAGCCAATTTTTTATGTTCTAGGGTGATTTCTTTGGAAGCGAATTTTTTGTGTTCTCGGGTCATTCCATTGGTAAATTGTTTTTTGTGCTCTGGAGTCATTTCGTTGGAAGCGAATTTTTTGTGCTCTCGGGTGATTTCATTGGAAGCGATATTTTTGTGTACTCGGGTGATTTCGTTGAAACGGATTTTTTTGTGCTCTGGGATGATATCTTTGGAAGCGAATATTTGTGTTCTCAGGAGTTTTCGTTGGAAAAGAATTTTTTGTCTTCTGGTTTAATATCGTTGGAAGAGAATTTTTTCTGTTCTCCGGTCTTTTCGATGGAAGCAAATTTTGAAATAGTGTGTCATTTCATTGGAAGCATGTTTTCTGTATTCTGGAGTCATTTTGTTGGAAGCGAATTTTTGGTACTCTGTGGTGATTTCGTTGGAAGTGAATTTTTTGTGTTCTCGGGTGATTTCGTTGAAAGGGAATTTTTTGTGTTCTGTGGTCATTTCTTTGGCCGCGAATTTTTAGTGTTCTGGGGTCATTTAGTTGGAAGCGTGTTTTCTGTGCTCTGGAGTCATTTCGATGGAAGCGAATTTTTTGTGTTCTCGGGTGATTTCTTTGGCCGCAAATTTTTAGTGTTCTGGGGTCATTTAGTTGGAAGCGTGTTTTCTGTGCTCTGGAGTCATTTCGATGGAAGCAAATTTTTTGTGCTCTGGGGTGATTTCGTTGGAAGCAAATTTTTTGTGTTCTGGGTGATTTCGTTGGAAGCGAATTTTTTGTGTTCTTGGGTGATTTCGTTGGAAGCGAATATTCATGTTCTCAGAAGATTTCATTGCAAGGGAATTTTTTTGTGTTCTGGGGTAATTTCGTTGGAAGCAAATTTTTTGTGTTCCAGGGTGATTTCGTTGAAAGGGAATTTTTTGTGTTCTGGGGTAATTTCGTTGGAAGCAAATTTTTTGTGTTCTCGGGTGATTTCGTTGAAAGGGAATTTTTAGTGTTCTGGCGTCATTTCGTTGGAAGCGTGTTTTCTGTGCTCTGGATTCTTTTCGTTGGAAGCAAATTTTTTGTGCTCTGGGGTGATTTCGTTGGAAACAATTTTTTTGTGTTCTGTGGTGATTTCGTTGAAAGGGAATTTTTTGTGTTCTGGGGTCATTTCATTGGAAGCGTGTTTTCTGTGCTCTGGAGTCATTTTGTTGGAAGCAGATTTTTTGTGTCCTGGGGTGATTTCGTTAGAAGCGAATTTTTGTGTTCGGGGGTAATTTCGTTGGAAGCGAATTTTTTGTGTTCTCAGGTGATTTCGATGGAAGCAAATTTTTGAAATATGGTATCATTTCGTTCGAAGCGGGTTTCCTGTGCTCTGGAGTCATTTCGTTGGAAGCGAATTTTTTGTGTTCTCCGGTGATTTCGTTGGAAGCGTGTTTTCTGTGCTCTGGAGTCATTTCGTTGGAAGCAAATTTTTTGTGTTCTGCGGTGATTTCGATGGAAGGAAATTTTTTCCGTTCTGGGGTAATTTTGTGGGAAGCCAATATTTTTGTTCTCAGGTGATTTATTGGAAGGGAATTTTTTGTGCTCTGGGGTGATTTCGTTGGAAGCAAATTTTTTCTATTCTGGGGTAATTTCGTTGGACGTGAATTTTTTTGTTCTCAGGTGATTTATTGGAAGGGAATTTTTTGTCTTCTGTGGTTATTTCAATGGAAGCCAATTTTTTATGTTCTAGGGTGATTTCTTTGGAAGCGAATTTTTTGTGTTCTCGGGTCATTCCATTGGTAAATTGTTTTTTGTGCTCTGGAGTCATTTCGTTGGAAGCGAATTTTTTGTGCTCTCGGGTGATTTCATTGGAAGCGATATTTTTGTGTACTCGGGTGATTTCGTTGAAACGGAATTTTTTGTGTTCTCGGGTGATTTCGTTGAAAGGAAATTTTTTGTGTTCTGGGGTCATTTCTTTGGACGCCTGTTTTCTGTGCTCTGGAGTCATTTCGTTGGAAGCGAATTTTTTGTGTTCTGCGGTGATTTCGATGGAAGGAAATTTTTTCCGTTCTGGGGTAATTTTGTGGGAAGCCAATATTTTTGTTCTCAGGTGATTTATTGGAAGGGAATTTTTTGTGCTCTGGGGTGATTTCGTTGGAAGCAAATTTTTTCTATTCTGGGGTAATTTCGTTGGACGTGAATTTTTTTGTTCTCAGGTGATTTATTGGAAGGGAATTTTTTGTCTTCTGTGGTTATTTCAATGGAAGCCAATTTTTTATGTTCTAGGGTGATTTCTTTGGAAGCGAATTTTTTGTGTTCTCGGGTCATTCCATTGGTAAATTGTTTTTTGTGCTCTGGAGTCATTTCGTTGGAAGCGAATTTTTTGTGCTCTCGGGTGATTTCATTGGAAGCGATACTTTTGTGTACTCGGGTGATTTCGTTGAAACGGATTTTTTTGTGCTCTGGGATGATATCTTTGGAAGCGAATATTTGTGTTCTCAGGAGTTTTCGTTGGAAAAGAATTTTTTGTCTTCTGGTTTAATATCGTTGGAAGAGAATTTTTTCTGTTCTCCGGTCTTTTCGATGGAAGCAAATTTTGAAATAGTGTGTCATTTCATTGGAAGCATGTTTTCTGTATTCTGGAGTCATTTTGTTGGAAGCGAATTTTTGGTACTCTGTGGTGATTTCGTTGGAAGTGAATTTTTTGTATTCTCGGGTGATTTCATGGAAGCAAATTTTTTGTGTTCTGGGGTAATTTCGTTGGAAGCAAATTTTTTGTGTTCTCCGGTCATTTCGTTGGAAGCAAATTTTTTGTGTTCTGGGCTAATTTCGTTGGAAGCGAATTTTTTGTGTTCTCGGGTCATTTCAAAATGGAAGCAAATTTTTGAAGTATGGTATCATTTCGTTCGAAGCGTGTTTTCTGTGCTCTGGAGTCATTTCGTTGAAAGCGAATATTTGTGTTCTCAGACGATTTCGTTGCAAGCGAATTTTTTGTGTTCTCCGGTTTTATCGATGGAAGCAAATTTTTGAAGTAGGTGGTCATTTCATAGGAAGCTTGTTTTCTGTGCTCTGGAGTAATTTCATTGGAAGGGAATTTTTTGTGCTTTGGGCTGATTTCGTTGGAAGCGAATTTTTTGTGTTTTAGTGTGATTTCGTTGAAAGGGAATTTTTTGTGTTCTAGGGTGATTTTTTTGGAAGCGAATTTTTTGTGTTCTGTGGTGATTTCGATGGAAGCGAATTTTTGTGTTCGGGGGTAATTTCGTTGCAAGCGAATTTTTTGTGTTCTCCGGTTTTATCGATGGAAGCAAATTTTTGAAGTAGGTGGTCATTTCATAGGAAGCTTGTTTTCTGTGCTCTGGAGTAATTTCATTGGAAGGGAATTTTTTGTGCTTTGGGCTGATTTCGTTGGAAGCGAATTTTTTGTGTTTTAGTGTGATTTCGTTGAAAGGGAATTTTTTGTGTTCTAGGGTGATTTTTTTGGAAGCGAATTTTTTGTGTTCTGTGGTGATTTCGATGGAAGCGAATTTTTGTGTTCGGGGGTAATTTCGTTGGAAGCGAATTTTTTGTGTTCTCAGGTGATTTCGATGGAAGCAAATTTTTGAAGTATGGTATCATTTCGTTCGAAGCGGGTTTCCTGTGCTCTGGAGTCATTTCGTTGGAGCGAATTTTTGGTGTTCTTCGGTGATTTAGATGGAAGCAAACTTTTTCTGTTCTCTGGTAATTTCGTTTTAGGTGAATTTTTTGTGTTCTCGGGTGATTTCTTTGAAAGGGAATTATTTGTGTTCTAGGGTGATTTCTTTGGAAGCGAATTTTTTTGTGCTCTGGGATGATTTCTTTCGAAGCGAATATTTGTGTTCTCAGGAGATTTCGTTGGAAGCGATTTTTTTGTGTTCTAAGGTAATTTAATTGGAAGCGAATTTTTTGTGTTCTCCGGTTTTTTCAATGGAATCAAATATTTGAAGTAGGGGGTCATATCGTTGGCAGCGTGTTTTCTGTGCTCTGGAGTCATTTCGTTGGAAGCGAATTTTTTGTTTTCTCGGGTGATTTTGTTAAAAGGGAATTTTTTTTGTTCTGTGGTCATTTCGTTGGAAGCCTGTTTTCTGTGCTCTGGAGTCATTTCGTTGCAAGCGAATTTTTTGTGTCCTGGGGTGATTTCGTTGCAGGCGAAGTTTTTGTGTTCTGGGGAAATTTCGTTGGAAGCAAATTTTTTGTGTTCTCGGGTGATTTCGATGGAAGCAAATATTTGAAGTATGGTATCATTTCGTTCGAAGTGTGTTTTCTGTGCTCTGGAGTCATTTCTTTGGCAGTGAATATTCTGTGCTCTGGGGTGATTTCGTTGGAAGCGAATTTTTTCTATTCTCGGGTGATTTCGTTGAAAGCGAATTTTTTGTGTTCTGTGGAAATTTTGTTGGAAGCAAATTTTTTGTGTTCTCCGGTTTTTTCGATGGAAGCAAATTTTTGAAGTAGGGGGTCATTTTGTTGGAAGCATGTTTTCTGTGCTCTGGAGTCACTTGGTTGGAAGAGAATTTTTGGTGCTCTGGAGTGATTTCGTTGGAAACGAATTTTTTGTGTTCTCGTGTGATTTCATTTAAAGGGAATTTTTTGTGTTCTAGGGTGATTTCGTTGGAAGCGCATTTTTTGTTTTCTGGGGTAATTACGTTGGAATCTAATTTTTTTTGTTCTGGGGTAATTTCGTTGGAAGCAAATTTTTTGTGTTCTCCGGTTTTTCGATGGAAGCAAATTTTTTAAGTAGAGGGTCATTTCGTTGGAAGCGTGTTTTCTGTGCTCTGGAGTCATTTCTTTGGCAGTGAATTTTTTGTGCTCTGGGGTGATTTCGTTGGAAGCGAATTTTTTCTATTCTCGGGTGATTTCGTTGAAAGCGTATTTTTTATGTTCTAGGGTGATTTCGTTGGAAGCGAATTTTTTGTGCTCTGGGGTGATTTGGTTAGAAGGGAATTTTTTGTCTTCTGTGGTTATTTCGATGGAAGCCAATTTTTTATGTTCTAGGGTGATTTCGTTGGAAGCGAATTTTTTGTGTTCTGGGATGATATCTTTGGAAGCGAATCTTTGTGTTCTCAGGAGTTTTCGTTGGAAAAGAATTTTTTGTCTTCTAGGGTTATATCGATGGAAGAGAATTTTTTTGTGTTCTCCGGTCTTTTCGATGGAAGCCTTTTTTCTGTGCCCTGGAGTCATTTCGTTGGAAGGGAATTTTTTGTGCTCTAGGGTGATTGCGTTGGAAGTGAATTTTTTTGTTCTCGGGTGATTTCGTTCAAAGGGAAATTTTTGTGTTCAAGGTTGATTTCGTTGGAAGCGAATTTTTTTGTTCTGGGGTAATTACGTTGGAAGCGAATTTTTTGTGTTCTTGGGTGATTTCTTTGGCCGCGAATTTTTAGTGTTCTGGGGTCATTTAGTTGGAAGCGTGTTTTCTGTGCTCTGGAGTCATTTCGATGGAAGCGAATTTTTTGTGTTCTTGGGTGATTTCGTTGGAAGCGAATATTCATGTTCTCAGAAGATTTCATTGCAAGGGAATTTTTTTGTGTTCTGGGGTAATTTCGTTGGAAGCAAATTTTTTGTGTTCTAGGGTGATTTCGTTGAAAGGGAATTTTTTGTGTTCTGGGGTAATTTCGTTGGAAGCAAATTTTTTGTGTTCTCGGGTGATTTCGTTGAAAGGGAATTTTTAGTGTTCTGGCGTCATTTCGTTGGAAGCGTGTTTTCTGTGCTCTGGATTCTTTTCGTTGGAAGCGAATTTTTTGTGCTCTGGGGTGATTTCGTTGGAAACAAATTTTTTGTGTTCTGTGGTGATTTCGTTGAAAGGGAATTTTTTGTGTTCTGGGGTCATTTCATTGGAAGCGTGTTTTCTGTGCTCTGGAGTCATTTTGTTGGAAGCAGATTTTTTGTGTCCTGGGGTGATTTTGTTAGAAGCGAATTTTTGTGTTCGGGGGTAATTTCGTTGGAAGCGAATTTTTTGTGTTCTCAGGTGATTTCGATGGAAGCAAATTTTTGAAATATGGTATCATTTCGTTCGAAGCGGGTTTCCTGTGCTCTGGAGTCATTTCGTTGGAAGCGAATTTTTTGTGTTCTCCGGTGATTTCGTTGGAAGCGTGTTTTCTGTGCTCTGGAGTCATTTCGTTGGAAGCAAATTTTTTGTGTTCTGCGGTGATTTCGATGGAAGGAAATTTTTTCCGTTCTGGGGTAATTTTGTGGGAAGCCAATATTTTTGTTCTCAGGTGATTTATTGGAAGGGAATTTTTTGTGCTCTGGGGTGATTTCGTTGGAAGCAAATTTTTTCTATTCTGGGGTAATTTCGTTGGACGTGAATTTTTTTGTTCTCAGGTGATTTATTGGAAGGGAATTTTTTGTCTTCTGTGGTTATTTCAATGGAAGCCAATTTTTTATGTTCTAGGGTGATTTCTTTGGAAGCGAATTTTTTGTGTTCTCGGGTCATTCCATTGGTAAATTGTTTTTTGTGCTCTGGAGTCATTTCGTTGGAAGCGAATTTTTTGTGCTCTCGGGTGATTTCATTGGAAGCGATATTTTTGTGTACTCGGGTGATTTCGTTGAAACGGAATTTTTTGTGTTCTCGGGTGATTTCGTTGAAAGGAAATTTTTTGTGTTCTGGGGTCATTTCTTTGGACGCCTGTTTTCTGTGCTCTGGAGTCATTTCGTTGGAAGCGAATTTTTTGTGTTCTGCGGTGATTTCGATGGAAGGAAATTTTTTCCGTTCTGGGGTAATTTTGTGGGAAGCCAATATTTTTGTTCTCAGGTGATTTATTGGAAGGGAATTTTTTGTGCTCTGGGGTGATTTCGTTGGAAGCAAATTTTTTCTATTCTGGGGTAATTTCGTTGGACGTGAATTTTTTTGTTCTCAGGTGATTTATTGGAAGGGAATTTTTTGTCTTCTGTGGTTATTTCAATGGAAGCCAATTTTTTATGTTCTAGGGTGATTTCTTTGGAAGCGAATTTTTTGTGTTCTCGGGTCATTCCATTGGTAAATTGTTTTTTGTGCTCTGGAGTCATTTCGTTGGAAGCGAATTTTTTGTGCTCTCGGGTGATTTCATTGGAAGCGATACTTTTGTGTACTCGGGTGATTTCGTTGAAACGGATTTTTTTGTGCTCTGGGATGATATCTTTGGAAGCGAATATTTGTGTTCTCAGGAGTTTTCGTTGGAAAAGAATTTTTTGTCTTCTGGTTTAATATCGTTGGAAGAGAATTTTTTCTGTTCTCCGGTCTTTTCGATGGAAGCAAATTTTGAAATAGTGTGTCATTTCATTGGAAGCATGTTTTCTGTATTCTGGAGTCATTTTGTTGGAAGCGAATTTTTGGTACTCTGTGGTGATTTCGTTGGAAGTGAATTTTTTGTATTCTCGGGTGATTTCATGGAAGCAAATTTTTTGTGTTCTGGGGTAATTTCGTTGGAAGCAAATTTTTTGTGTTCTCCGGTCATTTCGTTGGAAGCAAATTTTTTGTGTTCTGGGCTAATTTCGTTGGAAGCGAATTTTTTGTGTTCTCGGGTCATTTCAAAATGGAAGCAAATTTTTGAAGTATGGTATCATTTCGTTCGAAGCGTGTTTTCTGTGCTCTGGAGTCATTTCGTTGAAAGCGAATATTTGTGTTCTCAGACGATTTCGTTGCAAGCGAATTTTTTGTGTTCTCCGGTTTTATCGATGGAAGCAAATTTTTGAAGTAGGTGGTCATTTCATAGGAAGCTTGTTTTCTGTGCTCTGGAGTAATTTCATTGGAAGGGAATTTTTTGTGCTTTGGGCTGATTTCGTTGGAAGCGAATTTTTTGTGTTTTAGTGTGATTTCGTTGAAAGGGAATTTTTTGTGTTCTAGGGTGATTTTTTTGGAAGCGAATTTTTTGTGTTCTGTGGTGATTTCGATGGAAGCGAATTTTTGTGTTCGGGGTAATTTCGTTGCAAGCGAATTTTTTGTGTTCTCCGGTTTTATCGATGGAAGCAAATTTTTGAAGTAGGTGGTCATTTCATAGGAAGCTTGTTTTCTGTGCTCTGGAGTAATTTCATTGGAAGGGAATTTTTTGTGCTTTGGGCTGATTTCGTTGGAAGCGAATTTTTTGTGTTTTAGTGTGATTTCGTTGAAAGGGAATTTTTTGTGTTCTAGGGTGATTTTTTTGGAAGCGAATTTTTTGTGTTCTGTGGTGATTTCGATGGAAGCGAATTTTTGTGTTCGGGGGTAATTTCGTTGGAAGCGAATTTTTTGTGTTCTCAGGTGATTTCGATGGAAGCAAATTTTTGAAGTATGGTATCATTTCGTTCGAAGCGGGTTTCCTGTGCTCTGGAGTCATTTCGTTGGAGCGAATTTTTGGTGTTCTTCGGTGATTTAGATGGAAGCAAACTTTTTCTGTTCTCTGGTAATTTCGTTTTAGGTGAATTTTTTGTGTTCTCGGGTGATTTCTTTGAAAGGGAATTATTTGTGTTCTAGGGTGATTTCTTTGGAAGCGAATTTTTTTGTGCTCTGGGATGATTTCTTTCGAAGCGAATATTTGTGTTCTCAGGAGATTTCGTTGGAAGCGATTTTTTTGTGTTCTAAGGTAATTTAATTGGAAGCGAATTTTTTGTGTTCTCCGGTTTTTTCAATGGAATCAAATATTTGAAGTAGGGGGTCATATCGTTGGCAGCGTGTTTTCTGTGCTCTGGAGTCATTTCGTTGGAAGCGAATTTTTTGTTTTCTCGGGTGATTTTGTTAAAAGGGAATTTTTTTTGTTCTGTGGTCATTTCGTTGGAAGCCTGTTTTCTGTGCTCTGGAGTCATTTCGTTGCAAGCGAATTTTTTGTGTCCTGGGGTGATTTCGTTGCAGGCGAAGTTTTTGTGTTCTGGGGAAATTTCGTTGGAAGCAAATTTTTTGTGTTCTCGGGTGATTTCGATGGAAGCAAATATTTGAAGTATGGTATCATTTCGTTCGAAGTGTGTTTTCTGTGCTCTGGAGTCATTTCTTTGGCAGTGAATTTTCTGTGCTCTGGGGTGATTTCGTTGGAAGCGAATTTTTTCTATTCTCGGGTGATTTCGTTGAAAGCGAATTTTTTGTGTTCTGTGGAAATTTTGTTGGAAGCAAATTTTTTGTGTTCTCCGGTTTTTTCGATGGAAGCAAATTTTTGAAGTAGGGGGTCATTTTGTTGGAAGCATGTTTTCTGTGCTCTGGAGTCACTTGGTTGGAAGAGAATTTTTGGTGCTCTGGAGTGATTTCGTTGGAAACGAATTTTTTGTGTTCTCGTGTGATTTCATTTAAAGGGAATTTTTTGTGTTCTAGGGTGATTTCGTTGGAAGCGCATTTTTTGTTTTCTGGGGTAATTACGTTGGAATCTAATTTTTTTTGTTCTGGGGTAATTTCGTTGGAAGCAAATTTTTTGTGTTCTCCGGTTTTTCGATGGAAGCAAATTTTTTAAGTAGAGGGTCATTTCGTTGGAAGCGTGTTTTCTGTGCTCTGGAGTCATTTCTTTGGCAGTGAATTTTTTGTGCTCTGGGGTGATTTCGTTGGAAGCGAATTTTTTCTATTCTCGGGTGATTTCGTTGAAAGCGTATTTTTTATGTTCTAGGGTGATTTCGTTGGAAGCGAATTTTTTGTGCTCTGGGGTGATTTGGTTAGAAGGGAATTTTTTGTCTTCTGTGGTTATTTCGATGGAAGCCAATTTTTTATGTTCTAGGGTGATTTCGTTGGAAGCGAATTTTTTGTGTTCTGGGATGATATCTTTGGAAGCGAATCTTTGTGTTCTCAGGAGTTTTCGTTGGAAAAGAATTTTTTGTCTTCTAGGGTTATATCGATGGAAGAGAATTTTTTTGTGTTCTCCGGTCTTTTCGATGGAAGCCTTTTTTCTGTGCCCTGGAGTCATTTCGTTGGAAGGGAATTTTTTGTGCTCTAGGGTGATTGCGTTGGAAGCGAATTTTTTTGTTCTCGGGTGATTTCGTTCAAAGGGAAATTTTTGTGTTCAAGGTTGATTTCGTTGGAAGCGAATTTTTTTGTTCTGGGGTAATTACGTTGGAAGCGAATTTTTTGTGTTCTTGGGTGATTTCTTTGGCCGCGAATTTTTAGTGTTCTGGGGTCATTTAGTTGGAAGCGTGTTTTCTGTGCTCTGGAGTCATTTCGATGGAAGCGAATTTTTTGTGCTCTGGGGTGATTTCTTTGGAAGCAAATTTTTTGTGTTCTGGGTGATTTCGTTGGAAGCGAATTTTTTGTGTTCTGGGGTAATTTCGTTGGAAGCGAATTTTTTGTGTTCTGGGGTCATTTCATTGGAAGCAAATTTTTTGTGTTCTGGGGTATTTTCGTTCGAAGGGAATTTTTTGTGTTCTCGGGTCATTTCAATGGAAGCAAATTTTTGAAGTATTTTATCATTTCGTTCGAAGCGTGTTTTCTGTGTTCTGGAGTCATTTCGTTGGAACGAATTTTTTGTGTTCTAGTGTGATTTCGTTTAAAGGGAGTTTTTCTGTTCTAGGTTGATTTCGTTGGAAGCGAATTTATTGTGTTCTGGGGTAATTTCGATGGAAGCAAATTTTTTCTGTTCTGTGGTAATTTCGTTGGACGTGAATTGTTTGTGTTCTCGGGTGATTTCGTTGAACGGGAATTTTTTTGTGCTCTGGGATGATTTCTTTCGAAGCGAATATTTGTGTTCTCAGGAGATTTCTTTGGAAGCCAATATTTTGTCTTCTGGGGTAATATCGTTGAAAGAGAATTTTTTGTTTTCTCCGGTTTTTTCGATTGAAGCAAATTTTCGAAGTATAGTATCATTTCGTTGGAAGCGTGTTTTCTATGCTCTGGAGTCATTTCGTTGGAAGCGAATTTTTTGTGTTCTGGGGTGATTTCGTTGGAAGGGAATTTTTTGTGCTCTGGGGTGATTTGATTGGAAGCTAATATTTGTGTTCTCAGGATATTTCGTTGCAAGCGAATTTTTTGTGCTCTGGGGTGATTTCGTTGAAAGCGAATTTTTTATGTTCTAGGGTGATTTTGTTGGAAGCGAATTTTTTGTGCTCTGGGGTGATTTGGTTAGAAGGGAATTTTTTTTCTTCTGTGGTTATTTCGATGGAAGCCAATTTTTATGTTCTAGGGTGATTTCTTTGGAAGCGAATTTTTTGTGTTCTCGGGTCATTTCATTGCTTCATTGTTTTCTGTCTTCTGGAGTCATTTCGTTGGAAGCGAATTTTTTGTGCTCTCGGGTGATTTCATTGGAAGCGATATTTTGGTGTTCTCGGGTGATTTCTTTGAAAGGGAATTTTTGTGTTCTTGGGTGATTTCGTTGGATGCGAATTTTTTGTGCTCTGGGATGATATCTTTGGAAGCGAATATTTGTGTTCTCAGGAGTTTTCGTTGGAAAAGAATTTTTTGTCGTCTGGGGTAATATCGTTGGAAGAGAATTTTTTCTGTTCTCCGGTCATTTCGATGGAAGCAAATTTTGAAATAGTGTGTTATTTTGTTGGAAGCATTTTTTCTGTGCTCTGGAGTCATTTCGTTGGTAGCGAATTTTTTGTACTCTGTGGTGATTTCGTTGAAAGTGAATTTTTTGTGTTCTCGGGTGATTTCGTTGAAAGGGAATTTTTTGTGTTCTAGGGTCATTTCTTTGGAAGCCTGTTTTCTGTGCTCTGGAGTCATTTCGTTGGAAGCGAAATTTTTGTGTTCTGGGGTGATTTCATTGGAAGCGAATTTTTAGTGTTCTGTGGAAATTTTCTTGGAAGCGAATTTTTTGTGTCCTCCGGTTTTTTCGATGGAAGCATATTTTTGAAGTAGGGGGTCATTTTGTTGGAAGCGTGTTTTCTGTGCTCTGGAGTCCCTTGGTTGGAAGAGAATTTTTGGTGCTCTGGCGTGATTTCGTTGGAAGCGAATTTTTTGTGTTCTCGGGAGATTTCATTTAAAGGGATTTTTTTTGTGATCTGGGGTGATTTCGTTGGAAGCGCATTTTTTGTATTCTGGGGTAATTACTTTGGAAGCGAATTTTTTGTGTTCTCGGGTGATTTCATTGAAAGGAAATTTTTATTGTTCTGGCATCATTTCATTGGAAGCGTGTTTTCTGTGCTCTGGAATCATTTCGTTTTAAGCTAATTTTTTGTGCTCTTGGGTGATTTCGTTGGAAGCAATTTTTTTGCTTTCTAGGGTGATTTCGTTGAAAGGGAATTTTTTGCGTTCTGGGGTCATTTCGTTGGAAGGAATTTTTTTGTGCTCTGGGGTGATTGGGTTGGAAGCATGTTTTCTGTGCTCTGTAATCATTTCGTTGGAATCGAATTTTTTGTGTTCTGCGATGATTTCGATGGAAGGAAATTTTTTCCGTTCTGGGGTAATTTTGTGGGAAGCGAATATTTTTGTTCTCAGGTGATTTATTGGAAGGGAATTTTTTGTGCACTGGGGTGATTTCGTCGGAAGCAAATTTTTTCTATTCTGGGGTAATTTCGTTGGAAGTGAATTTTTTTGTTCTCAGGTGATTTCATTGAAAGTGAATTTTTTGTGTTCTCGGGTCATTTCATTGCTACATTGTTTTCTGTGCTCTGGAGTCATTACGTTAGAAGCGAATTTTTTGTGTTCTCGGTTGATTTCTTTGGCCGCGAATTTTTAGTGTTCTGGGGTCATTTAGTTGTAAGCGTGTTTTCTGTGTTCGGGAGTCATTTCGATGGAAGCGAATTTTTTGTGCTCTGGGGTGATTTCGTTGGAAGCAAATTTTTTGTGTTCTGGGTGATTTCGTTGGAAGCGAATTTTTTGTGTTCTGGCATAATTTCGTTGGAAGCGAATTTTTTGTGGTCTTGGGTATTTTTTATGGAAGCAAATTTTTTGTGTTCAGGGGTGATTTCGTTGGAAGCCTGTTTTCTGTGCTCTGGAGTCATTTGGTTGGAAGCGAATTTTTTGGGTTCTGGGGTGAATTGCTTGGAAGCTAATTTTTTGTGTTCTCTGGTGATTTCGTTGGCCGCGAATTTTTAGTGTTTTGGGGTCATTTCGTTGGAAGCGTGTTTTCTGTGCTCTGGAGTCATTTCGTTGGAAGCGAATATTTGTGTTCTCAGACGATTTCGTTGCAAGCGAATTTTTTGTGTTCTCCGGTTTTTTCGATGGAAGCAAATTTTTGAAGTAGGGGCCATTTCGTTGGAAGCTCGTTTTCTGTGCTCTGGAGTAATTTCGTTGGAAGGGAATTTTTGGTGCTTTGGGCTGATTTCGTTGGAAGCGAATTTTTTGTGTTCTGGTGTGATTTTGTTGGAAGCGAATTTTTGGTGCTCTGGGGTGATTTGATTGGAAGCTAATATTTGTGTTCTCAGGATATTTCATTGCAAGCAAATTTTTTGTGTTCTGGTGTAATTTCGTTGGAAGCGAATTTTTTGTGTTCTCCGGTTTTTTCGATGGAAGCAAATTTTTTAAATAGAGGGTCATTTCGTTGGAAGCGTGTTTTCTGTGCTCTGGAGTCATTTCTTTGGCAGTGAATATTTTGTGCTCTGGGGTGATTTTGTTGGAAGCGAAATTTTTGTGTTCTCGGGTAATTTCGTTGAAAGGGAATTTTTTGTGTTCCAGGGTGATTTCGTTGGAAGCGAATTTTTTTGTGCTCTGGGATGATTTCTTTGGAAGCAAATATTTGTGTTCTCAGGAGAGATCGTTTGAAGCGAATTTATTGTGTTCTGGGGTAATTTCGTTGGAAGCGAATTTTTTGTGTTTTCGGGTGATTTCGATAGAAGCAAATTTTTGGAATATGGGGTCATTTCCTTGGTACCGTGTTTTCTCTGCTCTGGAGTCATTATGTTGGAAACTAATTTTTTGTGTTCTGGGGTGATTTCGTTGGAAGCGAATTTTTTGTGTTCTCGGGTGATTTCAATGGAAGCAAATTTTTGAATTATGGGATCATTTCTTTGGGAGTGTGTTTTCTGTGCTCTGGAGTCATTCTGTTTAAAAGCGAATTTTTTGTGTTCTGGGGTGATTTCGTTGGAAGTGAATATTCTTGTTCTCAGAAGATTTCGTTGGAAGCGAATTTTTTGTTTTCTCTGGTTTTTTCAATGGAAGCAAATTTTTGAAGCCGGGGGTCATTTCGTTGGAAGTGTGTTTTCTATGCTCTGGAGTCATTTCGTTGGAAGCGAATTTTTTGTGTTTTGTGGTGATTTCATGGAAGCAAATTTTTTTTGTTCTGGGGTAATTTCGTTGGAAGCAATTTTTTGTGTTCTGGGGTAATTTCGTTGGAAGTGAATTTTTTGTGTTCTCGGGTCATTTCAATGGAAGCAAATTTTTGAAGTAGGGGGTCATTTCTTTGGAAGCTTGTTTTCTGTGCTCTGGAGTAATTTCGTTGGAACGGAATTTTTTGTGCTTTGGGCTGATTTCGTTGGAAGCAAATTTTTTGTGTTCTAGTGTGATTTCGTTGAAAGGGAATTTTTTGTGTTCTAGGGTGATTTTGTTGGAAGCAAATTTTTTGTGCTCTGTGGTGATTTCGAAGGAACCAAATTTTTTCTGTTCTGTGGTAATTTTGTTGGACCTAAATTTTTGGTTTTCTCCGGTTTTTTTGATGGAAGCAAATTTTTGAAGCAGGGGGTCATTTCGTTGGAAGCGTGTTTTCTGTGCTCTGGAGTCATTTCGTTGGAAGCGAATTTTTGTGTTCTGGGGTGATTTCGTTGGAAGCAAATTTTTTGTGTTCTGGGGTAATTTCGTTGGAAGCGAATTTTTTGTGTTATGGGGTCATTTCGATGGAAGCCAATTTTTGAAATAGGGGGACATTTCGTTGGAAGCTTGTTTTCTGTGCTCTGGAGTCAGATCGTTGGAAGGGAATTTTTTGTGCTTTGGGGTGATTTCGTTGGAAGCCAATTTTTTGTGTTCTAGTGTGATTTCATTGAAAGGAAATTTTTTGTGTTCTAGGGTGATTTCGTTGGACATGAATTTTTTGTTTTCTCGGGTGATTTCATCGAAAGGGAATTTTTGGTGTTCTATGGTGATTTCGTTGGAAGCGAACTTTTTTTGCTCTGGGATGATTTCTTTGGAAGCGAATATCTGTGTTCTCAGGAGATTTCGTTGCAAGCGAATTTATTTTGTTCTGAGGTAATTTCGTTGGAAGCGAATTTTTTGTATTCTCAAGTGATTTCAATGGAAGCAAATTTTTGAAATATGAGGTCATTTCGCTGGAAGCATGTTTTCTGTGCTTTGGAGTCATTTCTTTGGAAGCGAATTTTTTGTGCTCTGGGGTGATTTCTTTGGAAGCTAATATTTGTGTTCTCAGGACATTTCGTTGCAAGCGAATTTTTTGTGTTCTGCTGTAATTTCTTTGGAAGCGAATTTTTTGTGTTCTCTGGTGATTTCGATGGAAGCAAATTTTTGAAGTATGGTATCATTTAGTTGGAAGCGTGTTTTCTGTGCTCTGGAGTCATTTCGTTGGAAGCGAATTTTTTGTGTTCTGGGGTGATGTCATTGGAAGCGAATATTTGTGTTCTCAGAAAATTTCATTGCAAGCGAATTTTTTGTGTTCTGTGGTAATTTCATTGGAAGCGAATTTTTTATGTTCTCCGGTTTTTCGGTGGCAGCAAATTTTTTAAGTAGGGGGTCATTTCGTTGGAATCGTGTTTTATGTGCTCTGGAGTCATTTCGTTGGAAGGGAATGTTTTGTGCTCTGGGGTGATTTCATTGGAAGCTAATTTTAATGTGTTCTAGTGTGATTTCGTTGGAAGCGAATTTTTTGTGTTGTGGGGTTATTTTGATGGAAGCAAATATTTTCTGTTCTGTGGTAATTTCGTTGGACGTGAATTTTTTGTGTTCTCAGGTGATTTCGTTGAAAGGGAATTTTTTGTGTTCTAGGGTGATTTCGTTGGAAGCGAATTTTTTGTGCTCTGGGATGATTTCTTTGGAATCGAATATTTGTGTTCCCAGGAGATTTCGTTGGAAGCAATTTTTTTGTGTTCTGGGGTAATTTCTTTGGAAGCGCAATTTTTGTGTTCTCGGGTGATTTCGATGGAAGCAAATTTTTGAAGTATGGGGTCATATCGTTGGAAGTGTGTTTTCTGTGCTCTGGAGTCATTTCATTGGAAGCAAATTTTTCGTGCTCCGGGGCGATTTCATTGGAAGCAAATATTTGTGCTCACAGGAGATTCCTTGGAAAAGAATTTTTTGTCTTCTGGGGTTTTATCGTTGGAATAGAATTTTTTGTCTTCTCCGGGTTTTTCGATGGAAGCAAATTTTTGAAATAGGGGGTCATTTCGTTGGAATCATGTTTTCTGTGCTCTGGAGTCATTTTTTTGAAAGGGAAGTTTTTGTGCTCTGGGGTGATTTCGTTCGAAGTGAATTTTTTGTGTTCTCGGGTGATTTCGTTGAAAAAGCTTATTTTTTGTGTTCTAGCATGTTTTCGTTGGAAGCAAATTTTTTTGTATTCTGGGGTGATGTCGTTGGAAGCGAATTTTTTTGTGCTCTGGGATGATTTCATTGGAAGCGAATATTTGTGTTCTCAGGAGTTTTCGTTGGAAAAGAATTTTTTTCTCCTGGGGTATTAGCGTTGGAAGAGAATTTTTTGTGTTCTACGGTTTTTTTTGATGGAAGCAAATTTTTGAAGTAGGGGGTCATTTCGTTGCGAGCGTGTTTTCTGTGCTCTGGAGTCATTTCGTTTGAAGAGAAATTTTTGTGCTCTGGGATGATTTCTTTGGAAGCCAATATTTGTATTCTCAAGAGATTTCTTTAGAAGTGAATTTTTTCTGTTCAGGTGTAATTTCGTTGGAAGCGAATTTTATCTGTTCTCTGGTCTTTTCCATGGAAGAAAATTTTTGAAGTCTGAGGTCATTTCTTTGGAAGCGAATTTTTTGTGCTTTGGGGTGATTTTGTTGGAAGAGAATTTTTTGTGTTTTCGGGTGATTTCCATGGAAACAAATTTTTGAAGTACGGGGTCATTTCTTTGCAAGCGTGTTTTCTGTGCTCTGGAGTCACTTTGTTGTAAGCGAATTTTTTGTGCTCTGGTGTGATTTCTTTGGAAGCGAATATTTATGTTCTCTGGAGATTTGGTTGCAAGCGAATTTTTTATTTTTTGGGTAATTTAGTTGGAAGTGAATTTTTTGTGTTCTACTGTTTTTCAATGGAAGAAAATTTTTGACGTAGGGGGTCATTTCGTTGGAAGAGAATTTTTTGTGCTCTGGGGTGATTTCGTTGGAAGCGAATTTTTTGTATCCCCTGTTCATATTGTTGAAAGCGAATTTTTTATGTTCCAGGGTGATTTCGTTGTAAGCAAATTTTTTGCGCTCTGGGGTGATTTGGTTGGAAGCGAATATTTTGTCTTCTCTGGTGATTTCGATTGAAGCGAATTTTTTATGTTCTAGGGTCATTTTACGGGAAGCGAATTTTTTGTGCTCTGTGGTGATTACGTTGGAAGTGAATTTTTTTTTCTCGGGTGATTTTGTTGAAAGCGAATGATTTGTGTTCGAGGTGATTTTGTTGGTAGCGAATTTTTTGTGTTCTGGGGTCATTTCTTTGTAAGCGTGTTTTCTGTGCTCTGGAGTCATTTCGTTGGAAGCCAATTTTTGTGCTCTGGTGTGATTTTGTTGAAAGCGAATTATTTGTGTTCGAGGTGATTTTGTTGGCAGCAAATTTTTTGTGTTCTGGGGTGATTTCATTGAAAGAGAATTTTTTGTGTTCTCGGGTGATTTCGTTGAAAGGAATTTTTGTGTTCAAGGGTGCTTTCGTTGGAAGCGAATTTTTTGTGCTCTGGTGTGATTTCTTTGGAAGCGAATATTTATGTTCTCTGGAGATTTGGTTGCAAGCGAATTTTTTATTTTTTGGGTAATTTAGTTGGAAGTGAATTTTTTGTGTTCTACTGTTTTTCAATGGAAGAAAATTTTTGACGTTGGGGGTCATTTCGTTGGAAGAGAATTTTTTGTGCTCTGGGGTGATTTCGTTGGAAGCGAATTTTTTGTATCCCCTGTTCATTTTGTTGAAAGCGAATTTTTTATGTTCCAGGGTGATTTCGTTGTAAGCAAATTTTTTGCGCTCTGGGGTGATTTGGTTGGAAGCGAATATTTTGTCTTCTCTGGTGATTTCGATTGAAGCGAATTTTTTATGTTCTAGGGTCATTTTACGGGAAGCGAATTTTTTGTGCTCTGTGGTGATTACGTTGGAAGTGAATTTTTTTTTCTCGGGTGATTTTGTTGAAAGCGAATGATTTGTGTTCGAGGTGATTTTGTTGGTAGCGAATTTTTTGTGTTCTGGGGTCATTTCTTTGTAAGCGTGTTTTCTGTGCTCTGGAGTCATTTCGTTGGAAGCCAATTTTTGTGCTCTGGTGTGATTTTGTTGAAAGCGAATTATTTGTGTTCGAGGTGATTTTGTTGGCAGCAAATTTTTTGTGTTCTGGGGTGATTTCATTGAAAGAGAATTTTTTGTGTTCTCGGGTGATTTCGTTGAAAGGAATTTTTGTATTCAAGGGTGCTTTCGTTGGAAGCGAGTTTTTTGTGCTCTGGGATGATATCTTTGGAAGCGAATATTTTTGTTCTCAGGAGATTTCGTTGGAAAAGAATTTTTTGTCTACTGCGGTAATCTTGTTGGAAGTGAATTTTTTGTGTTCCCCGGTATTTCGATGGAAGCAAATTTTTGATATAGGGGGTCATTGCCTTGGAAGCGTGTTTTTGTGCTCTGGAGTCATTTCGTTGGAAGCAAATTTTTTGTGTTCTGGGGTAACTTCATTGGAAGCGAATTTTTTGTGTTCTGGGGTGATTTCGATTGTAGGAAATTTTTGAAGTATGGGATCATTTCGTTGGAAGTGTGTTTTTTGTGCTCTGGGTTGATTATGTTGGAAGCGAATTTTTTGTATTCTCAGGTGATTTTGTTGAAAGGGAATTTTTTGTGCTCTGGGATGATTTCTTTAGAAGTGAATATGTATTTGTGTTCTCAGAAGATTTCGTTGGAAGCAAATTTTTTTGTGTTCTGGGGTCATTTCTTTGGAAATGAATTTTTTGTGTTCTCTGGTTTGTTTGATGGAAGCAAATTTTTGAAGGAGGGGGTCATTTCGTTGGAACCGTGTTTTCTGTGCTTTGGAGTCATTTCGTTAGAAGCAAATTTTTTTGTCCTCTGGAGTGATTTCTTTGGAAGCGAATTTTCTGTGTTCTGCTGTACTTTCGTTGGAAGTGAATTTTTTGTGTTCTCGGGTGATTTCGATGGAAGCCAATTTTTTAAGTATGGGATCATTTCCTTGGAAGCATGTTTTCTGTGCTCTAGAGTCATTTCGTTGGAAGAGAATTTTTTGTGGTCTGGGGTGATTTTGTTGGAAGCGAATTTTTTGTGTTCTAGGGTAATTTCGTTGGAAGCGAATTTTTTGTGTTCTGGGGTGATTTCGTTGAAAGGGAAATTTTAGTGTTCTGGGGTTATTTTGTTGGAAGCGAATTTTTTGTACTCTGGTATGTTTTCTTTGGAAGCGAATATTTGTGTTCTCAGGAGATTTCGTTGGAAGCGAATTTTTTGTGTTCTGGGGTAATTTCGATGGAATAGAAATTTTTGTGCTCTCAGGATTTTTCGATGGAAGCAAATTTTTAAAGTAGGGAGTCATTTTTTTGGAAGCGTAATTTCTGTGCTCTGGAGTCATTTCGTTGGAAGCGAATATTTTGTTCTCTGGGGTGATTTCGTTGGTAGCACATTTTCTGTGTTCTGGGATCATTTCGTTGGAAGTGAATTTTTTGTGTTCTCGGGTGATTTCGATGGAAGCCAATTTTTGAAGTATGGGATAATTTCCTTGGAAGCGTGTTTTCTGTGCTCTGGAGTCATTTCGTTGGAAGAGAATGTTTTGTGGTTTGGGGTGATTTTGTTGGAAGCGAAATTTTTGTGTTCTAGGTTAATTTCGTTGGAAGCGAATTTCTTGTGTTCTGGGGTAATTTCGTTGGACGTGAATTTTTTGTGTTCTCGGGTGATTCTTTGAAAGGAAATTTTTTATGTTCTAGGGTTATTTTGTTGGAAGCGATTTTTTTTTGTGCTCTGGGCTGATTTCTTTAGAAGTGAGTATTTGTGTTCTCAGAAGATTTCGTTGGAAGCGAATTTTTTTGTGTTCTGGGGTCATTTCTTTGGAAATGAATTTTTTGTGTTCGCCGGTTTGTTTGATGGAAGCAAATTTTTGAAGGAAGGGGTCATTTCGTTGGAAGCGTGTTTTCTGTGCTCTGGAGTCATTTCTTTGGAAGCGAATTTTTTGTCCTCTGGGGTGGTTTCGTTGGAAGCGAATTTTTTGTGTTCTCAGGTGATTTCCTTGAAAGGGAATTTTTTGTGTCCTGGGGTCATTTCGTTGGAAGCAAATTTTTTGTGTTCTGGGGTGATTTCGTTGGAAGCGAATATTTTGTGTTCTGGGGAGATTTCATTGGGGGCGAATATTTGTGTTCTCAGAAGATTTCGTAGCAAAGGAATTTTTTCAGTTCTCCGGTTTTTTCGATGGAAGTAAATTTTTGAAGTAGGAGGTCATTTCGTTGGAAGAGAATTTTTTGTGTTCTGGGGTGATTTCGTTGGAAGCGAATATTTTGTGTTCTGGGGAGATTTCGTTGGAAGCGAATATTTGTGTTCTCAGAAGATTTCGTTGCAAGCGAATTTTTTCTGTTCTCCGGTTTTTTGGATGGAAGTAAATTTTTGATGTAGGAGGTCATTTCGTTGGAAGCATGTTTTCGGAGCTCTGGAGACATTTCGTTGGACGTGAATTTTTTGTGCTCTGGGTTGATTTCGTTGGAAGCGAATTTTTTGTGCTCTGGGGTGATTTCGTTGGAAGCGAATTTTTTGTGTTCTGGGGTGATTTCGTTGAAAGGGAATATTTGGTGTTCTGGGGTGATTTCGTTGGAAGTGAATTTTTTGTGCTCTATGATGTTTTCTTTGGAAGCGAATATTTGTGTTCTCAGGAGATTTCGTTGCAAGCAAAATTTTTGTGTTCTGGGGTAATTTCATTGAAATGGAATTTTTTATGTTCTAGGGTGATTTCGTTGGAAGCAAATTTTTTGTGCTCTGGAGTGATTTGGTTGGAAGCAAATTTTTTGTCTTCTATGGTGATTTCGATGGAAGCGAATTTTTTATGTTCTAGAGTGATTTCGTTGAAAGCAAATTTTTTGTGTTCTGGAGTCATTTCATTGGAAGCGTGTTTTCTGTGCTCTGGAGTCATTTTGTTGTAAGCGAATTTTTTGTGCTCTGGGTTGATTATGTTGGAAGCGAATTTTTTGTATGCTTGGGTGATTTCGTTGAAAGGGAATTTTTTGTGTTCTAGGGTGATTTTGTTGGAAGCGAATTTTTTGTGCTCTGGGATGATTTCTTTAGAAGTGAATATTTGTGTTCTCAGAAGATTTCATTGGAAGCGAATTTTTTTGTGTTCTGGGGTCATTTCTTTGGAAATGAATTTTTTGTGTTCTCCGGTTTGTTTGATGGAAGCAAATTTTTGAAGGAGGGGGTCATTTCGTTGGAAGCGTGTTTTCTGTGCTCTGGAGTCATTTCGTTGGAAGCGAATTTTTTGTCCTCTGGGGTGATTTCGTTGGAAGCGAATTTTTTGTGTTCTGGTGTGATTTCGTTGGAAGCGAATATTTTGTGTTCTGGGGAGATTTCATTGGAAGCGAATATTTGTGTTCTCAGAAGATTTCGTTGCAAGCGAATTTTTTCTGTTCTCCGGTTTTTTCGATGGAAGTAAATTTTTGAAGTGGGAGGCCATTTCGTTTAAAGCATGTTTTCGGAGCTCTGGAGTCATTTCGTTGGAAGCGATATTTTTCTGCTCTGGGTTGATTTCGTTGGAAGCGAATTTTTTGTGTTCTGGGGTGATTTCGTTGAAAGGCAATTTTTGGTGTTCTAGGGTGATTTCGTTGGAAGCGAATTTTTTGTGCTCTGGGATGTTTTCTTTGGAAGCGAATATTTGTGTTCTCAGGAGATTTCGTTGCAAGCGAATTTTTTGTGTTCAAGGGTAATTTCATTGAAAGGGAATTTTTTATGTTCTAGGGTGATTTCGTTGGAAGCAAATTTTTTGTGCTCTGGAGTGATTTGGTTGGAAGCGATTTTTTTTGTCTTCTATGGTGATTTCGATGGAAGCAAATTTTTTATGATCTAGGGTGATTTCGTTGAAAGCGAATTTTTTGTGTTCTGGAGTCACTTCATTGGAAGCGTGTTTTCTGTGCTCTGGAGTCATTTTGTTGGAAGCGAATTTTTTGTGCTCTGGGATGTTTTCTTTGGAAGCGAATATTTTTGTTCTCAGGAGATTTCATTGGAAGCGAATTTGTTGTGTTCTGGGGTAATTTCGATGGAATAGAAATGTTTGTGCTCTCACGACTTTTGGATGGAAGCAAATTTTTGAAGTAGGGAGTCATTTCGTTGGAAGCGTGTTTTCTGTGCTCTGGAGTCATTTCGTTGGAAGCGAATTTTTTGTGCTCTAATATGATTTCATTGGTAGCGCATTTTCTGTGTTCTGGGATAATTTCGTTGGTAGTGAATTTTTTGTGTTCTCGGGTGATTTCGATGGAAGCCAATTTTTGAAGTATGGGATCATTTCCTTGGAAGCGTGTTTTCTATGCTCTGGAGTCATTTCGTTGGAAGCGAATTTTTGTGGTCTGGGGTGATTTTGTTGGAAGCGAAATTTTTGTGTTCTAGGGTAATTT
This sequence comes from Meriones unguiculatus, assembly GCF_030254825.1. NCBI lineage: Eukaryota > Metazoa > Chordata > Mammalia > Rodentia > Muridae > Meriones > Meriones unguiculatus. Next base: position 71,075,323 of record NC_083353.1, read on the forward strand.
CGTTGGACGTGAATTTTTTGTGTTCTCGGGTGATTTCTTTGAAAGGAAATTTTTTATGTTCTTGGGTGATTTTATTGGAAACGAATTTTTTTGTGCTCTGGGATGATTTCTTTAGAAGTGAATATTTGTGTTCTCAAAAGATTTCGTTGGAAGCAGATTTTTTTGTGTTCTGGTGTCATTTCTTTGGAAATGAATTTTTTGTGTTCTCCGGTTTGTTTGATGGATGCAAATTTTTGAAGGAGGCGGTCATTTCTTTGGAAGCGTGTTTTCTGTGCTCTGGAGTCATTTCGTTGGAAGCGAATTTTTTGTCCTCTGGGGTGATTTCGTTGGAAGCGAATTTTTTGTGTTCTCGGGTGATTTCCTTGAAAGGGAATTTTTTGTGTTCTGGCTTCATTTCGTTGGAAGCGAATTTTTTGTGTTCTGGAGTGATTTCGTTGGAAGCGAATATTTTGTGTTCTGGGGAGATTTCGTTGGAAGCGAATACTTGTGTTCTCAGAAGATTTCGTTGCAAGCGAATTTATTCTGTTCTCCGTTTTTTTCGATGGAAGTAAATTTTTGAAGTAGGAGGTCATTTCGTTGGAAGCATGTTTTCGGAGCTCTGGAGTCATTTTGTTGGAAGCGAATTTTTTGTGCTCTGGGGTGATTTCGTTGGAAGCGAATTTTTTGTGTTCTAGGGTAATTTCATTGGAAGCGAATTTCTTGTGTTCTGGGGTAATTTCGTTGGACGTGAATTTTTTGAGTTCTCGGGTGATTTCTTTGAAAGGAAATTTTTTATGTTCTAGGGTGATTTTCTTGGAAACAATTTTTTTTGTGCTCTGGGATGATTTCTTTAGAAGTGAATATTTGTATTCTCAAAAGATTTCATTGGAAGCGGATTTTTTTGTGTTCTGGGGTCATTTCTTTGGAAATGAATTTTTTGTGTTCTCCGGTTTGTTTGATGGAAGCAAATTCTTGAAGCAAGGGGTCATTTCATTGGAAGCGTGTGTTCTGTGTTCTGGAGTCATTTCGTTGGAAGCGAATTTTTTGTCCTCTGGGGTCATTTCGTTGGAAGCGAATTTTTTGTGTTCTCGGGTGATTTCCTTGAAAGGGAATTTTTTGTGTTCTGGGGTCATTTCGTTGGAAGTGAATTTTTTGTGTTCTGGAGTGATTTCTTTGGAAGCGAATATTTTGTTTTCTGGGGAGATTTCGTTGGAAGCGAATATTTGTGTTCTCAGTAGATTTCGTTGCAAGCGAATTTTTCTGTTCTCCGGTTTTTTCGATGGAAGTAAATTTTTGATGTAGGAGGTCATTTCGTTGGAAGCATGTTTTCAGAGCTCTGGAGTCATTTCGTTGGAAGCGAATTTTGTGTGCTGTAGGTTGATTTCGTTGGAAGCGAATTTTTTGTGTTCTGGGGTGATTTCGTTGAAAGGGTATTTTAGGTGTTCTGGGGTGATTTCTTTGGAAGCGAATTTTTTGTGATCTGGGATGTTTTCTTTGGAAGCGAATATTTGTGTTCTCAGAAGATTTCCTTGCAAGCGAATTTTTTGTGTTCTGGGGTAATTTCATTGAAAGGGAATTTTTTATGTTCTAGGGTGATTTCTTTGGAAGCAAGTTTTTGTGCTCTGGAGTCATTTCATTGGAAGCGTGTTTTCTGTGCTCTGGAGTCATTTTTTGGAAGCAAATTTTTTGTGCTCTGGGTTGATTATGTTGGAAGCGAATTTTTTGTATTCTCGGGTGATTTTGTTGAAAGGGAATTTTTTGTGTTCGAGGGTGATTTCGTTGGAAGCGAATTTTTTGTGCTCTGGGATGTTTTCTTTGGAAGTGAATATTTGTATTCTCAGGAGATTTCGTTGGAAGCGAATTTTTTGTGTTCTGGGGTAATTTCGTTGGAATAGAAATATTTGTGCTCTCAGGATTTTTCGATGGAAGCAAATTTTTTAAGAAGGGAGTCATTTCTTTGGAAGCATGTTTTCTGTGCTCTGGAGTCATTTCTTTGGAAGCGAATATTTTGTTCTCTGGGGTGATTTCGTTGGTAGCGCATTTTCTCTCTTCTGGGATATTTTCGTTGGAAGTGAATTTTTTGTGTTCCCCGGTGATTTCGATGGAAGCCAATTTTTGAAGTATGGGATCATTTCCTTGGAAGTGTGTTTTCTGTGCTCTGGAGTCATTTTGTTGGAAGCAAATTTTTTGTGTTCTGTGGTGATTTCTTTGGAAGCGAATATTTTGTGTTCTGGGGAGATTTCGTTGGAAGCAAATATTTGTGTTCTCAGAAGATTTCGTTGCAAGCAAATTTTTTCTGTTCTCCGGTTTTTTTCGATGGAAGTAAATTTTTGAAGTAGGAGGTCATTTCGTTGGAAGCATGTTTTCGGAGCTCTGGAGTCATTTCGTTGGAAGCGAATTTTTTGTGCTCTGTGTTGATTTCGTTGAAAGTGAATTTTGGGTGTTTTGGGGTGATTTCGTTGGAAGCGAATTTTTTGTGTTCTGGGGTGATTTCGTTGAAAGGGAATTTTGGGTGTTCTGGGGTGATTTCGTTGGAAGCGAATTTTTTGTGCTCTGGGATGTTTTCTTTGGAAGCGAATATTTGTGTTCTCAGGAGATTTCATTGCAAGCTAATTTTTTGTGTTCTGGGGTAATTTCATTGAAAGGGAATTTTTTATGTTCTAGGGTGATTTCATTGAAAGCAAATTTTTTGTGCTCAGGAGTGATTTGCTTGGAAGTGAATTTTTTGTCTTCTATGGTGATTTCGATGGAAGCGAATATTTTATTTTCTAGGGTGATTTCGTTGAAAGCTAATTTTTTGTGCTCTTGGATGTTTTCTTTGGAATAGAATATTTTTGTTCTCAAGTGATTTCGTTGGAAGCGAATTTTTTGTGTTCTGGGGTAATATCATTGGAATAGAAATTTTTGTGCTTTCAGGATTTTTCGATGGAAGCAAATTTTTGAAGTAGGGAGTCATTTCGTTGGAAGCGTGTTTTCTGTGCTCTGGAGTCAATTCGATGGAAGCGAATTTTTGGTGCTCTGGGGTGATTTCGTTGGAAGCGCATTTTTTGTGTTCTGGGATCATTTCGTTGGAAGTGAATTTTTGTGTTCTCGGGTGATTTCGATGGAAGCCAATTTTTGAAGTATGGGATCATTTCCTTGGAAGCGTGTTTTCTGTGCTCTGGAGTCATTTCGTTGGAAGACAATTTTTTGTGCTCTGGAGTGATTTTGTTGGAAGTGAAAATTTGTCTTCTGTGGTGATTTCGATGGATGCGAATTTTTTATGTTTTAGGGTGATTTCGTTGGAAGCGAATTTTTTGTGCTCTGGGATGATATCTTTGGAAGCGAATATTTGTGTTCTCAGGATATTTCGTTGGAAAAGAATTTTTTCTTCTGGGGTAATATCGTTGGAAGTGAATTTTTTGTGTTCTCCTTTTTCTTCGATGGAAGCAAATTTTTGAAGTAGGGGGTCATTTCATTGGAAGCCTGTTTTCTGTGCTCTGGAGTCACTTCGTTGGAAGGGAATTTTTGGTGCTCAGGGGTGATTTCGTTGGAAGCACATTTTTTTGTGTTCTCGGGTGATTTCTTTAAAAGAGAATATTTTGTGTTCTAGGGTGATTTCGTTGGAAGCGAATTTTTTGTGTTCTCGGGTGATTTCGTGGGAAAACAATTTTTTGTCTTCTTGGGTAATATCTTTGGAAGAGAATTTTCTGTGTTCTTATATTATTTCTATGGAAGCAAATTTTGAAATATGTGGTCATTTCGTTGGAAGAGTGTTTTCTGTGCTCTAGAGGCATTTCTTTGGAAGCGAATTTTTTTTGTTCTGGGGTGATTTGGTTTTAAGCGAATATATGTATTCTCAGAAGATTTCATTGCAAGCGAATTTTTTTGATCTTGGGTAATTTCTTTGAAAGAGAATTTTTTATGTTCTAGGGTAATTTCGTTGGAAGAGAAGTTTTTGTGTTCTCAGGATTTTTCGATGGAAGCAAATTTTTGAAGTACGGAGTCATTTTGTTGGAAGCGTGTTTTCTGTGCTCTGGAGTCACTTCGTTGGAAGCAAATTTTTTGTGCTCTGGGGTGATTTCGTTGGAAGCGCATTTTTTGTGTTCAGGGATAATTTCGTTGGAAGTGAATTTTTTGTGTTCTCGGGTGATTTCGATGGAAGCCAATTTTTGAAGTATTGGATCATTTCCTCGGAAGCGTGTTTTCTGTGCTCTGGAGTCATTTCGTTGGAATCGAATTTTTTGTGCTCTGGGGTGATTTTGTCGGAAGCGAAATTTTTGTGTTCTCGGGTAATTTCGTTGGAAGCGATTTTTTTGTGTTCTGGGGTAATTTCGTTGGAAGCGAATTTTTTTGTGCTCTGGGATGATTTCTTTGGAAGCGAATATTTGTGTTCTCAGAAGATTTCCTTGCAAGCGAATTTTTTGTGTTCTGGGGTAATTTCGTTGGAAGCAAATTTTTTGTGTTCTGGGGTGATTTCGTTGGAAGCGAATATTTTGTGTTCTCGGGTGATTTCAATGGAAACAAATTTTTGAAGTATGGTATCATTTCGTTCGAAGCGTGTTTTCTGTGCTCTGGAGTCATTTCGTTGGAAGCGAATTTTTTGTGTTCTGGGGAGATTTCGTTGGAAGCGAATATTTGTGTTCTCAGAAGATTTCGTTGCAATCGAAATTTTCTGTTCTCCGGTTTTTTGATGGAAGTAAATTTTTGAAGTAGGAGGTCATTTCGTTGGAAGCATGTTTCGGTGCTCTGGAGTCATTTCGTTGGAAGCGAATTTTTTGTGCTCTGGGTTGATTTCGTTGGAAGCGAATTTTTTGTGTTCTCGGGTGATTTCTTTGAAAGGGAATTATTTGTGTTCTAGGGTGATTTCGTTGGAAGCGAATTTTTTTGTGCTCTGGGATGATTTCTTTCGAAGGGAATATTTGTGTTCTCAGGAGATTTCGTTGGAAGCGAATATTTGTGTTCTGGGGTAATTTCATTGAAAGCGAATTTTTTGTGTTCTCGGGTGATTTCAATGGAACCAAATTTTTGAAATATGGGGTCATTTCGTTGGAAGCTTGTTTTCTCTGCTCTCTAGTCATGTTGGAAGTGAATTTTTTGTGTTCTGGGGTGATTTCGTTGGAAGCGAATGTATGTGCTTTCAGAACATTTCGTTGCAAGCGAATATTTCGTGTACTGGCGTAATTTCGTTGGAAGCGAATTTTGTGTGTTCTCGGGTGATTTCGATGGAAGCAAATTTTTGAAGATTGGGACCATTTCGTTGGGAGTGTGTTTTCTGTGCACTGGAGTCATTGCGTTGAAAGCGAATTTTTTGTGTTCTGGGGTGATTTCGTTGGAAGCGAATATTCGTGTTCTCAGAAGATTTCGTTGCAAGCGAATTTTTTTGTGTTCTGGGGTAATTTCCTTTGAAGGGAATTTTTTGTTTTCTCCGGTTTTTTCCAATGAAGCAAATTTTTGAAGCAGGGGGTCATTTCGTTGGAAGTGTGTTTTCTGTGCTCTGGAGTCATTTCGTTGGAAGCGAAATTTTTGTGTTCTGCGGTGATTTCGTTGGAAGCAAATTTTTTGTGTTCTGGGGCAATTTCGTTGGAAGCGAATTTTTTGTGTTCTGGGGTGATTTCGTTGGAAGCGAATTTTTGGTGGTCTGGGGTGATTTCGTTGTAAGCGTGTTTTCTGTGGTCTGGAGTGATTACTTTGGAAGCGAATATTTGTGTTCTCCGGAGATTTCGTTGGAAGCGAATTTTTTGTGTTCTGGGGTAATATCCTTGGAAGCAGGTTTTATGTCCTTTGGAGTCATTTTGTTAGAAGCGAATTATTCTCTGTTTTGGTTTGATTTCTTTGGAAATGAAGTTTTTGAGATCTGGGTTGATTTGGTTGGAAACGAATTTTTTGTGTTCTGGTGTGATTTCTTTGGAAAGAATTTCTTGTCCTCTGGGATGATATCATTGGAAGCAAATTTCATCTGTTCTGGGGTAATTTTGTTGGAAGCGATTTTTTTCTGCTCTGGGGTGGTTTCGTTGGAAGCGAATTTTTTGTGTTCTCTGGTTATTTCGATGGAAGCGAATTTTTTTGTTCTGGGTTGATTTCGTTGGAAGCGAATTTTTTGTGTTCTGGGATGATTTCAGTGGATTCAAATTTTTGGTGTTCTGGCGTAATTTCTTAGGAAGCAGGTTTTATGTCCTTTGGAGTAATTTCGTTAGAAGCGAATTTTTCTCTGTTCTGGTGTGATTTTTTTGGAAATGAAGTTTTTGTGATCTGCGGTGATTTCGTTGGAAACGAATTTTTTGTGCTCTGGGGTGATTTCCTTTGAAGCGAATTTTTTGCCTTCTTGGGTAATTTCATTGGAAGCTAATTTTTTGTGTTCTCCGGTGATTTCTTTGTAAGCTAATTTTTTGTGATCTCGGGTGATTTCGATGGAAGCAAATTTTTTGTGATCTTGATTTTGTTGGAAATGATGTTTTTGTGATCGGGGTAATTTTTTTTGGAAGCGAACTTTTTTGTTCTGGGTTGATTTCGATCGAAGCGAATTTTTTTTGTGTTGTGGGGTGATTTCGTTGGAAGCGAATTCTTTGTGTTCTGGGGTAATATCTCTGGAAGCAGGTGTTATGTCCTTTGGAGTCATTTCGTTAGAAGCAAATTTTTCTCTTTTCTGGTGTGATTTCTTTGGAAATGAAGTTTTTGTGATCTGGGGTGATTTCGTTGGAAGAGAATTTTTTGTGTTCTGGTGTGATTTCTTTGGAAACGAATTTTTTGTCCTCTGTGGTGATTTCGTTGTAAGCAAATTTTTGTGTTCTAGGGTAATTTGTTTGGAAGCAAATTTTTTGCATTCTCGGGTGATTTCGTTGGAAGCAAATTATTTGTGTTCTAGGGTGTTTTCGTTGAAAACGAATTTTTTGTGCTCTGGGGTGATTTTGTTGGAAGCGAATATTTTGTGTTCCTCTGGTGATTTCGATGGAAGTGAATTTTTTGTTTTCTGGGGTAATTTCGTTGGAAGCAATTTTTTGTGGTCTGGGTTTATTTCGTTGTTAGCGAATTTTTTGAAGTATGGGGTGATTTCGTTGGAAGCGTGTTTTCTGTGCTCTGGGGTGATTTCGTTGGAAATGAATTTTTTGTGTTCTCAGGTGATTTCGATGGATGCGAATTTTTTGTGGTCTGGGATGATATCGTTGTTAGCGAATTTTTTGAAGTATGGGGTGATTTATTTGGAAGCGTGTTTCCTGTGCTCTGGAGTCATTTTGATGGAAGCGAATTTTTTGTGTTCTGGGTTGATTTCGATCGAAGCGATTTTTTTCTTTTCTGGGGAGATTTCAGTGAGAGCGAATTTTTGGCGTTCTGGGGTAATTTTGTTGGAAGAGGGTTTTATGTCCTTTGTAGTCATTTCATTGGAAGCGAATTTTTCTCTGTTCTGGTGTGATTTTGTTGGAAACACATTTTTTTTGCTCTGGAATGTTTTCGTTGTAAGAGAATGTTTTGTGTTCTGGGGTAATTTCATTGGAAGCGAATTTTTTTTGTGTGTGTGTTCTGGGGTTATTTCATTGGAAGGGAATTTTTTGTGATCTGGGGTAATTTCGTTGGAAGCGGGTTTTATGTCCTTTGGAGTCATTTCGTTAAAAGCGAATTTTTCTCTGTTCTGGTGTGATTTTTTTGGAAATGAAGTTTTTGTGATCTGGGGTGATTTCGTTGGTAGCGAATTTTTTGTGGTCTGGTGTGATTTCTTTGGAAACAAACTTTTTGTGTTCTAGGGTGATTTGATGGAAGCAAGTTTTTTGTGTTCTGGGGTCATTTCGTTGGTAGCGTGTTTTCTGTGCTCAGGAGTCATTTCGTTGGAAGCGAATTTTTTGTGTTCTCGGTTGATTTCGATGGAAGCAAATTTTTGAAGTATGGTATCATTTTGTTCGAAGCTTGTTTTCTGTGCTCTGGAGTCATTAAGTTGGAAGCGAATTTTTTGTGTTCCAGGGTGATTTCGTTGGAAGCGAATTTTTTTGTGCTCTGGGATGATTACATTGGAAGCGAATATTTGTGTTCTCAGGATATTTCTTTGGAAGCGAATTTTTTGTGTTCTTGGGTAATTTCGTTGGAAGCAAATTTTTTGTGTTCTAGGGTGATTTTGATGGAAGCAAATTTTTGAAGTAGAGGGCCATTTTGTTGGAAGCGTGTTTTCTGTGCTCTGGAGTAATTTCATTGGAAGTTAATTTTTTGTGCTCTGGGGCGATTGCGTTGGAAGCGAATATTTTGTGTTCTCGGGTGATTTCGTTGGAAGCGAATTTTTTGTGTTCTTTGGTGATTTACTTGAAAGCAAATTTTTTGTGTTCTGGGGTAATTTCGTTGGAAGCGAATTTTTTGTGTTCTCGGGTGTTTTCGATGGAAGCAAATTTTTGAAGTATGGGATCATTTCGTTGGAAGCGTGTTTTCTGTGCTCTAGAGTCATTTTGTTGGAAGCGAATTTTTTGTGTTCTTGGGTGATTTCGTTGGAAGCGAATATTCGTGTTCTCAGAAGATTTCGTTGCAAGCGAATTTTTTGTTTTCTGTGCTAATTTTGTTTGTGCGAATTTTTGGTGTTCTCAGGTGATTTCGATGGAAACAAATTTTTGAAGTAGGGGGTCATTTCTTTGGAAGCCTGTTTTCTGTGCCCTGGAGTCATTTCGTTGGAAGCGAATTTTTTGTGCTCTGGGTTGATTTCTTCGGAAGCGAATTTTTTGTGTTCTCGGGTGATTTAGATGGAAGCAAATTTTTGAAGTATGGGGTCATTTCGTTGGAAGCAAATTTTTTGTGTTCTGGGGTGATTTCGTTGGAAGCGAATTTTTTGTGCTATGGGGTGATTTTGTTGCAAACGAATTTTTTTGTCTTCTGTGGTGATTTCGATGGAAGCGATTTTTTTATGTTGTAGGGTGATTTCGTTGGAAGGGAATTTTTTGTGTTCTGGGGTCATTTCATTGGAAGTGTGTTTTCTGTGCTCTGGAGTCATTTCATTGGAAGGGAATTTTTTGTGCTCTGGGGTGATATCATTGGAAGCGAATTTTTTGTGTTCTCGGGTGATTTCGTTGAAAGTGAATTTTTTATGTTCTAGGCTGATTTCTTTCGAAGCTTATTTTTTGTGCTCTGGGGTGATTTGGTTGGAAGCGAATTTTTTGTCTTCTTTGGTGATTTCGATGGAAGTGAATTTTTTATGTTCTAGGGTGATTTCGTTGGAAGCGAATTTTTTCTACTCTGGAATGATATCTTTTGAAGCAAATATTTGTGTTCTCACGATATTTTGTTTTCCGTGCTCTCGAGTCATTTCGTTGGAATGTGAATTTTTTGTGCTCTGGGGTGATTTCGTTGGAATCGAATACTTGTGTTCTCAGGAGATTACGTTGCATGCGAATTTTTTGTGTTCTGAGGTGATTTCGTTGGAAGCGAATTTTTTTGTTCTCGGGTGATTTCGTTGGAAGGGAATTTTTGTGCTATAGTGTGATTTCGTTGGAAGCGAAATTTTTGTGCTCTGGGATGATATCTTTGGAAGCGAATGTTTGTATTCTCAGGAGATTTCGTTGGAAAAGAATTTTTGTCTTCTGGGGTAATATCATTGGAAGAGAATTTTTTGTGTTCTCCAGTTTTTTCGATGGAAGCAAATTTTTGAAGTACGGGGTCATTTCGTTAGAAGTGTGTTTTCTGTGCTCTGGAGTCATTTCGTTGGAAGCGAATTTTTTGTGCTCTGGGGTGATTTCGTTGGAAGCGAATATTGGTGTTCTCAGGAGATTTCGTTGCAAGTGAATTTTTTGTGTTCTGGGTTAATATCGTTGGAAGAGTACTTTTGTGTTCTCCGTTTTTTTCAATGGGAGTAAATTTTTGAAGTAGGTGGTCATTTCGTTGGAAGCATGTTTTCTGTGCTCTGGAGTCTTTTCGTTGGAAGCGACTTTTTTGTGCTCTGGGTTGGTTTCGTTGGAAGCGAATTTTTTGTGATCTGGGGTGATGTCGTTGAAAGGGAATTTTTTGTGTCTGGGGTGATTTCGTTGGAAGCAAATTTTTTGTGCTCCAGGATGTTTTCTTTGGAAGCGAATATTTGTGTTCTCAGGAAATTTCGTTGGAAGCGAATTTTTTGTGTTCTGGGGTAATTTCGTTGGAAGAGAAATTTTTGTGTGCTCAGGATGGAAGCAAATTTTTAAAGTAGGGGGTCATTTCGTTGGAAGCGTGTTTTCTGTGTTTTGGAGTCATTTCGTTGGAAGTAATTTTTTTGTGTTCTGGGGTGATTTCGTTGGAAGCGAATTTTTTGTGTTCTGGGGTAATGTCGTTGGAAGCGAATTTTTTGTGTTCTCCGGTGATTTTGTTGAAAGGGAATTTTTTGTGTTCTAGGGTGATTTCTTTGGAATCAAATATTTTGTGTTCTGCTTTGATTTCAATAGAAGCAAATATTTTCAGTTGTGTGGTAAATTCGTTGGACGTAAACTTTTTGTGTTCTCTGGTGATTTCGTTGAAAGGGAATTTTTGTGTTCTAGGTTGATTTCGTTGGAAGGGAATTTTTTGTGCTCTGGGATGATATCTTTGGAAGCGAATATTTGTGTTCTCAGGAGATTTCATTGTAAAAGAATTTTTTCTCTTCTGGGGTAATATCGTTGGAAGAGAATTTTTTGTGTTCCCCGGTTTCTTCAATGGAAGCAAATATTTGAAGTAAGGTGTCATTTCGTTCGAAACGAGTTTTCTGTGCTCTGGAGTCATTTCTTTGGAAGCGAATTTTTTGTGTTCTCAGATGATTTCAACGGAAACAAATTTTTGAAGTATGGTATCATTTCGTTCGAAGCGTGTTTTCTGTGCTCTGGAGTCATTTCGTTGGAAGCGAATATTTTGTGTTCTGGGGAGATTTCGTTGGAAGCGAATATTTGTGTTCTCAGAAGATTTCGTAGCAAGCGAATTTTTGCTGTTCCTCGGTTTTTTCGATGGAAGTAAATTTTTGAAGTAGGAGGTCATTTCGTTGGAAGCGAATTTTTTGTGTTCTGGAGTGATTTCGTTTGAAGCGAATATTTTGTGTTCTGGAGAGATTTCGTTGTAAGTGAATATTTGTGTTCTCAGAAGATTTCGTTGCAAGCGAATTTTTTCTGTTCTCCGGTTTTTTCGATGGAAGTAAATTTTTGAAGTAGGAGGTCATTTGGTTGGAAGTATGTTTTCGGAGCTCTGGAGTAATTTCGTTGGAAGCAAATTTTTTGTGCTCTGGGTTGATTTCGTTGGAAGCGAATTTTTTGTGTTCTGGGGTGATTTCGTTGGAAGTAAATATTTTGTGTTCTGGGGAGATTTCGTTGTAAGTGAATATTTGTGTTCTCAGAAGATTTCGTTGCAAGCGAATTTTTTCTGTTCTCGGTTTTTTTCGATGGAAGTAAATTTTTGAAGTAGGAGGTCATTTGGTTGGAAGTATGTTTTCGGAGCTCAGGAGTAATTTCGTTGGAAGCGAATTTTTTCTGCTCTGGGTTGATTTCGTTGAAAGGGAAATTTTGGTGTTCTGGGGTGATTTCGTTGGAAGTGAATTTTTTGTGCTATCGGATGTTTTTTTGGAAGCGAATATTTGTGTTCTCAGGAGATTTCGTTGGAAGCGAATTTTTTGTGTTCTGGGGTAATTTCATTGAAAGGGAATTTTTTATGTTCTAGGGTGATTGCGTTCGAAGCAAATTTTTTGTGCTCTGGAGTGATTTGGTTGGAAGCGAATTTTTTGTCTTCTATGGTGATTTCGATGGAAGCGAATTTTTTATGTTCTAGGGTGATTTCGTTGAAAGCAAATTTATTGTGTTCTGGAGTCATTTCATTGGAAGCATGTTTTCTGTGCTCTGGAGTCATTTTTTTGGAAGCAAATTTTTTGTCCTCTGGGTTGATTATGTTGGAAGCGAATTTTTTGTATTTTCGGTGATTTCGTTGAAAGGGAATTTTTTGTTCGAGGGTGATTTCGTTGGAAGCGAATTTTTTTCGCTCTGGGATGTTTTCTTTGGAAGCAAATGATTTCGTTAGAAGCAAATTTTTTGTGTTCTGGAGTAATTTCGATGGAATAGAAATTTTTGTGCTCTCAGGATTTTTCGATGGAAGCAAATTTTTGAAGTAGGGAGTCATTTTGTTGGAAGCGTGTTTTCTGTGCTCTGGAGTCATTTTGTTGTAAGTGAATTTTTTGTGCTCTGGGGTGATTTCGTTGGTAGCTCATTTTCTGTGTTCTGGGATAATTTCGTTGGAAATGAATTTTTTGTGTTCTCGGGTGATTTCGATGGAAGCCAATTTTTGAAGTATGGGATCATTTCTTTGGAAGCGTGTTTTCTGTGCTCTGGAGTCATTTCGTTGGAAGAGAATGTTTTGTGGTTTGGGGTGATTTTGTTGGAAGCGAAATTTTTGTGTTCTAGGTTAATTTCGTTGGAAGCGAATTTCTTGTGTTCTGGGGTAATTTCGTTGGACGTGAATTTTTTGTGTTCTCGGGTGATTTCTTTGAAAGGAAATTTTTTATATTCTAGGGTTATTTTGTTGGAAGCGAATTTTTTTTGCTCTGGGATGATTTCTTTAGAAGTGAGTATTTGTGTTCTCAGAAGATTTCGTTGGAAGCGAATTTTTTTTGTGTTCTGGGGTCATTTCTTTGGAAATGAATTTTTTGTGTTCTCCGGTTTGTTTGATGGAAGCAAATTTTTGAAGGAAGGGGTCATTTCTTTGGAAGCGTGTTTTCTGTGCTCTGGAGTCATTTCGTTGGAAGCGAATTTTTTGTCCTCTGGGGTGATTTCGTTGGAAGCGAATTTTTTTGTTCTCAGGTGATTTCCTTGAAAGGGAATTTTTTGTGTTCTGGGGTCATTTCGTTGGAAGCAAATTTTTTGTGTTCCGGGGAGATTTCGTTGGAAGCGAATATTTGTGTTCTCAGAAGATTTCGTTGCAAGCGAATTTTTTCTGTTCTCCGGTTTTATCGATGGAAGTAAATTTTTGAAGTAAGAGGTCATTTCGTTGGAAGCATGTTTTCGGAGCTCTGGAGACATTTCGTTGGACGTGAATTTTTTGTGCTCTGGGTTTATTTCTTTGGAAGCGAATTTTTTGTTCTCTGGGGTGATTTCGTTAGAAGCGAATTTTTTGTGTTCTGGGGTGATTTCGTTGAAAGGGAATTTTTGGTGTTCTGGGGTGATTTCATTGGAAGCGAATTTTTTGTGCTCTGGGATGTTTTCTTTGGATGCCAATATATGTGTTCTCAGGAGATTTCGTTGCAAGCGAATTTTTTGTGTTCTAGGGTAATTTCATTGAAATGGAATTTTTTATGTTCTAGGGTGATTTCGTTGGAAGCAAATGTTTTGTGCTCTGGAGTGATTTGGTTGGAAGCGAATTTTTTGTCTTCTATGTTGATTTCGATGGAAGCGATTTTTTTATGTTCTATGGTGATTTCGTTGAAAGCAAATTTTTTGTGTTCTGGAGTCATTTCATTGGAAGCGTGTTTTCTGTGCTCTGGAGTCATTTTGTTGGAAGCGAATTTTTTATGCTCTGCGTTGATTATGTTGGAAGCGAATTTTTTTGTATTCTCGGGTGATTTCGTTGAAAGGGAATTTTTTGTGTTCTAGGGTGTTTTGTTGGAAGCGAATTTTTTGTGCTCTGGGATGATTTCTTTAGAAGTGAATATTTGTGTTCTCAGAAGATTTCATTGGAAGCGAATTTTTTTGTGTTCTGGTTTCATTTCGATGGAATCGAATTTTTTGTATTCTGGGGAGATTTCGTTGGAAGCGAATATTTGTGTTCTCAGAAGATTTCGTTGCAAGAGAATTTTTTCTGTTTTCCGGTTTTTTCGGTGGAAGTAAATTTTTGAAGTAGGAGGTCATTTCGTTGGAAGCATGTTTTCGGAGCTCTGGAGTCATTTCGTTGGAAGCGAATTTTTTGTGCTCTGGGTTGATTATGTTGGAAGCGAATTTTTTGTATGCTCGGGTGATTTCTTTGAAAGGGAATTTTTTGTGTTCTAGGGTGATTTTGTTGGAAGCGAATTTTTTGTGCTCTGGGATGATTTCTTTAGGAGTGAATATTTGTGTTCTCAGAAGATTTCATTGGAAGCGAATTTTTTGTGCTCTGGGTTGATTATTTTGGAAGCGAATTTTTTGTGTTCTCGGGTGATTTCCTTGAAAGGGAATTTTTTGTATTCTGGGGTCATTTCGTTGGAAGCGAATTTTTTGTGCTCTGGGGTGATTTCGTTGGTAGCGCATTTTCTGTGTTCTGGGATAATTTCATTGGAAGCGAATTTTTTGTGTTCTCGGGTGATTTCAATGGAAGCCAATTTTTGAAGTATGGGATCATTTCCTGGAAGCGTGTTTTCTGTGCTCTGGAGTCATTTCGTTGGAAGAGAATTTTTTGTGGTCTGGGGTGATTTTGTTGGAAGCAAAATTTTTGTGTTCTAGGGTAATTTCGTTGGAAGCGAATTTCTTGTGTTCTGGGGTAATTTCGTTGGACGTGAATTTTTTGTGTTCTCGGGTGATTTCTTTGAAAGGAATTTTTTTTATGATTTAGGGTTATTTTGTTGGAAGCGAATTTTTCTGTGCTCTGGGATGACTTCTTTAGAAGTGAGTATTTGTGTTCTCAGAAGATTTCGTTGGAAACGAAATTTTTTGTGTTCTGGGGTCATTTCTTTGGAAATGAATTTTTTGTGTTCTCCGGTTTGTTTGATGGAAGCAAATTTTTGAAGGAGGGGGTCATTTCGTTGGAAGTGTGTTTTCTGTGCTCTGGAGTCATTTCGTTGGAAGTGAATTTTTGTGTCCTCGGGTGATTTCCTTGAAAGGGAATTTTTTGTGTTCTGGGGTGATTTCGTTGGAAGCGAATATTTTGTGTTCTGGGGAGATTTCATTGGAAGCGAATATTGGTCTTCTCAGAAGATTTCGTTGCAAGCGAAATTTTTCTGTTCTCCGGTTTTTTCAATGGAAGTAAATTTTTGAAGTAGGAGGCCATTTTGTTGGAAGCATGTTTTCGGAGCTCTGGAGTCATTTCGTTGGAAGCGAATTTTTTGTGCTCTGGGTTGATTTCGTTGGAAGCAAATTTTTTGTGTTCTGGGGTGATTTCGTTGAAAGGGAATATTTGGTGTTCTGGGGTGATTTCGTTGGAAGCGAATTTTTTGTGCTCTGGGATGTTTTCTTTGGAAGCGAATATTTGTGTTCTCAGGAGATTTCGTTGCAAGCGAAATTTTTGTCTTCTGGGGTAATTTCATTGAAAGGGAATTTTTTATGTTCTAGGGTGATTTCGTTGAAAGCGAATTTTTTGTGTTCTGGAGTCACTTCATTGGAAGCGTGTTTTCTGTGCTCTGGAGTCATTTTGTTGGAAGCGAATTTTTTGTGCTCTGGGATGTTTTCTTTGGAAGCAAATATTTTTGGTCTCAGGAGATTTCATTGGAAGCGAATTTGTTGTGTTCTGGGGTAATTTCGATGGAATAGAAATTTTTGTGCTCTCACGACTTTTGGATGAATGCAAATTTTTGAAGAAGGGAGTCATTTCGTTGGAAGCGAATTTTTTGTGCTCTAATATGATTTCGTTGGTAGCGCATTTTCTGTGTTCTGGGATAATTTCGTTGGAAGTGAATTTTTTGTGGTCTGGGGTGATTTTGATGGAAGCCAATTTTTGAAGTATGGGATCATTTCCTTGGAAGCGTGTTTTCTGTGCTCTGGAGTCATTTCGTTGGAAGAGAATGTTTTGTGGTCTGGGGTGATTTTGTTGGAAGCGAAATTTTTGTGTTCTAGGGTAATTTCGTTGGACGTGAATTTTTTGTGTTCTCGGGTGATTTCTTTGAAAGGAAATTTTTTATGTTCTAGGGTGATTTTATCGGAAACGAATTTTTTTGTGCTCTGGGATGATTTCTTTAGAAGTGAATATTTGTGTTCTCAAAAGTTTTCGTTGGAAGCGGATTTTTTTGTGTTCTGGGGTCATTTCTTTGGAAATGAATTTTTTGTGTTCTCCGGATTGTTTGATGGAAACAAATTTTTGAAAAAGGGGGTCATTTCGTTGGAAGCGTGTTTTCTGTGCTCTGGAGTCATTTCGTTGGAAGCGAATTTTTTGTCCTCTGGGGTGATTTCGTTGGAAGCGAATTTTTTGTGTTCTCGGGTGATTTCCTTGAAAGGGAATTTTTTGTGTTCTGGGGTCATTTCGTTGGAAGTGAATTTTTTGTGTTCTGGAGTGATTTCGTTGGAAGCGAATATTTTGTTTTCTGGGGAGATTTCATTGGAAGCGAATATTTGTGTTCTCAGTAGATTTCGTTGCAAGCGAATTTTTTCTGTTCTCCGGTTTTTTCGATGGAAGTAAATTTTTGAAGTAGGAGGTCATTTCGTTGGAAGCATGTTTTCGGAGCTCTGGAGTCATTTCGTTGGAAGCGAATTTTTTGTGCTCTGGGTTGATTTCGTTGGAAGCGAATTTTTTGTGTTCTGGGGTTATTTCATTGAAAGGGTATTTTTGGTGTTCTGGGGTGATTTCGTTGGAAGCGAATTTTTTGTGATCTGGGATGTTTTCTTTGGAAGCGAATATTTGTGTTCTCAGGAGATTTCGTTGGAAGCGAATTTTTTGTGTTCTGGGCTAATTTCATTGGAAGGGAATTTTTTATGTTCTAGGGTGATTTCGTTGAAAGCAAATTTTTTGTGTTCTGGAGTCATTTCATTGGAAGCGTGTTTTCTATGCTCTGGAGTCATTTTTTTGGAAGCAAATTTTTTGTGCTCTGGGTTGATTATGTTTGAAGCGAACTTTTTGTATTCTCGGGTGATTTCGTTGAAAGGGAATTTTTTGTGTTCGAGGGTGATTTCGTTGGAAGCGAATTTTTTGTGCTCTGGGATGTTTTCTTTGGAAGTGAATATTTGTGTTCTCAGGAGATTTCGTTGGAAGCGAATTTTTTGTGTTCTGGTGTAATTTCGTTGGAATAGAAATATTTGTGCTCTCAGGATTTTTGATGGAAGCAAATTTTTGAAGAATGGAGTCATTTCGTTGGAAGCGAATTTTTTGTGCTCTGGGGTGATTTCGTTGGTAGCGCATGTTCTGTGTTCTGGGATAATTTCGTTGGAAGTGAATTTTTTTTGTTCTCGGGTGATTTCGATGGAATCCAATTTTTGAAGTATGGGATCATTTCCTTGGATGCGTGTTTTCTGTGCTCTGGAGTCATTTCGTTGGAAGCAAATTTTTTGTGTTCTGTGGTGATTTCGTTGGAAGCGAATATTTTGTGTTCTGGGGAGATTTCGTTGGAAGCGAATATTTGTGTTCTCAGAAGATTTCGTTGCAAGCAAATTTTTTCTGTTCTCCGGTTTTTTCGATGGAAGTAAATTTTGAAGTAGGAGGTCATTTCGTTGGAAGCGAATATTTTGTGCTCTGTGCTGATTTCGTTGGAAGCGAATATTTTGTGTTCTGGGGAGATATCGTTGGAAGCAAATATTTGTGTTCTCAGAAGATTCCGTTGCAAGCGAATTTTTTCTATTCTCTGGTTTTTTCGATGGAAGTAAATTTTTGAAGTAGGAGGTCATTTCGTTGGAAGCATGTTTTCGGAGCTCTGGAGTCATTTCGTTGGAAGCGAATTTTTTTGTGTTCTGGGGTGATTTCGTTGAAATGGAATTTTGGGTGTTCTGGGGTGATTTCGTTGGAAGCGAATTTTTTGTGCTCTGGGATGTTTTCTTTGGAAGCGAATATTTGTGTTCTCAGGAGATTTCATTGCAGGCTAATTTTTTGTGTTCTGGGGTAATTTCATTGAAAGGGAATTTTTTATGTTCTAGGGTGATTTCATTGAAAGCAAATTTTTTGTGCTCAGGAGTGATTTGCTTGGAAGCGAATTTTTTGTCTTCTATGGTGATTTCGATGGAAGCGAATATTTTATTTTCTAGGGTGATTTGGTTGAAAGTGAATTTTTTGTGTTCTGGGGTCATTTCATTGGAAGCGTGTTTTCTGTGCTCTGGAGTCGTTTTGTTGGAAGCGAATTTTTTTGCTCTGGGTTGATTATTTTGGAAGCGAATTTTTTGTATTCTCGGGTGATTTCGTTGAAAGGGAATTTTTTGTGTTCGAGGGTGATTTCATTGGAAGCGAATTTTTTGTGCTCTTGAATGTTTTGTTTGGAATCGAATATTTTTGTTCTCAGGTGATTTCGTTGGAAGCTAATTTTTTGTGTTCTGCGGTAATATCGTTGGAATAGAAATTTTTGTGCTCTCAGGATTTTTCGATGGAAGCAAATTTTTGAAGTAGGGAGTCATTTCGTTGGAAGCGTGTTTTCTGTGCTCTGGAGTCATTTCGATGGAAGCGAATTTTTGGTGCTCTGGAGTGATTTTGTTGGAAGTGAAATTTTTGTCTTCTGTGGTGATTTCGATGGAAGCGAATTTTTTATGTTTTAGGATGATTTCGTTGGAAGCGAATTTTTTGTGCTCTGGGATGATATCTTTGGGAGGGAATATTTGTGTTCTCAGGAGATTTCGTTGGAAAAGAATTTTTTCTTCTGGGGTAATATCGTTGGAAGTGAATTTTTTGTGTTCTCCTTTTTCTTTGATGGAAGCAAATTTTTGAAGTAGGGGGTCATTTCATTGGAAGCCTGTTTTCTGTGCTCTGGAGTCACTTCGTTGGAAGGGAATTTTTGGTGCTCAGGGGTGATTTTGTTGGAAGCACTTTTTTTTTTTGTTCTTGGGTGATTTCTTTAAAAGAGAATATTTTGTGTTCTAGGGTGATTTCATTGGAAGCGAATTTTTTGTGTTCTTTGGTGATTTTGTGGGAAAAGAATTTTTTGTCTTCTTGGGTAATATCTTTGGAAGAGAATTTTCTGTGTTCTTATATTATTTCAATGGAAGCAAATTTTTGAAATATGGGGTCATTTCGTTGGAAGAGTGTTTTCTGTGCTCTCGAGGCATTTCTTTGGAAGCGAATTTTTTTTGTTCTGGGGTGATTTGGTTGGAAGCGAATATATGTGTTCTCAGAAGATTTCATTGCAAGCGAATTTTTGTGATCTTGGGTAATTTCTTTGAAAGAGAAATTTTTATGTTCTAGGGTAATTTCGTTGGAAGAGAAGTTTTTGTGTTCTCAGGATTTTTCGATGGAAGCAAATTTTTGAAGTACAGAGTCATTTCGTTGGAAGCGTGTTTTCTGTGCTCTGGAGTCACTTTGTTGGAAGCAAAATTTTTGTGCTCTGGGGTGATTTCGTTGGAAGCACATTTTTTTGTGTTCAGGGATAATTTCGTTGGAAGTGAATTTTTTGTGTTCTCGGGTGATTTCGATGGAAGCCAATTTTTGAAGTATTGGATCATTTCCTCGGAAGCGTGTTTTCTGTGCTCTGGAGTCATTTCGTTGGAATCGAATTTTTTGTGCTCTGGGGTGATTTTGTTGGAAGCGAAATTTTTGTGTTCTCAGGTAATATCGTTGGAAGCGATTTTCTTGTGTTCTTGGGTAATTTCCTTGGAAGCGAATTTTTTTGTGCTCTGGGATGATTTCTTTGGAAGCAAATATTTGTGTTCTCAGAAGATTTCCTTGCAAGCGAATTTTTTGTGTTCTGGGGTAATTTCGTTGGAAGCCAATTTTTTGTGTTCTGGGGTGATTTCGTTGGAAGCAAATATTTTGTGTTCTCGGGTGATTTCAATGGAAACAAATTTTTGAAGTATGGTATCATTTCGTTCGAAGCGTTTTTTCTGTGCTCTGGAGTCATTTCGTTGGAAGCGAATTTTTTGTGTTCTGGGGAGATTTCATTGGAAGTGAATATTTGTGTTCTCAGAAGACTTCATTGCAATCGAATTTTTTCTGTTCTCCGGTTTTTTCGATGGAAGTAAATTTTTGAAGTAGGAGGTCATTTCGTTGGAAGCGTGTTTTCAGTGCTCTGGAGTCATTTTGATGGAAGCGAATTTTTTGTGCTCTGGGTTGATTTCGTTGGAAGCGAATTTTTTGTGTTCTCGGGTGATTTCTTTGAAAGGGAATTATTTTTATGTTCTAGGGTGATTTCGTTGGAAGCGAATTTTTTTTGTGCTCTGGGATGATTTCTTTCGAAGCGAATATTTGTGTTCTCAGGAGATTTCGTTGGAAGCGAATATTTTGTGTTCTGGGGTAATTTCGTTGAAAGCGAATTTTTTGTGTTCTCACGTGATTTCCTTTAAAGCTAATTTTTTGTGTTCTAGGGTGATTTCGTTGGAAGCGAATTTTTTGTGTTCAGGGGTGATTTTGATGGAAGCAAATTTTTTCTATTCCGTGGTAATTTCGTTGGATGGGAATTTTTTGTGTTCTCGGGTGATTTGGTTGAAAGGGAATGTTTTGTGTTCCAGGGTGATTTCATTGGAAGCGATTTTTTTTGTGCTCTGGGATGATTTCCTTGGAAGCAAATATTTGTGTTCTTAGGAGGTATCGTTGGAAGCGAATTTATTGTGTTCTTCGGTTTTTCGATGGAAGCAAATTTTTGAAGTAGGGGGTCATTTCATTGGAAGCGTGTTTTCTGGAGTGCTCTGTAGTCATTTCATTGGAAGGGAATTTTTTGTGCTCTGGGGTGATTCCTTGGAAGCAAATTTTTTGTGTTCTCAGATGATTTCGTTTAAAGGGAATTTTTCGTGTTCTCGGTGATTTCGTTGGAAGCGAATTTTTTGTGTTCTGGGGTCATTTCGTCGGAAGCGTGTTTTCTGTGCTCTGGAGTCAGTTCGTTGGAAGCGAATTTTTTGTGCTCTGGTGTGATTTCATTAGAAGCGAATTTTTTGTGTTCTCAGGTGATTTCCTTTAAAGCTAATTTTTTATGTTCTAGGGTGATTTCGTTGGCAGCGAATTTTTTGTGTTCAGGGGTGATTTTGATGGAAGCAAAATTTTTCTGTTCTGTGGTAATTTCGTTGGACGTGAATTTTTTGTGTTCTCGGGTGATTTGGTTGAAAGGGAATTTTTTGTGTTCCAGGGTGATTTCATTGGAAGCGATTTTTTTTGTGCTCTGGGATGATTTCCTTGGAAGCAAATATTTGTGTTCTTAGGAGGTATCGTTGGAAGCAAATTTATTGTGTTCTGGGGTAATTTCGTTGGAAGTGAATTTTTTGTGTTTTCGGGTGATTTCTATGTAAGCAAGTTTTTGAAATATGGGGTCATTTCGTTGGAACCGTGTTTTCTCTGCTCTGGAGTCATTATGTTGGAAGCTAATTTTTTGTGTTCTGAGGTAATTTCGTTGGAAGAGAATATATTGTTCTCAGAAGATTGTGTTGCAAGCAAATTTTTTGTGTTCTGGCGTAATTTCGTTGGAAGCGAATTTTTGAAGTATGGGATCATTTCGTTGGGAGCGTGTTTTCTGTGCTCTGGAGTCACTTGGTTGGAAGAGAATTTTTGGTGCTCTGGAGTGATTTCGTTGGAAGCGAATTTTGTGAGTTCTGGGGTAATTTCGATAGAAGCGATTTTTTTGTCTCTGGGGTCATTTTGTTGGAAGAGAATTTTTTGTGTTCTGGTGTGATTTCGTTGGAAGCAAATTTTTTGTGTTCTGGGGTAATTTCGTAGGAAGCGAATTTTTTGTCTTCTCGGGGGATTTCGAAGGAAGCAAATTTTTGAAGTAGGGGGACATTTCGTTGGAAGCTTGTTTTCTGTGCTCTGGAGTCATATCTTTGGAAGGGAATATTTTATGCTTTGGGGTGATTTCGTTGGAAGCGAATTTTTTGTGTTCTAGTGTGATTTCGTTGAAAGGGAATTTTTTGTGTTCTAGGCTGATTTAGTTGGACATGAATTTTTTGTGTTCTCGGGTGATTTCGTCGTAAGTGAATTTTTTGTATTCTAGGGTGATTTCGTTGAAAGGGAATTTTTTTGTGTTCTAGGGTGATTTCGTTGAAAGGGAATTTTTTGTGTTCTCGGGTCATTTCGTTGGAATCGTGTTTTCTGTGCTATGGAGTCATTTTGTTGGAAGGGAATTTTTTGTACTCTGTGGTGATTTCGTTGGAAGTGAATTTTTTGTTCTCAGGAGATTTTGTTGGAAAAGAATTTTTTTGTCCTCTGGGGTAATATCATTGGAAGAGAATTTTTTATGTTGTTCGGTTTTTTCGATGGAAGCAAATTTTTGATGTCGGGGGTCATTTCTTTGTAAGCGTGTTTTCTGTGCTCTGGAGTCATTTCGTTGGAAGCAAATTTTTTGTGCTCTGGGGTGCTATGGTTGGAATCGAATTTTTTGTGTTCTCGGGTGATTTCGATTGAAGCAAATTTTTGAAGTAAGGGATCATTTCATTGGAAGCGTGTTTTCTGTGCTCTGGAGCAATTTCGTTGGAAGCGAATTTTTTGTGTTCTGGGGAGATTTCGTTGGAAGCGAATATTCGTGTTCTCAGAAGATTTCGTTGCAAGCGAATTTTTTTGTGTTCTGGGGTAATTTCGTTGGAAGCAAATATTTTGTTTTCTCTGGTTTTTTCGATGGAAGCAAATTTTTGAAGCAGGGGTCATTTCATTGGAAGTGTGTTTTCTGTGCTCTGGAATCATTTCGTTGGAAGCAAATTTTTTGTGTTCTGGGGTGATTTCATGGAAGCGAATTTTTTGTGTTCTGGGGTGATTTTGTTGGAAGCGAATTTTTTGTGTTCTGGGGTGATTTCGATTGTAGCAAATTTTTGAAGTACGAGGTCATTTTGTTGGAAGCGTGTTTTCTATGATCTGGAGTCATTTCTTTGGAAGTGAATTTTTTGTGCTCTGGGGTGATTTCCTTGGAATCGAATATTTGTGTTCTCAGGAGATTTCATTACAAGCGAATTTGTTGTGTTCTTGGGTAATTTCGTTGGAAGCGAATTTTTTGTGTTCTCGTGTGATTTCGTTGAAAAGGAATTTTTTATGTTCTAGGGTGATTTCATTGGAAGCGAATTTTTTTGTGTTCTAGGGTCATTTCATTGGAAGCATGTTGTCTGTGCTGTGGAGTCATTTCATTGGAAGTGAATTTTTTTTTCTCTGGGGTGATTTCGTTGGAAGCCAATTTTTTGTCTTCTCGGGTGATTTCTTTGAAAGCTAATTTTTTGTGTTTTAGCGTTGTTTCGTTGGAAGCGAAGTTTTTGTGTTCTGGGTTGATTTCGTTGGAAGCAAATTTTTTCTGTTCTGTGGGAATTTCATTGGACGTGTATTTTTTGTGTTCTTTGGTGATTTATTTGAAAGGGAATTTTTTGTGTTCTAGGGTGATTTCCTTGGAAGTGAAGTTTTTTCTGCTCTGGGGTGATTTGGTTGGAAGCGAATTTTTTGTCTTCTGTGGTGATTTCGATGGAAGCGAATTTTTTATGTTCTAGGGTGATTTCGTTGGAAGCGAATTTTTTGTGCTCTGGGGTGATTTAGTTGGAAGCGAATTTTTTCTGTTCTCGTGTGATTTCGTTTAAAGGGAATTTTTGTGTTCTGGGGTAATTTCGTTGGAAGCATATTTTTGTGTTCTCCGGTTTTTTCGATTGAAGCGA
Organism: Meriones unguiculatus; assembly: GCF_030254825.1. Lineage (NCBI taxonomy): Eukaryota > Metazoa > Chordata > Mammalia > Rodentia > Muridae > Meriones > Meriones unguiculatus. The sequence continues at coordinate 71,098,578 of NC_083353.1, forward strand.
ATTTTTTAAGTAGGGGGTCATTTTGTTGGAAGTGTGTTTTCTGTGCTCTGGAGTCATTTCGTTGGAAGCGAATTTTTTGTGTTCTCGGGTGATTTCGATGGAAGCAAATTTTTGAAGTAAGGGTTCATTTCGTTGGAAGCATGTTTTCTGTGCTCTGGGGTAATTTCGTTGGAAGCTAATTTTTTGTGTTCTGGGGTGATTTCGTTGGAAGCGAATATTTGTGTTCTCAGAAAATTTTGTTGCAAGCAAATTTTTTGTGTTCTGGGGTTATTTCGTTGGAAGCGAATTTTTTATATTCTCCGGTTTTTCGATGGAAGCAAGTTTTTGAAGTAGGGGGTCATTTCGTTGGAATCGTGTTTTCTGTGCTCTGGAGTTATTTCGTTGGAAGGGAATTTTTCGTGCTCTGGGGTGATTTCGTTGGAAGCCTATTTTTTGTATTCTCGGGTGATTTCATTGAAAGCTAATTTTTGTGTTCTAGCGTGATTTCATTAGAAGCGAATTTTTTGTGTTCTGGGGTGATTTCGATGGAAGCAAATTATTTCTGTTCTGTGGTAATTTCGTTGGACGTGAATTTTTTGTGTTCTCGGGTGATTTCGTTGAAAGGGAATATTTTGTGTTCTATGGTGATTTCTTTGGAAGCGAATTTTTTTGTGCTCTGTGATGATTTCTTTGGAAGCAGATATTGTGTTCCCAGGAAATTTCATCGGAAGCGATTTTTTGTGTTCTGGGTAATTTCGTTGGAAGCGAAATTTTTGTGTTCTCGGGTGATTTCGATGGAAGCAAATTTTTGAAATATGGGGTCATATCGTTGGAAGCATGTTTTTGGTGCTCTGGAGTCATTTCTTTGGAAGTGAATTTTTCGTACTCTAGGGTGATTTCGTTCAAAGCAAATTTTTTGTGCTCTTGAATGGTATCTTTGGAAGCGAATATTTGTGCTCTCAGGAGATTTTGTTGGAAAAGAATTTTTTGTCTTCTGGGGTAATATCGTTGGAAGAGAATTTTTTGTGTTCTCGGTTGATTTCGATGGAAGCAAATTTTTGAAATAGGGGGTCATTTTGTTGGAAGCGTGTTTTCTGTGCTCTGGAGTCATTTCGTTCGAAGCGAATTTTTTGTGCTCTGGCGTGTTATTGTTGGAAGCGAATTTTTTGTGCTCTAGGAGGATATCTTTGGAAGAGAATATTTGTGTTCTCAGGAGATTTTGTTGGAAAAGAATTTTTTGTCTTCTGGGGTAATATCTTTGAAAGAGAATTTTTTGTGTTCTCAGGTGATTTCGATGGAAGCAAATTTTTGAAGTATGGGGTCATATCGTTGGAAGCGTGTTTTCTGTGCTCTGGAGTCATTTCTTTGGAAGCGAATTTTTCGTGCCCTGGGGTGATTTTGTTGGAAGCGAATTTTTTGTGTTCTAGGGTGATTTCGTTGGAAGTGAATATTTTTCTGCTCTGGGGTGATTTGGTTGGAAGCGAGTTTTTTGGCTTCTGTAGTGATTTCGATGGAAGCGAATTTTTATGTTCTAGGGTGTTTTCGTTGGAAGCGATTTTTTGTGCTCTGGGGTGATTTCGTTGGAAGCGAATTTTTTGTGTTCTCGGGTGATTTCGTTGAAAGTGAATTTTTGTGTTCTGGGGTAATTTCGTTGGAAGCGAATTTTTTGTGTTCTCGGGTGATATCGATGGTAGCAAATTTTTGAAGTAAGGGATTATTTCGTTGGAAGCGTGTTTTCTGTGCTCAGAAGTAATTTCGTTGGAAGCGAAGTTTTTGTGTTCTGGGGTGATTTCGTTGGAAGCGAATATTTGTGTTCTCAGAAAATTTCGTTGCAAGCAAATTTTTAGTGTTCTGGGGTTATTTCTTTGGAAGCAACTTTTTTATGTTCTCTGGTTTTTCGATGGAAGCAAATTTTTGAAGTAGGGGGTCATTTCGTTGGGATCGTGTTTTCTGTGCTCTGGAGTCATTTCGTTGGAAGGGAATTTTTTGTGCTCTGGGGGGATTTTGTTGGAAGCCAATTTTTTGTGTTCTCGGGTGATTTCATTGAAAGCTAATTTTTGTGTTCTAGTGTGATTTCGTGGGAAGCGAATTTTTTTGTGCTCTAGGATGATTTCTTTGGAAGCGAATATTTGTGTTCCCAGGAGATTTCGTTGGAAGCGAATTTATTCTGTTCTGGGGTAATTTCGTTGGAAGCGAATTTTTTGTGTTCTCGGGTGATTTCGAAGGAAGCAAATTTTTCAAATATGGGGTCAATTCATTGTAAGCGTGTTTTCTGTGCCCTGGAGTCATTTCGTTGGAAACGAATTTTTTGTGTTCTGGTGTGCTTTCGTTGAAAGCGAATATGTGTGTTCTCAGAAAATTTCGTTGCAAGCGAATTTTTTGTGTTCTGGGGTAATTTCTTTGGAAGCGAATTTTTTATGTTCTCCGGTTTTTCGATGGCAGCAAATTTTTTAAGTAGAGGGTCATTTCGTTGGAATCATGGTTTATGTGCTCTGGAGTCATTTCCTTGGAAGGGAATTTTTTGTGCTCTGGGGTGATTTCATTTTAAGCTAATTTTTTTGTGTTCTAGCGTGATTTCGTTGGAAGCGAATTTTTTGTGTTCTGGGGTTATTTCGATGGAAGCAAATATTTTCTGTTCTGTGGTAATTTCGTTCGACGTGAATTTTTTGTGTTCTCGAGTGATTTCGTTGAAAGGGAATTTTTTGTGTTTTGGGATGATTTCTTTGGAAGCGAATATTTGTGTTCCCAGGAGATTTCGTTGGAAGCAATTTTTTTGTGTTCTGGGGTAATTTCGTTGGAAGCGAATTTTTTGTATTCTATGGGTTTTTCGATGGAAGCAAATTTTTTAAGTAGGCGGTCATTTCATTGGAACTGTGTTTTCTGTGCTCTGGAGTCATTTCGTTGGCAGCGAATTTTTGTGCTCTGGGGTGATTTATTTGGAAGCGAATTTTTTATGTACTAGGGTGATTTCGTTGGAAGTGAATTTTTTCTGCTCTGGGGTGATTTGGTTGGAAGCGAATTTTTTGTCTTCTGTGGTGATTTCAATGGAAGCAAATATTTTATGTTCTACGGTGATTTCGTTGGAAGCGAATTTTTTATGCTCTGGGATGATATTTTTGGAAGCGAATATTTGTGCTCTCAGGAGATTTCATTGGAAAAGAATTTTTTGTGTTCTGGGATAAATTCGTTGGAAGCGAATTTTTTGTGTTCTGGGGTGATTTCGATGGAAAAAAATTTTTGAAGTGGTGGTCATTTCATTGCAAGCAGGTTTTCTGTACTCTGGATTCATTTCGTTGGAAGTGAATTTTTTGTGCTGTGGGGTGATTTCGTTGGAAGCGAATTTTTTCTGTTCTCGGGTGATTTTGATGGAAGCAAATTTTTGAAGTATGGGGTCATATCGTTGGAAACGAATTTTTTGTATTCTCGGGTGATTTCGTTGGAAGTGAATTTTTTCTGCTCTGGGGTGATTTGGTTGGAAGCGAATTTTTTGTCTTCTGTGGTGATTTCGATGGAAGCGTATTTTTTTGTTCTAGGTTGATTTTGTTGGAAGCGAAATTTTTGTGTTCTCGGTTGATTTCGTTGAAAGGAAATTTTTGTGTTATAGGGTTATTTCGTTGGAAGCGAATTTTTTGTGCTCTGGGATGATATCTTTGGAAGCAAATATTTGTGTTCTCAGGAGTTTTCGTTGGAAAAGAATTTTTTGTCTTCTGGGGTATTATCGTTGGAAGGGAATTTTTTGTGTTCTCTGGTTTTTTTGATGGAAGCAAATTTTTGAAGTAAGGGGTCATTTCGTTGGAAGCGTGTTTTCTGTGCCCTTTAGTCATTTCGTTGGAAGCGAATTTTTTGTACTCTGGGGTGATTTCGTTGGAAGCGAATTTTTGTGTTCTCTTGTGATTTCTTTGAAAGGAAATTTTGTGTTTTCGGGTGATTTCGTTGAAAGAGCGAATTTTTTGTACTCTGGGGTGATTTCGTTGGAAGCAAATTTTTTTTTATTCTGGGGTGATTTCGATGGAAGCAAATTTTTTTCTGTTCTGTGATAATTTCTTTGGACTTGAATTTTTTGTGTTATCGGGGGCTTTTGTTGGAAGCGAATTTTTTTGTGCTCTGGGATGGTTTCTTTGGAAGCGAATATTTGTGTTCTCAGGAGATTTCGTTGGAAAAGAATTATTTGTCTTCTGGGGTGATCTCGTTGGAAGAGAATTTTTTTGTTCTCCAGTTTATTCGATGGAAGCAAATTTTTGAAGTAGGGGGTCATTTCGTTGGAAGCGTGTTTTCTGAGCCCTGGAATCATTTCGTTGGAAATGAGTTTTTTGTGCTCTGGGGTGATTTCATTGGAAACAAATATTTGTGTCCTCAGGAGATTTCGTTGGAAAAGAAATTTTTGTCTTCTGAGGTAATTTCGTTGGAAGCGAATTTTTTGTGTTCTCAGATTATTTCAATGGAAGCAAATTTTTGAAGTATGGGATCATTTCGTTGGAAGCTTGTTTTCTGTGCTCTGGATTCATTTCGTTGGAAGCCTATTTTTTGTGTTCTGGGGTAATTTCGATGGAAGCTAATTTTTTGTGTTCTCTTGTTTTGTCAATGGAAGCAAATTATTGAAATAGGGGGTCATTTCATTGGAAGCGTGTTTTCTGTGATCTGGAGTCATTTCATTGGAAGCGAATTTTTTGTGTTCTGGGGTGATTTCATTGGAAGCGAATATATGTGTTCTCAGACGATTTCGTTGAAAGCGAATTTTTTGTGCTCTGGGGTGATTGCTTTGGAAGCGAATATTTGTGTTCTCAGGAGATTTCGTTGCAAGCGAATTTTTTGTGTTCTGGGGTAATTTCGTTGGAAGCGTATTTTTGTGTTCTCCGGTTTTTTCGATGGAAGCGAAATTTTTAAGTAGGGGGTCATTTCGTTGGAAGCGTGTTTTCTGTGCTCTGGAGTCATTTCGTTGGAAGCGAATTTTTTGTGTTCTCTGGTGATTTTGATGGAAGCAAATTTTTGAAGTATGAGATCATTTTGTTGGAAGCATCTTTTCTGTGCTCTGGAGTAATTTCGCTAGAAGCGAATTTTTTTTGTTCTGGAGTGATTTCGTTGGAAGCGAATATTTGTGTTCTCAGAAAATTTCATTGCAAGCGAATTTTTTGTGTTCTGTGGTAATTTCGTTGGAAGCTAATTTTTTGTGTTCTCCGGTTTTTTCAATGGAAGCAAATTATTGAAATAGGGGGTCATTTCATTGGAAGCGTGTTTTCTGTGATCTGGAGTCATTTCATTGGAAGCGAATTTTTTGTGTTCTGGGGTGATTTCGTTGGAAGCGATTATATGTGTTCTCAGAAGATTTCGTTGCAGGCGAATTTTTTGTGTTCTGGGGTAATTTCATTGGAAGCGAATATTTTGTGTTCTCAGGTGATATCGTTGAAATCGAATCTTTTTATTCTAGGGTGATTACTTTGGAAGCAAGTTTTTTGTGCTCTGGGGTGAGTTCGTTGGAAGCGAATATTTGTGTTCTCAGGAAGTTTCGTTGGAAAAGAAATTTTTGTCTTCTGGGGTAATTTCGTTGGAAGTGAATTTTTTGTGTTCTTGGGTGATTTCGATGGAAGCAAATATATGAAATAGGGGGACATTTCGTTGGAATCGTGTTTTCTGTGCTCTGGAGTCCTTTCGTTGGAAGGGAACATTTGTGTTCTGGGGTGATTTCGTAGGAAGCGAATTTTTTGTGTTCTCGGGTGATTTCATTGAAAGGGAATTTTTGCGTTCTAGGGTGATTTCGTTGGAAGCGAATCTTTTGTGCTCTGGGACAATTTCTTTGGAAGCAAATATTTGTGTTCTCAGGAGATTTCGTTGAAAGCGAATTTTTTGTGCTCTGGGGTGATTTCTTTGGAAGCGAATATTTGTGTTCTCAGGAGATTTCGTTGCAAGCGAATTTTTTGTGTTCTGGGGTAATTTCGTTGGAAGCGTATTTTTGTGTTCTCCAGTTTCATCGATGGAAGAGAATTTTTTAAGTAGGGGGTAATTTCGTTTGAAGCGTGTTGTCTGTGCTCTGGAGTCATTTCGTTGGTTGCGAATTTTTTGTGTTCTCGGTTGATTTCGATGGAAGCAAATTTTTGAAGTATGAGATCATTTTGTTGAAAGCATGTTTTCTGTGCTCTGGAGTAATTTCGTTGGAAGCGAATTTTTTGTGTTCTGGGGTGATTTCGTTGGAAGCGAATATTTGTGTTCTCAGAAAATTTCGTTGCAAGCGAATTTTTTTGTTCTGGGGTGATTTCGTTGGAAGCGAATATTTGTGTTCTCAGAAAATTTCGTTGGAAGCGAATTTTTTGTGTTCTGGGGTAATTTCTTTGGAAGCGAATTTTTTATGATCTCCGGTTTTTCGATGGAAGCAAATTTTTTAAGTAGGGGATCATTTCGTTGGAAGCTTATTTTCTGTGCTCTGGAGTCCCTTCGTTGGAAGGGAACTTTTTGTGTTCTGGGGTGATTTCGTAGGAAGCGAATTTTTTGTGTTCTCGGGTGATTTCATTGAAAGGGAATTTTTGTGTTCTAGGGTGATTTCGTTGGAAGCGAATCTTTTGTGCTCTGGGACGATTTCGTTGGAAGCGAATATTTGTGTTCTCTGGAGATTTCATTGCAAGCGAATTTTTTGTGTTCTGGTGTGATTTCGTTGGAAGCGAATTTTTTGTGTTCTCGGGTGATTTCTTTGAAAGCGAATTTTTTGTGCTCTGGGGTGATTGCTTTGGAAGCGAATATTTGTGTTCTCAGGAGACTTCGTTGCAAGCGAATTTTTTGTGTTCTGGGGTAATTTCGTTGGAAGCCTATTTTTGTGTTCTCTGGTTTTTTCAATGGAAGCGAATTTTTGAAGTATGAGATCATTTTGTTGAAAGCATGTTTTCTGTGCTCTGGAGTAATTTCGCTGGAAGCGAATTTTTTGTGTTCTCTGGTGATTTCAAAGGAAGAAAATTTTTGAAGTATGAGATCATTTTGTTGAAAGCATGTTTTCTGTGCTCTGGAGTAATTTGGCTGGAAGCGAATTTTTTTTGTTCTGGAGTGATTTCGTTGGAAGCGAACATTTGTGTTCTCAGAAAATTTTGTTGGAAGCGAATTTTTTGTGTTCTGGGGTAATTTCTTTGGAAGCGAATTTTTTATCTTCTCCGGTTTTTCGATGGAAGCAAATTTTTGAAGTAGGGGGTCATTTCGTTGGAAGCTTGTTTTCTGTGCTCTGGAGTCCTTTCCTTGGAAGGGAACTTTTTGTGTTCTGGGGTGATTTTGTAGGAAGCGAATTTTTTTGTGTTCTCGGGTGATTTCATTGAAAGGGAATTTTTGCGTTCTAGGGTGATTTCGTTGGAAGCGAATCTTTTGTGCTCTGGGACGATTTCGTTGGAAGCGAATATTTGTGTTCTCAGGAGATTTCATTGCAAGTGAATTTTTTGTGTTCTGGGGTGATTTCATTGGAAACGAATTTTTTGTGTTCTCGGGTGATTTCTTTGAAAGCAAATTTTGTGTTTTCGGGTGATTTCCTTGAAAAAGCTAATTTTTTGTGTTGTAGCGTGATTTCTTTGGAAGCAAATTTTTTTTATTCTGGGGTGATTTCGATGGAAGCAAATTTTTTTCTGTTCTGTGATAATTTCTTTGGACGTGAATTTTTTGTGTTATCGGGGGCTTTTGTTGGAAGCGAATATTTTTGTGCTCTGGGATGGTTTCTTTGGAAGCGAATATTTGTGTTCTCAGGAGATTTCGTTGGAAATGAATTTTTTGTCTTCTGGGGTAATCTCGTTGGAATAGAATTTTTTGTGTTCTCTGGTTTATTCGATGGAAGCAAATTTTTGAAGTAGGGGGTCATTTCGTTGGAAGCGTGTTTTCTGAGCCCTGGAATCATTACGTTGGAAACGAGTTTTTTGTGCTCTGGGGTGATTTCATTGGAAACAAATATTTGTGTCCTCAGGAGATTTTGTTGGAAAAGAAATTTTTGTCTTCTGAGGTAATTTCGTTGGAAGCGAATTTTTTGTGTTCTCAGATTATTTCAAAGGAAGCAAATTTTTGAAGTATGGGATCATTTCGTTGGAAGCTTGTTTTCTGTGCTCTGGATTCATTTCGTTGGAAGCCTATTTTTTGTGTTCTGGGGTAATTTCGAAGGAAGCTAATTTTTTTGTGTTCTCTGGTTTTTTCAATGGAAGCAAATTATTGAAATAGGGGGTCATTTCATTGGAAGCGTGTTTTCTGTGATCTGGAGTCATTTCTTTGGAAGCAAATTTTTTGTGTTCTGGGGTGATTTCGTTGGAAGCGAATATATGTGTTCTCAGAAGATTTCATTGAAAGCGAATTTTTTGTGCTCTGGGGTGATTGCTTTGGAAGCGAATATTTGTGTTCTCAGGAGATTTTGTTGCAAGCGAATTTTTTGTGTTCTGGGGTAATTTCGTTGGAAGCGTATTTTTGTGTTCTCCGGTTTTTTCGATGGAAGCGAATTTTTTAAGTAGGGGGTCATTTCGTTGGAAGCGTCTTTTCTGTGCTCTGGAGTCATTTCGTTGGAAGCGAATTTTTTGTGTTCTCTGGTGATTTCGAAGGAAGCAAATTTTTGAAGTATGAGATCATTTTGTTGAAAGCATATTTTCTGTGCTCTGGAGTAATTTCGCTGGAAGCGAATTTTTTTTGTTCTGGAGTGATTTCGTTGGAAGCAAATATTTGTGTTCTCAGAAAATTTCGTTGGAAGCGAATTTTTTGTGTTCTGGGGTAATTTTGTTGGAAGCTAATTTTTTGTGTTCTCTGGTTTTTTCAATGGAAGCAAATTATTGAAATAGGGGGTCATTTCATTGGAAGCGTGTTTTCTGTGATCTGGAGTCATTTCATTGGAAGCGAATTTTTTCTGTTCTGGGGTGATTTCTTTGGAAGCGAATATATGTGTTCTCAGAAGATTTCGTTGAAAGCGAATTTTTTGTGCTCTGGGGTGATTTCTTTGGAAGCGAATATTTGTGTTCTCAGGAGATTTCGTTGCAAGCGAATTTTTTGTGTTCTGGGGTAATTTCGTTGGAAGCGTATTTTTGTGTTCTCCGGTTTTTTCGATGGAAGCGAATTTTTTAAGTAGGGGGTCATTTCGTTGGAAGCGTGTTTTCTGTGCTCTGGAGTCATTTCGTTGGAAGCGAATTTTTTGTGTTCTGGTGTGATTTCGTTGGAAGCGAATATTTGTGTTCTCAGAAAATTTCGTTGCAAGCGAATTTTTTATGTTCTGTGGTAATTTCGTTGTAAGCGAATTTTTTATGTTCTCCGGTTTTTCGATGGAAGCAAATTTTTTAAGTAGGGGGTCATTTCGTTGAATTCGTGGTTCATGTGCTCTGGAGTCATTTCGTTGGAAGAGAATTTTTTGTGCTCAGGGGTGATTTCATTGAACGCTAATTTTTTGGGTTCTAGCGTGATTTCGTTGGAAGAGAATTTTTTGTGTTCTCGGGTGATTTCGATGGAAGCAAATTTTTTCTGTTCTGTGGTAATTTCGTTGGACGTGACTTTTTTGTGTTCTCAGGTGATTTTGTTGAAAGGAAATTATTTGTGTTCTAGGGTGATTTCGTTGGAAGCGAATTTTCTGTGCTCTGGAGTCATTTCGTTAGAAGCTAATTTTTTGTGTTCTCGGGTGATTTCGTTGAAAGGGAATGTTTTGTGTTCTAGTGTGATTTCGTTGGCAGCGAATTTTTTGTGTTCAGGGGTGATTTCGATGGAAGCAAATTTTTGAAGTATGGGGTCATATCATTGGAAGCGTGTTTTCTGTACTCTGGAGTCATTTCTTTGGAAGCGAATTTTTTGTGTTGTGGGGTTATTTCGATGGAAGCAAATATTTTCTCTTCTGTGGTAATTTCGTTGGATGTGAATTTTTTGTGTTCTCAGGTGATTTCATTGAAAGGGAATTTTTTGTGCTCTGGGATGATTTCTTTGGAAGCGAATATTTGTGTTCCCAGGAGATTTCGTTGGAAGCGATTTTTTTGTTCTCAGGAGATTTCGTTGGAAAAGAATTTTTTTGTCCTCTGGGGTAATATCATTGGAAGAGAATTTTTTATGTTGTTCGGTTTTTTCGATGGAAGCAAATTTTTGATGTCGGGGGTCATTTCTTTGTAAGCGTGTTTTCTGTGCTCTGGAGTCATTTCGTTGGAAGCAAATTTTTTGTGCTCTGGGGTGCTATGGTTGGAATCGAATTTTTTGTGTTCTCGGGTGATTTCGATTGAAGCAAATTTTTGAAGTAAGGGATCATTTCATTGGAAGCGTGTTTTCTGTGCTCTGGAGCAATTTCGTTGGAAGCGAATTTTTTGTGTTCTGGGGAGATTTCGTTGGAAGCGAATATTCGTGTTCTCAGAAGATTTCGTTGCAAGCGAATTTTTTTGTGTTCTGGGGTAATTTCGTTGGAAGCGAATATTTTGTTTTCTCTGGTTTTTTCGATGGAAGCAAATTTTTGAAGCAGGGGGTCATTTCATTGGAAGTATGTTTTCTGTGCTCTGGAATCATTTCGTTGGAAGCAAATTTTTTGTGTTCTGGGGTGATTTCATGGAAGCGAATTTTTTGTGTTCTGGGGTGATTTTGTTGGAAGCGAATTTTTTGTGTTCTGGGGTGATTTCGATTGTAGCAAATTTTTGAAGTACGAGGTCATTTTGTTGGAAGCGTGTTTTCTATGATCTGGAGTCATTTCTTTGGAAGTGAATTTTTTGTGCTCTGGGGTGATTTCCTTGGAATCGAATATTTGTGTTCTCAGGAGATTTCATTACAAGCGAATTTGTTGTGTTCTTGGGTAATTTCGTTGGAAGCGAATTTTTTGTGTTCTCGTGTGATTTCGTTGAAAAGGAATTTTTTATGTTCTAGGGTGATTTCATTGGAAGCGAATTTTTTTGTGTTCTAGGGTCATTTCATTGGAAGCATGTTGTCTGTGCTGTGGAGTCATTTCATTGGAAGCGAAGTTTTTGTGTTCTGGGTTGATTTCGTTGGAAGCAAATTTTTTCTGTTCTGTGGGAATTTCATTGGACGTGTATTTTTTGTGTTCTTTGGTGATTTATTTGAAAGGGAATTTTTTGTGTTCTAGGGTGATTTCCTTGGAAGTGAAGTTTTTTCTGCTCTGGGGTGATTTGGTTGGAAGCGAATTTTTTGTCTTCTGTGGTGATTTCGATGGAAGCGAATTTTTTATGTTCTAGGGTGATTTCGTTGGAAGCGAATTTTTTGTGCTCTGGGGTGATTTAGTTGGAAGCGAATTTTTTCTGTTCTCGTGTGATTTCGTTTAAAGGGAATTTTTGTGTTCTGGGGTAATTTCGTTGGAAGCATATTTTTGTGTTCTCCGGTTTTTTCGATGGAAGCGAATTTTTTAAGTAGGGGGTCATTTTGTTGGAAGTGTGTTTTCTGTGCTCTGGAGTCATTTCGTTGGAAGCGAATTTTTTGTGTTCTCGGGTGATTTCGATGGAAGCAAATTTTTGAAGTAAGGGTTCATTTCGTTGGAAGCATGTTTTCTGTGCTCTGGGGTAATTTCGTTGGAAGCTAATTTTTTGTGTTCTGGGGTGATTTCGTTGGAAGCGAATATTTGTGTTCTCAGAAAATTTCGTTGCAAGCGAATTTTTTATGTTCTGGGGTAATTTCGTTGTAAGCGAATTTTTTATGTTCTCCGGTTTTTCGATGGAAGCAAATTTTTTAAGTAGGGGGTCATTTCGTTGGATTCGTGGTTCATGTGCTCTGGAGTCATTTCGTTGGAAGAGAATTTTTTGTGCTCAGGGGTGATTTCATTGAACGCTAATTTTTTGGGTTCTAGCGTGATTTCGTTGGAAGAGAATTTTTTGTGTTCTCGGGTGATTTCGATGGAAGCAAATTTTTTCTGTTCTGTGGTAATTTCGTTGGACGTGACTTTTTTGTGTTCTCAGGTGATTTTGTTGAAAGGAAATTATTTGTGTTCTAGGGTGATTTCGTTGGAAGCGAATTTTCTGTGCTCTGGAGTCATTTCGTTAGAAGCTAATTTTTTGTGTTCTCGGGTGATTTCGTTGAAAGGGAATGTTTTGTGTTCTAGTGTGATTTCGTTGGCAGCGAATTTTTTGTGTTCAGGGGTGATTTCGATGGAAGCAAATTTTTGAAGTATGGGGTCATATCATTGGAAGCGTGTTTTCTGTACTCTGGAGTCATTTCTTTGGAAGCGAATTTTTCGTGCTCTTGGGTGATTTCGTTCGAAGGGAATTTTTTGTGCTCTGGGATGATATCTTTGGAAGCGAATATTTGTGTTCTCACGAGATTTCGTTTGAAAAGAAGTT